>NC_142063.1:25945916-26255648 GCF_059756535.1 Pantherophis guttatus | reverse complement strand
CGACCAAAAGCACAACATGAAAAGGTGGTGGGAAATAGGCTGTTGCTGTCTCGCACTTGCCTCCTGCTGTATTAGAAAGTACATGGCTTTAAAAATAAGCCCGTCTCTTTTTAATCTCGGATATGAAAATGCATTTCACCTAAACACATTTTATGGTGCGTTCTGGAAATGTCTGCAAGCCCTCTTAAATGTGGGAGGGAAGCAATTCAGTCATTGAGAGGCTCTGTTGAAGGATGCCTTTCTTTACCAATCTGAGGGTGGGAACATGAATGGTCAAGAGGATTGTCTTGAAAATAAAATCAGTGGGCAGAAAGCCATTGAAATGTAGCCTTTGGAGATCTTTAACGTTCAGGACCAAAGAGTTGGATTTTTCCTGCCAATATATTCATGTCATTGAGAACTTTCATATCATATATACATTTGTAACTAAGGCTTTCCACCCCATGCTATTTTTTTTTTCAATACCTTGGTTGCATTTCTTATCATTAATAAGTTGAAGGTATCTCTCACGTCATACTCCCCAAAACAAGTATAGGAGGTAGTGGTGGGTTTCTACCAGTTCGCCCCGGTTCGAGCAAACCAGTAGTGGCGGCGGCAGGAGGCTCCGCCCACCCGCCCGGATGTCATCATGGATGCTCTGTGCATGCGCAAAAGATTCTGCAAATGCACAGAAGTGCTGCGCACGAGCAAAGCAAGTGAGCGCCCTCACAGTTCCGAACCAGTAGCGAAGGTAAGTAGAACCCACTACTGATAGGAGGCAGTTGACTATCAATGAAAATATAGCCTAAAACCAGACAGTGGATTAATTTAGCAACCAGGCTAAATCTTGTATGAATCTAGCCACTGTGAAGTCCCTTCGGGTTTACTAATTGATTGTTTTGCCTCTTTCTTCAATATATATTGAAGAAAGCTAAATACAATCCTGGCAAACAAAAAGTTTCCCCATAAAACTAATTATTACTATGTCCCCATAGACATAATAAACGAATTATTATTTAATATATGTTTAAAGACTTTTTGCTACTTACATCATGGGTAGTAGAAATAATGCTTTTTTCCCCTTATAGTTGCATTGTATAGTAGTTCTCGATATTTTTTTTTTTAATTTGATTTATATGCTGCCCTTCTCCGGAGACTCAGGGCGGCTTACAATACGTTAAGCAATAGCCTTCATACTTTTGTATATTTATACAAAGTCAGCTTATTGCCCCCACAAACAGGGTCCTCATTTCACCTACCTTAGAAAGGATGGAAGGCTGAGTCAACCTTGAGCCTTGGAGAGATTCGAACCAGCAGTAAATTGCAGGCAGCTGTGTTAATAAAGGGTATTTAGACCACTGTACCAGCAAGGCTCTTTATGATTTATGAGCAGTCACTTAATGGAATGCCCACAAAATTTCTTATGACCTGATTTTGAACTTACAATGTTCACATGTGCATTCATGCACACACCCTCATCATCATCATCATCATCATCATCATCATCATCATCATCATCACCACCACATGATTACACTTTGAGCTCATGGCAACCGTCTTGTCTTTACAGCTATTTATAGCATCCTGTGATCACATGACCATGATTTTTGATACTTTTTACCCGTTTCCACCATTTACTTCTTGGGGTATCACAGATTCCCTTAATAACTGTGCTATTCACTTAGTGACCATGTCATTCACTTTAAAAATGCTGCAAAAATTATCATAAAATTGGGTCTGGTCACGTATAACCTGCTTTATGCCTGCAACAATTTACGACCATAATTCTGGGCTTAATGTCAGTCCTAATGTGAGGGCTGCTTATAATTGCAACTAATGCTGGGCAGAGAACTTCAATATTGTTTTTACAATCTTTATTTCATATGTTTCTCCTCTGAACATTCCTGAACCCCCCCCCCCCCAATATATCCAAATTCTACTCATGTTGGAATGTGTCCCTCCATATGCCTTACAGAATTCAGTGCTGCTCATGCTATTCGCTCTAAAAGAGAGAAAGGGTTTTTTTTCCCAAAGAAAATTATCTAAATGTCACAACTGAAATGCAGGAAAGTGCAAAGAACTCATATCTTCCCTACTTTGAATCATCACCTTGTCTTCCCCCATCCAAAAAGCTATTTGTAGTATCCAGCACTCTACTCCTTCTTAGAATATGTAATCCTCCTTTGTCAGGATCATATTCTATGCATGTAGCCTAGCGGATGGTGATTCATACAAGGTTACACCAAACTAAATTTATTACGGTTGTTAAATTTAACAACAGAATTTTCTGGGGTAAAGCACGGGACTTGGAGGTGAGGCAGAGAATACTCTGTGAAATGGAGCATCTTGCTTAAGCCATATTACAGTGACTCCCTTCGGTGGAACAGAAAAGCCAGACATTGCAAACCCATTGAAATGAGGCAAACTCAGAGCTTGCCACAGAGAGAGACAGCCAGCAAAGTAATGCACAAAAAGCCAGAATATTCTAGAGGCTTACATTATGCTGAAATCCATACTCCAGTGCCTCATTAAACTGACTTCTTTTGGCTTTTGAATTTCGCTTTTTTTTTTTTTTTGGGTTCCACATCTTCCAGTGTGTTTCAACCTCCTGATATTCTTGCTGTTTTCTTTATTTTTCTTTAATTATGTATATGTGTGTGTCTATGCTCTTTTTTTTTTAAAGGCACATTAAATGTTTATTTGCGGTTAAAAAGTCAGACTTCATCAGAAAATCCATTCTGGTCTACAAGTGGGAACAAAGGACAACATTGGTTTCAAGCTCGTGTAAATATACATCCAAATTCATCATTTCAGGTAAGAATCGATAATGGCTGTCCCATAAAAAGGGTCAAAACACTACCAGTAATCATAATTTACCATGTTTCTTAATGAAAAACTGATTTTATATTTTCTGCACATGTAGTTTGCATGAAATCTGTAAAGTTGCACTAGGTGCCACAACTGTATGCAACTGCCGCATTGTGATAAATACAGTAAAATGTGTTGTTAATGTTGTTCAACTAAAAATGTACATTCACAGCAGAAACAAAACCTCAATCAATTCTGAGTGTTTCTATTTACATAATCTTTTTCCGTGAAGAATTCCAAAATAGAGAAAACTTCAATCAATGCAGCCCCGCTCTATGATGACATATAAAGATAGGTCTTTTATCGGAGCCTCTGTACCAGACAAAGTTGATGGGGCCAATGATGGATTTTAAAGATAAGCACTGACACATTGAAATTGGGATTTTATCAGGATCTGTTAGGTCTCGAGACCTGTGAATCTGTTGACATTTGTGCTTATCTGATGAGATGTACTGTCAAAATTGTCTTGGGCAAATCTATCAAATTTGATTTCATTCAGGGCTGTTGTTAGACATTTTTGTTTCTTTCATTTTTCCATTCTATTTCCACATCAGGTTTTTATAAAAAAAAATAAAAATCCCCAGAACATCTGTATGCAGTTTGGGCTCTCCTCCTCCATAAATACGTGTGGTTTTGCATACACTTTTCATTGTCTGTGTCTTTTTGAAAACAATTTCCTCAAATTTAATTATCTTAACTTTTGTATTGTATGTATTTTAATTTTGGCTGTTCACCACCCTGAGTCCCTTTGGGAGAAGGGCGGTATACAAATTAAATTAATAAATAAATTAAATTAATAAATATAAAGCATTTTTGTGCACCCATTCCCTAATAGGAATATATTTCAATGCATTATCTGAGTTGCAATTCAGAAAGGTATAAATATTCAACTTAAGGCTGTATGTGTATATCCCTTGGTATATAGACCTGAGACATACCAACTGAGTAAATATACATTAAATGCAGTCTAAATGAGCTGCTTCCTTCCCTCTTGCAGTTAAGCACTATCAGGCGTTGATCTAGGTTCACCTACCAAAACTGGATCTTCCAAAACAGGAGTGATCAGTAATCCATCTAAGTAACATTTCTGTGCCAGCACCCCACAGTTCAGGAAGTTGGAGCAAAACGCTCATTCAAAATAAGGCAGATAATAATAGGAGCAGCAGATAGTCTCACTGTCACTGCCTGGACTGACTTGGAAATATCCACCTGGAATATCTCCAGTAATTGCAGCATCTTTAGCATTCTTTTCTCTCTTACTTTTTAATATCATTTTTCTCACTCATCATTTTCTCTCTCTCTGAGAGAATGTTAATCAGACACATATATACAGCAGATGGTGGTGGTGGTGCTGCTGCTGCTGCTGCTGCTGCTGCTGTTGTTGTTGTTGTTGTTGTTGTTGTTGTTGTTGTTGTTATTATTATTATTATTATTATTATTATTATTATTATTGGTTAATCTTTGGTGAGATTCACAGCCTTTGAGGCTGGTTAATAACTCAGCAGCTCAAGTCCTAACCAAGGACCTAGGTATCGTCGGAGGATGTAAGCTGTTCCGAGTAAAGTGGTTTTTTGTAGAGTCAAAATGTTCAAGTCCGGTAAATTTAGAATTTCTAAATAGTGAAGTAGCCCTTTGGGTATTGCTCCAAGGGCTCCAATGACAATCGGGACAACACACAATTTCTTTTTCCACAGTCGCTCAACTTCAATTTGCAAGTCCCGGATTATTATTATTATTATTATTATTATTATTATTATTATTATTATTATTATTATTATTATTATTATTATTATTATTATTATTATTATTATACAGGTAATCATCAATTTATGACCACAATTGGGATTGCAGTAGTAAGACATTGTGGTTGCCATTTCAGGCACCCCATATAACTGGACCCAATGTTTTGTCTGCTTTTACCACTGTTCAGTAAATCATGTGGGCCAAATCATGTGGTCATTAATCAAAACTATTCTCCCAAATGGGTGTTTTTCTTTTTTGTTGGAAACTGGCAAAAAAGCTGAAAACCAAAAAACATAGTTAATTGCAGTCATATGACTGTGGGGCATACAACCGGTTATAAATGCAAGCCAGTTGTCATGTTTCAAAATATGGTCATGCTACTATGGTGGGCATGACATTTAATGACAGCCAGAAGTGCTATACGGTTCTTCAGAACTGAAGAAGCTTCTTGGATGAGAAGCAAAACATCTTCAAGAAAATCCAGTTGCCTTTTGAAAAAGCACCTTTGGGATAGCTGAGAATCTCCACAGATATATACAACTCATAAAACACCCTTTCTGAGGTCATTTACTGTCTGATTGTAAATTAAGGACTGCCTGGTTTGTTGCCCAGCCAGCCAGAGGTTGAGACTGCATTTGGCAGTTTTATTCACCTTATTAATATTATTATTAATAAGAATATTAATATTATTATTATTATTGCTGGAGTAAACTATTAGATTCAGTCAAGGGCAGGTGAAAACGTAATAATGCAAATCCTAGCCAAGGTCCTAACAATTATTACGGTAGCATCTGAAATTCCAAGCTGGGCATTTCTTTGTAAAATTAGGGTGTTCAGGTCTGATCAATTCAGAATTTGCAAATGCACATTTAGGCAAGAAAAACAAAATGCACAGGTACAGTATATATGGTACCTCACTCAATAGTAGTAACAGTGAGAGGGATCTTGGAATCCTAGTGGATAATCATTTAAATATGAGCAGTGTGCAGCAGCTGCCAAAAAAAGCCAACACAGTTCTAGGCTGCATAAACAGAGGGATAGAATCAAGATCACGTGAAATGTTAATACCACTTTATAATGCCTTGGTAAGGCCACACTTGGAATACTACATCAGTTTTGCTCGCCATGATGTAAAAAAAGATGTTGAGACTCTAGAAAGAGTGCAGAGAAGAGCAACAAAGATGATTAGGGGACTGGAGGCTAAAACATATGAAGAACTGTGGCAGGAACTGGGTATATCTAGTCTGATGAAAAAAGGACTAGGAGTGACATGATAGCAGTGTTCCAATATCTCAGGGGCTGCCACAAAGAAGAGAGAGTCATGCTATTCTCCAAAGCACCTGAGGTTGGACTAGAAGACCACCAAGAACCCCCTTCCAACTCTGTTATTCTATTCTATTCTATTCTATTCTATTCTATTCTATTCTATTCTATTCTATTCTATTCTATTCTATTCTATTCTATTCTATTCTATTCTATTCTATTCTAAATGTTGAAGTAGCCCTATAGTTATAGCTCCAAGGGCACCAATCATGATTGGTATAACAACAGATTTCTTTTTTCCATAAGCATTCAATTTCAATCTGCAAGTCCCAGTTTTTCATAATTGTTTGGGTTTCCTTTTTCTCAACCATAGCATCACCTGACCAGGGCCGGATTTAGATGAAAAGAGGCCCTAGGCTATTCCACTTATGAGGCCCTTTCACCTATAGTGAAAGTGTAATTTTAATTTTGCTAACAATTTGAATGTAGGCCCCTCTTGATCTTGAGGCCCTAGGCTGAAGCCTAGTTAGCCTATAGGAAAATCCGGCCCTGCACCTGACACAGTCATGAATCAGATGTTCTTGTGACTTTTCAGTGACTGTTGTATCAGGCAGGTTATCAGCAAGGTGCCTTTCTGTTTGGATTTCAAAGCCACGTAATAACTTAAGCCACTCATTTCCGAAAACCTTCTCAACTTGATGTTCCCATTGGTTCTTGCTACATTCAAATCTAAATCTCTGGCAAACTTTCCAATGAATAATGTCGGTAACTCGGTCATCACAGTGCTTATAATCAATTTGTGAAAGTTTGCTGCAACCACTGATCAAATGGCCATTTGTTTCATCAGTTTCACCACAAAGATAACAAATTGTTTATTACATGATGAATTCTTGCATTCATGGAATTAGTCGACAGAGTTTGTTCTTGAGCAGCTAAAATAATTCCTTCAGTTTCTTTCTTTAACAGGCCTGATTTGAATCAGATCCACATGGGATTTTTATCAGCTTTTCCTTCTAAATCTTCAAGTATTGACCAGGCTTGTTCTTTCAATTAACAAATTGGTTTTCTATTGCTTCTTTTCTATATTTGCCCTTCATTTGTTGTTTTTAAAAACCCTTCCTTGATTGACTTTCTTCAATAACGGTCCTTTGCTTTTCTTAATATAGGCATTCTAGTCATGTTTTTCTTTCTCCACAGTTTACTGCACCTATAGGAATCATCTGTCCCTTGGCTCTTGGCAAATATAGCCAATCTATGTTGCTTTTGGGGTGAAGAGCATTTTATATTAGTTTTCTTGTTTTCTGCTTCAAGTTATTAAGTTCCATCTGGATCCAATCAACTGTTTCTGCTGTATATCATATAATGGGACTACCCAGGTAGCTTTATTGATGTTTCCAGAATTTAGGTTTATTTCAAAAATTTTCAGAGTTGTTTAATATATCAGACAGAAGTACTTTCTTTGACTTGGTTCTGTAATAAGTCAAAACTTTATTAAGCTCCCAAATATTTGTAGCCTTCTTTTGTGCTACTGGCTTTATCATATCTTTATTATCAAGCTATGATCCATCACCTTCATCAATTTTGCCTGCCTTTATGATTATGTCAATGCCAGATTGCATTCCAATATTTTTGCTGAATTCTTTTGTGCTTTTTAGCAAAGAATCCAATGGCACCTTCATTTTTCCAAATAGTCAACCATATAAAATAAATGTGAAATTTTTACTCGTTTTTTTTGCCAATTCAGCAAAAGATACCGGAGATACGGAAGATCCTGAATCTGCGTACTTTCCGCCACGCTCTTAAGACCTTCCTATTCCAGCAAGCTGGCCTGGCCTAACCTTTTTCCCCTTTTCTTTTAAATTGAAAATTTTAAATCTGTTTTTAAATTATTGGGATGTTTTAAATTTGTCTCGGGCTAAATTGTTTAATCTGGCTTTATTTCTGCTTTTAAATTTTGTATTTATGTATTTTATTTTGTGCCTGTTCACCGCCCTGAGTCCTTCAGGAGTAGGGCGGTATATAAATCTAATAAAACAAAAACAAACAAACAAATTCATCAAACCATAGTTTGTTTTGTTCAAAATTGATATCAGTGGAACTATTGGTAGTATAAAGAGTAACGGTTATAATGAGTCACCTTGGGGGAAAAAAAAACCCCATTTAATTCAACTTTCCCTAACTCCTTGCCCGTTAGCCATTGGCTTCGTTTGCCAACCCTTCATTGAAGTATTCATAAATTGCCAAATGTTTTTGCTGATTCCAAAAAAATTGAGCTTTTTTTCAATGCAGCTAGTAGAACAGAATTGAATTATTATTATGATTTGTCACACAGACAGCCAGATGTTTAGAGTGGCTTTGGCATTTTTATCCACCTATTCAGTCATATTTATCTGAAGAGAGACCTCTAGAGGACTCTGACATTCAAAGTCTAAAGTTACCTACTGATACTATTACGAAGTACTAACAAAATCCTGCCTCTTTATACTGTAAACTCCCTGAGAAATAAATCACCCTATGCTGCTTTGTGTCCATACGGTCCTCCTGCAATTCAGTTGCTGACCCTTTGTTTTAATGGGAATCCTGACTGAACTACTGCTTTGGGTCAGTCTGGGAACAAAATGCAGATCAGTTTCAAAAATCAGGACTATTGCTCAAGGTCATATTATCCATTTTAAAATGCAAATTGGCGCAGCTCAAAAAGAGTATTGGTGGGAGGGAATGGATTAAAAATAGAATTCCTCCATCAATCTATATGCTGAGCACCATTTCCAGAGTACCATTATGAGACGAACATTGCTTCCTGAGATTCCTCTATAATCATTCCTCTACATCATCTCTAACAGCTCAAGCCAAGCTGTGCAAAATCCGTCCCCCGCTCCCCAATTTTTGATGCTTAAGAACTATTCAACTAGAATGTGTATCCTAAATGAGCTGAAACATGGACAGATCTCTATTACAGTGGCATTCCAACCATCACTGCTAGAACATGAGAAAAGAAAAATCAATCGAGGGACATGCATAGCTATGTAAATCAGAAAACATAAAAGCTTCTTCTGAACTGAGCTGATGAAAGTTTCAGCTTATGATTAAAAGGATGTTCCCTATAGCTAACAAAAGAAGAAGAAAGGGAAAGGGTAGTGGGGGGGGGTGGATGCGGCTTCAGAAAATGAAGAGGAGAAGAAGAAAAGAAATCCTCACATTTGCTTCCCTTTAGAATAAATTGGGTATTTCCAGCTCAACTCTTAAAACTCCCTATAATAGAAAACATGGTATACTGATTTAGATCCCAGTTTCCTTTCCTGGTTCTTTTTCCTGTGCCCTCCATCCATACCCCTCTCTCCCCAAAATTGTTTGGGGATAATCTGTGGAAGCTTTGGATCACTTGCAATTATTAAGGATACAGCTCCCAAATCTTGAGCTGCAAATGACAAAGGAAAATTTGATCAGGGGCCTGTGGTGCAACCAAGGGAGTCCTCTGATCTTTGGCAGCAAATATCATTGTTTTATTTTATTTTATTTTATTTGTTTGTTTTTTGTTTGTCAAGAACCTATTAGGTAATAAGTATAAGCATGGATTGGATACATAAAATAGATACAAATAGAAGAAACATTAGGACAGGCACGGTAGGCACGCTGGTGCTCTTATGCACGCCCCTTACAGACCTCTTAGGAATGGGGTGAGGTCAACAGTAGACAGTCTTAGGTTAAAATTTGGAGGGGTTTAGGATGAAACCACAGAGTCTGGTAGTACATTCCAGGCATTGACCACTCTGTTACTGAAGTCTTCCAACTTCCTGCTAGCTTCCCCATTAAGTTTCTTTGTGGGAATCTTGCAGGGAGCATTGCATATCTTCCTTCCTTCCTTCCTTCCTTCCTTCCTTCCTTCCTTCCTTCCTTCCTTCCTTCCTTCCTTCCTTCCTTCCTTCCTTTCTTCCCTTTCTAGCAGGCAGGTAAGTGACTGCTGCTGGGTGGGGGAAAGATTGCAAGACTGGCTGGGAAACTGTTACAGAACAGTGAAAATCATAGGTCACAGATTTGGGGCCCATTCTGTAAATTATCATAGTTGAGGTACATTGGTTCAAAAATTGTTGCCCTATAATTTACTGTTTTCTTCAGTTAAAGGTCATGACAATAATTTTATTAGTATATAGATAGTGTGAAGTCTCACAAAATATTTCAAGAAATGGTCTATATATTCTGAGGAGGTCAGGTTAAGCATAAATAATGATAGAGGACAAGACAGGAGGGATCATCTTGAAAAAAAGAACTGTCCGATGGTTATTCATCATACTACCTCCAGTCCAAAAACTGTACCCCTTTCTCATTAAATTATTTTTACCGTAAGTAACAGCAAGTTTTGGAACAACCAGATCTACTTCTTAAGAGCTGCCTCTTACCCCTTTCCCACTTTGGTTTCTTATGTGTCATGCATGTAAAATCCATGACTAATTTTATATAGTTATATTATGTTATATTTCCGAGTTATATTTCCCATATGTGAGCTACTGCATTGGAGTTTTCTTGTCAGAAAAAAAAAGAGAGAGAAAGAGGGAAGAGAATTATATTGACAGTTTTGCTAACAAATTGGTCTGTAGAGTTTTCTCCCCAGGAACTCCTGATTCTGCAAAGTTCCTTACAAGTGCATCGATCCGAACTGGGGCTCTGTAACATGTCTCTCTGGAGTTGGGGACAATGTGTGCATTCATTTTGCTGTTTCTGCTGCTATTTGTGGGTTGGTTTCTGTTTTTGTTTGCAAAGACAAGTAGCTTTACATTCCTTCCTTACCCTGAGGAATAGCTAATTGGGTACATGCACAATAGAAATTAGATGGACAAATAGTATGCACAATGTTTCACCAGGAAAATGGTTATTGTACATCCCACTGGGGAAATTTTGCATCACTCAAAAATATCCTTAATTCCCTCCACTTAAATGGAGGCTAGCAGGGTTGATTTATCACCCTTGTATTGGCCTGAGGTCTTAATTTATTTCATTCATGTGTCTTAGACATAACTGAGGTAGGATTTGATTTCAATAAGAATTTGCCACCTTTCATGTCCTTAAAATTTCCAGACTCAACCATATAGGTTGTGGAGTAATTATAAACTGAAAATGCCCCTGAGGATGTTTAAACTGCATTACCCCTCCCACGAACTTCATCTATGAGGTGAAGCAGGGCTGTTAATTCATGGGTATTAACCAGGGGTGAAATGCTCCCGGTTCGGACTGGATCGCCCGATCTGGTAGCGATGGAGGTGGGTGGTTTGGAGAACCGGTAGCAAAAATCCCTGCCCCTCTCCCATTGCCCAGCTGAGCCGCACAATCATCAGAGGCTTTTTTTAAAAAAAATTAAAAGCATTTTTTACAACCTCTTTGGCCGAAAAAATGCTTTTAAAAGTAAAAAAAAAAAGGCTCTGATGATCGCGCGGCTCAGCTGGGATCATCAGAGGCTTTTAAAAGCATTTTTTCTACAACCTCTTCGGCCGAAGAGGTTATAGAAAAAATGTTTTTAAAAGGAAAAAAAGCCTCTGCCAATCAGGCAAGTCAGCTGGGATCGTCAGAGGCTTTAACAAAAAAAGAAAGCCTCTGCCGATCAGGCAAGTCAGCTGGGATTGTCAGAGGCTTTTTTTAAAAAAAGAAAGCCTCTGATGATCGCGCGGCTCAGCTGGAATCATCAGAGGCTTTAAAAGCATTTTTTTTACAACCTCTTTGGCCGAAGAGGTTATAGAAAAAATGTTTTTAAAAGGAAAAAAAGCCTCTGCCAATCAGGCAAGTCAGCTGGGATTGTCAGAGGCTTTAAAAAAGAAAGAAAGCCTCTGATGATTGCGCGGCTCAGTTGGGATCATCAGAGGCTTTAAAAGCATTTTTTTACAACCTCTTCGGCTGAAGAGGTTATAGAAAAAATATTTTTAAAAGGAAAAAAAGCCTCTGCCAATCAGGCAAGTCAACTGGGATTGAACCTCAGTCGAAGAGATTGTAGAAAAAATGGTTTTAAAAGTTAAAAAAAAAAAGTTGGCCACGCCCACTCAATCATATTACCCATCACCACCACCAAGCCACGCCCACAGAACCGGTAATAACAAATTTTACATTTCACCACTGGTATTAACTTTATGCTATAATTAGTTATCTTATCTATTAAATACTGTATATATTTAGCATTTAGAGTATTGGTGTATTGATTAAAACAACAGGCTATAGAAACCAGGTGAATGTTAGTTCTAGTCCTGTGTTAGGCACAAAACCAGATGGGTGACCTTGGGCCGGGCACACTCTCTCAGCCTAGGAAGAAGACAACACAAACCAGTTCTGAAATCTTGCCAAGAAAACTACAGGGATTTGTCTAAGCCAGGGGTGTTAAATTCAAGGCCTGAGGCCCGGATCCGGCCCATGGGGTGCTTAGATCTGGTCCATAGGGCCACCCAGGAAACAGCAAAGGACCAGCCCACGGTGCCTTCTCCAGCGAAAATGGAATTTGGGAGGGCTGCATGCTCCGTTTTCGCTGGCAGAGTGTTGCAAGAGGCTGTCACAGCTGAAAATGGAGCTTGGGAGCCCATTTTCACTGGCAGAGTGTTGCAGAAGGCCGTGGCAGCCAAAAACGGAGCTCAGAAACCCATTTTCACTGGCAGAGCGCTCGGGCTGCCGCAGGTGTCCTAGACATGAGTGATGTTGAGCTGGCCACACCCACTCTGGCCACGCCCACCCAGCCCCCAAGGTCAAACACAGCCCTTATGCAGCCCTCAATGAAATCGAGTTTGACACCCTTGGTCTAAGCATTTTCCAGGAAGGCATGAACGCACACACATGCACGCACACACACACAATATAGATACAGATTTTCTATTTCAACAACGAAGTTGAAATAGATCATTCAGCTTCTTTGTGTTCATCTAGTATTTGGATTTTTGCATTCCAGAACCGGTTGCAAGACTCCGTTCAGTTTCTCAGTTCTCAGTTTCTTCAATGAGGCCAGCCAGTAGCTTAACTTTGTTCTCTTTTGAGCCATGAGCAATGCTACACTTCAGCGCTAGTCCTGCAAACCCATCTGTAAATTCAGTTCAGCCTACTAAATATTGTCTCAAAATTAGAATAAGGATTAGTCTGGAACCTGAAATTTGATGGGGTTTATGTCCGCTAAATGGTCTATCATCTCTGCTACATACAGTCCATTTGGTTAAAAAATAAAAAATAAGCAGCTGCAGGCAATTTGTTGTTCCTCTATTATAGCCTGTAGGCCAGGGGTGTCAACCCAAGTCCTGAGGGTCAGATCCGGCCCACAGGATGCTTAGATCTGGCCCATAGGGCTGCCCTAGAAACAGCAAAGGACCAGCCCACGGTGCCTCTGCCAGCAAAAACAGAGCTCGGGAGAGCCATGTGTGGCCCTCCCAGGCTCGTTTTCAGCTGCCATGGCCTCCTGCCATCCTCTGCCAGCAAAAATGGACTCCTGGGCTCCCTTCTTAGCTGCAACAGCCTCCTGCAACCTTCTGCCAGCGAAAACAGAACGTGCAGCCCTCCCGAGCTCTGTTTTCACTGACAGAGAGTGGCAGGAGGCTGTCATGGCTGAAAACAGAGCTTGGGATCCGAGTGACTGCAAGCTGGCCATGCCCATCCTGGCCCCCAAGGTCAAACACAACCCTGATGCGGCCCTCAATGAAATCGATACCCCTGCTGTAGGCAAATATTTCCTTTAACTGAATCTTGAAATAGCACAAATTGCAAATTCAAATCGAATCATACTCTCTTCAGCTATCAATTCTCCAGTTCAAAGTGGATCAGAATGATGTGCACAGGCATGGTAGGTGAACAGATTGCAAGTAGTCAGAGAAAAGTCACTCAGTATACTCTTAACAATAAACTATTGCTTGTTATATTGAACATTTTGCTTTTTTTAAAGCAGCATTGACACTTGAGGGAGAGGACCAACAGTGTGAAATGGTCATAAGAAAGTTGAACTAAAAATAGTTAAAAGAGGTATTATGTGTAAGTTTCATGAACCATTTGATGATTGATATATAATAAATAGACCCCAAAAACTAATTGCACGATGAAAAAGATTCAGTATTGGCAAATATTTTTCCT
This sequence comes from Pantherophis guttatus, assembly GCF_059756535.1. NCBI lineage: Eukaryota > Metazoa > Chordata > Lepidosauria > Squamata > Colubridae > Pantherophis > Pantherophis guttatus. The sequence continues at coordinate 26,241,716 of NC_142063.1, read as the reverse complement.
TTCTGTTATCTGTTTTCTTCATGACAGAAACTGATTTACATCCAAAATCCATAGAGTCAAGCAACAGCTTTGTAATGTGTTAATCACTTTATTTGAGTTCTTGATCAAAGCACTTTTTCTGATAAAATGAAATTGCCGCTTAACCATAGTTTTGGATTTTATAATGCTCACCAAAGCACTTTTTCTTTGCTCATGAATTTAAAAAGGTCTTACATTTGCCAGGAACATATGCAAGTGATTGCCAAATATTTCCTGGAACAGATATGCCATGTTTGTCTCCAGCTGAGTTGTATAAATAGGTAAAAATCCATTCTCAGTCTTTGTTCGTAGTGTTTTCTTTTTAAAGTAGAAGTATTGATGACCTACCAGTCCTTTTTTACCGTCTTCTGCTCAGATGCATAGTAATAAAAAAAATGCAAATCTGTCTGATATTGTTCTTTGATATTTAAGATTTCTCTGATGTAGACTTTTTGATGCACATTCCCTTGATGTTGCTTGTTTTTTTTTTCCAGCATACTTTTCAAGTAGTTTACCCCCTCAGTTGTTAGTGAGGAGTCTTGGTATGGATTTCAGATAATTTGAGACAAAGCTAGGCAGTCTTAGCGAGATATTAGCTGGCTGGAGGAAAAAGAAATAAGAATGTGTGAGTGTTTTACAGGGAGAAGAGCAAATGACACCACACACAACATGAGTAACATAATCTGCATGATTTGGGTATTGGCATGGATGATGTCATCATGTGTCACCATGATTTCTACCAAACATGTATGGTGAATCCTTTTCCCTCTCATCATTTGATTGAACAGTGATTGGAAATTAGACAGATTTTTCCAATTATTAATGTCAATTGAAAACCTCACTATTCCCTGGAGGGCAGCTGATCAGGTTTGTGCAAGAGAAATTTTTAGGGTACTTAATATTTGTTTCCAAAGCCATACTCTTTACAGCAGATGACAGCATCTTGCTCCTTCCTGGGTTTTACCATGCTACCTGTGTCAGGTCAACAATCAGCAAAAGGAGACCACGTTCTGATTAGAACATGTTCTTAACTTTTATCAGAGCCTGGAAATAATTCAGCAGTAATACGGATCCACTGAAAACCCACAAACCTTCATATAAGTATTCCCAGACTTGTATATTTTCCTTTCATTAGCAGGTGGCGGTCTCAACTTAAATTTCAGTGTTGCCACTAGTCAGACTAGTTTCAGGTTTTTTTAATCCTAATTTTAACGTAATTCAATGTAATTCAATTATAGAAGCAGGATAATTTTTTTAAGTAAATAATTCCAGCATTTTAAAATGCCTTCCCATTACCACATCTTCCCACTTTAAGAGTCCAATTTTCTGTATTTTTAGAAATTTATTGTTTTTCTCTCTTTATGTCTTTTCCTTCCAGTCTGGTATTTTTCCCAGAGTGTTTAATAGCTGCTTTAACAAATAATTCTTAGCAAATAGTTCTTAATTAGTCCTTGGGGTTGGCTTTTAAGTAAAATGGAATTCTTTCTCCCAGTTCCAGTCACTGTTCACCTACTTCGCTCCAGCACCAGTCTTAGTTGTTCCTCGGTTATCCTAGCTTTGTGGCAGCCATTTTTAGGCTGCCTCTTCTCCTCACCATGGCTGAGAGAGAAAGAAAACCCCAGGTCAGTCAGGAGAGCTGTGACTCTTCATGACCTCACAAGGCACCCCTCTTTGCTTCACTGCCCCTACAGGGTTGCTTTGGCTCCTTTTGGAGCCCACCAACAGGGAGAAAAGACCTACTCCTCATGTCCAATCTTGCCGCAACATCAACTGGAAACCCCCATCAGTTCAATCTTGACTGGCTCAAGGTTGACTCAGCCTTCCATCCTTCCGAGGTCACTAAAATGAGGATCAGATTGTTGGGGGCAATATGCTGACATTTGTAAACCACTCAGAGTGTTGTAGAGCACCATGAAGTGGTATATAAATTTAAGTGCTATTGCTATTGGTAAGAAAAGAGAACCAGCAAAGCTTAGATTGTTGTGCAAATGCAGCTGCTAGATTACTTGAATAAGCATATTAGATGAATGCAGCCACTCTGTTTGACCATGTATTGCTCCTATAATGTATCTTCCTGTTTTTTTCTTTCTGACTTCACTCTTATTGAGAAACATGAAACAAATTTAGGGTTTGAAAATACTGAAAATAAAATCACTGTCAGCACAGCTGGGACATTCAGTTCTCTTATCCCCCTGCTTCAACCAATCTTCATTTTACATTCTACAACTAAATGGGAAGGAACATAAACCTCCTAGTTAATTTTAAAGAGTGTGAATCAGAGTAAATCTCTGCAGCAAATTTGATCAGCACAAAAATTAAAATGTTTTTATATTGTCTTTGATATACTGAAAAACATCCTACATTTATTTTATGTTTTCCTTACCCTCATGTCATCAGCAAGGGTTTTTCATCTAAAGAAGGCATATGAATGCTTTACAACAATCCCTGATTCAAAGGCAAGGATAAATTTTAACAATAGTAGCCCCTATGGTGACTATTTAGTGCTTCTGGGAGACCATCAGTTTCATGCTGATGAAAAGAGAGCAATTCAATGGCAGGGATAAGGCTTTTAATCAAACGCAATTTGGCATTTTGCAAATCTTAGATGTATCCTTTTTGGTCACCACTGAAAAGTCACCAGCATTCCTTGCAAGAAATGGATTGCTATTCATACTGCACAGTAAGCCAGAATTGTGAATAATTCTCGTTCATTAGGAAATTGCAGATTGTAACTCGAGGATGAGCAATCTGTGAACCACAAATAGACTCACTATTCTTTTCAAACTCCCTAGAACAAACCCAAACTTTTCCCCAAAATCATTTTATAGCTGCTGATGTTTTCTTCTATTAATCTGGCTGAGACAGTCAGGGGTGTCAAACTCGATTTCATTGAAGGCCGCATCAGGGTTGTGTTTGGCCTCGGAGGGCCAGGGGGTGGGGGTGGCCAGTGTGGGCATGGCCAGCTTGACATCACTCGTGTCGGTGGCGCCTGTGGCAGCCTGAGCACTCTTCCAGTGAAAACGGGCTCCCAAGCTCCATTTTTGGCTGCAACAGCCTCCTACAACCCTCTGCCAGTGAAAACAGCTCGGGAGGGCCGCACATAGCCCTCACAAGGTCTGTTTTGGCTGCAATGGCCTCCTGCAACCCTCTGCCAGTGAAAACGGAGCTCAGGAAGACCGTGCACAGCCCTCACAAGCTCCATTTTCCCTGGCAGAGGCATCACAGCAGTGGTGCATTGCTCCTGGTTCGGTCCAGTTCTATAGAACCAGTAGTAAAACCGGTGGGAGGCTTCGCCCACCCGCCATGAATATCATCATGGGTGATCTGTGCATGTGCTCCCGCTGCAAACCGGTAGTAAAGTAAGTGGAACCCACCCCTGCACCACAGGCCAGTCCTTTGCTGTTTCCAGGTTGGCCCCACAGGCCAGATCTAAGCACTCCACAGGCTGGATCCGGCCCACAGGCCTTGAGCTGGACACCCTTGTTCTAGAGCAGTGTGTGTCAACTTTAGCAACTCTACGATGTTCAGACTTTAACTCCCAGAATTCCCTAGCCAGCATGCCTATCTGGGCAATTCTGGCAGTTGAAGTCCTTACATCTTAGAGTTGATAAGGTTGACAGAGAGTCATTTGTTACTCTGGATGCCTTAGATGAGGTAAGCAAATAAGGAAATATGCCTAGAAAACTAAGACTTGCTCATGACACCTTCAAAATGAAAGCAGATGCTTCTCAGCAGGGCCCAATTCCATCAGATCCACAAGCCAGAAAATAGAGGTGCCCTCAGAAATGTGCTATGGAAAACCCCAAGTGTCTACCTGACACTTTTCACATATTTCCCAGATTCAAAAGAGTATGATTCAACTTCAAGTATGGGAAGAGTTTGGGAATACAAACAGCACTAATGAATTCCTGGAACTCCAATGTAGTATAACTTAAAGCACACAAAGTACTTGCTGTATTATAGTGTGGAGAAGGGTTCATCCTTTCTTTTATTAGGTTCATCATGAATCCTAATTAACAGGGGCAGGCAAACCAGTTTGTCACTGAAGACCAATTTGTATGTTCTGCTTCCAGCTCTGCTTTGAACCCTATTCTTGGAGACATTACTCATGGGTAGAACATATGATCTGCATGCAAAACGTTCCAAATTCAATCACCACCCAGCCTCTGACAGACATTAAAAATAAGTATCTAAATGTAGCAGGCTATATAAGGCAGCTTCCTGTTAAATTACTTGAAATTAACTTATTTTAAGGCCTGAGATGCAAAGATCCAAAAAGGTGAAGTGGCAAAGAAAAGAGAAGTGACAGTAACCTCCAGCCTTTCTAAAGCTATAGCTTGCTATTGCTAGAGACACTGAGGGAAGAAAAAATGAACCATTATTCTTTGTCTAGCCCCATGATCTGCTGAACCTTTATAATCAAGAATCATGTATCCTCAAATGTATATTTTTCATCTTTCCTCACAATACCTTTTCTTTTTGTGATGTTACCTTTCAATTACATGCCTGTTGGAAAAGTTTGTATATTTAAGAACTTTTGGGGTTGGATGGGCTGAAAACTGGAATGCAGTGCTTCAAATTAATAAAAAAAAAATAATTTGATTGTTGGCATACCCTACAACTTAGATCTGATGTGTATATTTACATTGGAATGCCCAGCTTCCCACTAGTGAACATCAAATATTTTGGAAATACCTCTCTATTGTAAAAGATTGGTTATGCACCCAGCTATAGCTACAGCCAAGTTTAGACACAAGATGAGGAATAGAATAGACTAACAGAGTTGGAAGGGACCTTGGAGGTCTTCTAGTCCAACCCCCTGCTTAGGCAAGAAACCCTACACCACTTCAAACAAATGGTTATCCAATATCTTCTTAAAAACATCCAGTGTTCGAGCATTCATAACTTCTGGAGGCAAGTTGTTCCACTGATTAATTGTTCTAACTGTCAGGAAATTTCTCCTTAGTTCTAAGTTGCTTCTCTCCTTGATTAGTTTCCACCCATTGCTTCTTGTCCTGCCCTCAGGTGCTTTGGAGAATATCCTGACTCCCTCTTCTTTGTGGCTCACTGGCATCCTTCAGTCTCAAAAGACTATGGTATTGTGCTCTTTGTGGCAATGCCTGAGATATCAGAACACTGTAATCATGTCTCCTTTAGTCCTTCTTTTCATCAGACTAGACATACCCAGTTCCTGCAATCGTTCTTTATATGTTTTAGCCTCCAGTCCCCTAATCGTCTTTGTTGCTCTTCTCTGCACTCTTTCTAGAGTCTCCACATCTTTTTTACATTGTGGTGACCAAAACTGGATGGAGTATTCCAAGTGTGGCCTTACCATGGCATTATAAAGTGGTATTAACACTTCACGTGATCTTGATTCTATCCCTCTGTTTATCTCTCTGTTTAGGAATAGTAAGAGAAGGTAGGACTCAAACTTAATGTCATGAAAGATGGTCTGCACTGGGTGCGGCCAGTGCAGAAGATATTTACCACCTTCCAGCCAGTCACAAGGACTTACATTGCATAGTGCTGTCCTTTATGTGCCTGAAGAGAGTTGCAAGATCAGTTGGGATGGAAATTTTGGAAGACTTTGAAAGAAGGAACTTTAAAGTGATCCAAAAAAATAAGAGAAAAAAATAAGTGTAAAAAAAATAAGAGAAAAAAATAAGAGGAGGTAGGAGTATCGAGTTATGTTCACTGCCTTATTTGTAAAAATAATAATGAATGTGGAAAACTAACAAATTCAGACAGACAGACAGACAGCTTCTGGAGATAATGATGCAATTTTTCATATGACATTTTACACCCTTAGGATTTTCAGTAGTACTGATCCCTTGTTTCAAACCTTCTATTTATGGTGCAAAACTATTTGAGATTCTAGCAGGGGTGGGTTCTAATATTTTTTACTACCGGTTCTGTAGGCATGGCTTATTTTATGGGCGTGGCTTGGTGGGAGGGTAATGTGACTGGGTGAGCATGGCCAACATTTTTTTTTTTTACTTTTAAAAGCATTTTCAGAAAAAAATGCTTTTAAAAGCTTCTGACGATCAAGCAACTCAGCTGGGATCGCCAGAGGCTTTTAAAGGCATTTTTTTTCCTACAACCTCTTCGGCAGAAGAGGTTACAGAAAAAAGTGCTTTTAAAAGTAAAAAAAAAAAAAAGCCTCTGATGAGGTGGTCGGAGTAAGCAAGCGGCGACCGGGCCGGGGACCAGTTCAGGGGCATGGCCAGCCAATGTTATTACCGGTTCTCTGAACTACTACAAATTTTTACTACCAGTTCTTGTGAACCGGTGCAAACCAGGAGCAACCCACCACTGGATTCTAGGCTACCTTTAATCAAGGAGATGAAACATCCAGATGTCCACTAGATGCCAGCAAACATTTTTTCCTGTATCTTTTTGTGGATATCTAGTGGTCATTCAGTATTTTGCAGTAGAGATATGGTGATCCATTTACTTACAGAATAACAGAGTTGGAAGGGACCTTGGAGGTCTTCTAGTCCAATCCCCTGCTCAAGCAGGAAACCCTATACCATTTCAGACAAACGGTTGTCCAATCTCTTCTTAAAAACATTGGAGCACCCACAACTTCTGGAGGCAAGTCCTTCCTTCCTTCATTACTTACTTACTTAATTTTGCTTAAAAGATGAATCTGGTGTACTCTACCTTATTTCCCAAATGTCTCAAAAACAAAAATCTTTTGGACTCATCAGCTATGCCTGGAATTATGCTCCAAATTAGTGACATAATGGTATTTGGGAAGCTGTGAATGGGATTAAATATTGTCCAATTGATTCCTCTGTCCTATGTTAATTCTTTGTTAATACCAAATTATTCCCCATTTCATTTTATGGAATTATCCTCAGTGTTTAGTCAATTTAAACTGGAGGGAGGAAATCTCAGTTAATAGTTCAGTACAAATACCATTCCTGCATTGCTTAATTCCTGTTATCTCTGCAAAAAGGCCTTTGAAGTTGTTACAGAATATATATATTTTTGTGTGCCAGACTTAATGAATACAACAATTAAACACTTAAACTGACCATGTTGGCGTCCCATAGGGCATCAGGAAAAGGAATGTGCAAAAATGACATAATTCTCATCACAGCTGATCTAAACTTGCTACCTTTTCCAGCAAATGTCTTAGCCTTGCTTAAACAATTGAACTAGGAGGCAGGAAAACAGCAGAATGGGACAACTCATCAGGACCACCTCACCACAGCCAACTCATTTATTTATTTATTAGTCATATTTCTATGCCGTCCACTCTTCGAGGACTCTGGGTGGCTTACACCAAAGACAGTATACTAAATAGCATATTGCCCCCAACAATCTGGGTCCTCATTTTACCCACCTCAGAAGAATGGAAGGCTGAGTCAACCTTGAGCCGGTGAGATTTGATCCGCTGATCTGCTGAACTAGCAGTCAGCTGAAGAAGCTGCAGTACTGCACTCTAACCACTGCGCCACCTCGGCTCTTAATCTGTGCTACCTCGGCTCTTAATTCTCATCACAGCCAATCCACCGCAGCCAAGTCGCCATGGGACAACTCACTTAACAATTCAATTTAATTATTTAAAATAAATTAAAATAATATTTTAATTTTTGTCATTGGCATTTCGTTTTGTCCCTCCTTTTGCATCCTTTCTTTAATGATTCTATTCCACTATTTCTTTGATATTAGTGTAACTCTTGTCCCACAGCGAGTTGTCCTGCGGTGAGCTGACCATGGCGAATTGGCCACAGCAAATTGTCATAGACATGAAAGGCAGCAGGGGACCTGCAAACATTTCAGATCAAGTCACTTCCCTTCAGCATTTTAACTGGAGTGGACCACTGAAGCTAATCAGCACTTGAGGCATCTGAGAGCATACTGTGGATGTTCTGACAAAATGACTGCTAATGGGCAGATTGATATTTGTGGAATCCTTCATGCCCTCTGAGCTTGGTTATTTGCTTACTCACTTTTAGTTACCTGACTAGGTAACATTTTTAATGGTCTTCATTAAACATCTTCAAGCATACAGCCAAGTTCAGAGAACACCTGATGAGACTAGGTGACTGTCAGCCCTGTAGACCATCTTTCTCTTTGGATCATCAGGGCTGTCACTTTTAGTGCATAGGCCTGCTGTGGGGAAAATGGGAGGGGTTGCATGGAGTGGGTAGAAGTATATACTGTAGCCACAACAACATTCTTTCCTCTGGGAATCAAGGACGTTCAGCCTGCACCCGGAGAGGCGTGACTGGGAAATATCTCCAGTTGGGACGGTGGATTGATTGGACCATGTGATGGGCATGTTGGTGCAGGGGAAGGGACTTCGACTTACCTTTGGGTGTGGAAAACCCAGGGGCTTTCAGATTCGGGTTTTCCCAGATGTGCCAATATGACACCTCTAATAAAATGGAACTTTGAGGGAATGCCTGCCTTGGAGCCTTATTCGGTTGGGGGTGTTACTTGGAACCCTGACATTGATCACTTTGTCATCCAAAACGTAGAGGAGGGAACTAGAGAGTCAGCTATACTGGACTTCAGTCTTACCAGACATCTCTTGCTAACAGAGATGAAATAACAGAAGGGGTTGAAGTTATGGGAACTTTGGGAGAGAGTTACCACATAATGCAGGCACAAGTAAGTGAACAAAGTCAAACTAATGTCTTAGACTTTGAGAGAGCTGACTTCAACAACTAAAAGAGAGTTTAAGAAAGATTCCATGCATGGAAATCCTAAAGGATCAGTGATGGTTTTCAAGAAGAGATTGAACAACTATTTGCTTGGAATGGTATAAGGCAGTGTTGGCAAACCTTTTCGGCACCGAGTGCCGAAATGGGGCCACGCGCACATGCGTGCGCTTGTCAGAAATCTGAAGAGCAGCCACCTGATGCACATGCGCATGCCGGGAAGATGATCTTCCAGTTTCTGGTGCATGCATGCGCCCCGGCCACCTGGTCTTCCGGTTTCTGGTGTGCATAGGCATGTGAAGACCAGCTGGCCAGGGCGCATGTATGCACCGGAAACTGGAAGATCATCTTCCCAGTGCATGCATGTGCACCAGACAGCTGCTCTTCCAGTTTCTGGCACTCCCATGTGTGTGAAGACCAGCTGCTGGCACGCCGGAACCTGGAAGAGCAATGGGCAATGGCTTGTGTGCCTGGAGAGATTGCACTGTGTGCCACTTCCGGCACGCATGCCATAGGTTCACCATCATGGGTATAAGATCTCCTGCTCAAGACAAGACACTGTTTGGTAAGGTATAAATGGTGTAAAACCCCCGAGAAAAGCATTTGACAATGTTTACTTTTATGACATCTCTATAAAGTCTTTAATTTTTTTTCATTCTAGTGTTTTTAATCCATTAAAAAGCATCAATAAATGGGAAAGTATGGCAATACTCTCGTATTGAAATATATTCTCGGGAATGCATTTTAACTGTTTAGTTTCATGACCTTGAATCAAAAGTCTGGATCCATCTGATAATTTCAAATTGTGAGCCACATTTTGCATGGAATGTTTTCCACCCTAGAACTTTGAATAAAACATATATCAAACTTTTATACATCACTGAGACACATGTGAACTCTGACAACATTCAGTAGCAAACAAAATAGTAATAAAAAATTCAGAAAACTCTAGAAAGGAAGCAAACAATCATAGTACTCCGTGTTTGTTAGCCTGGGTATAGGATTTAGCATGTTCTGTAAGCAGTATTTTTTTTTATTTTTTATTTTTTTGGTAGAATACAGGATGGAGAGTCAAGTTGATAATTGAACAATTAACTTGGAATAGGATTTGCTTAAAAATCTTTTGGGGAACAAAAACAATAGCTATCTGATTAACACTTTCATAGAACAGACTACTAAGCAATGTTCTGAAGTAGGAAGTAAAGACAATAGCAAGTTTAAAAACATTTTCATTGGGGAATGAAACATTCTTGTGTTTCAAAGTAAATTAACTTGTAATCTAGCTAATTTTGCTCTTGTGAAAATAGCATATTGATTTGATGGCTAAAAATCATAAATTTCTGTTTTCAGATAATCAAGGATGTATAAACGTGTTGCAACTTTAGACAAAAGGTTTCATACATCTCTGTTACAAATATCCTAAATTTTCTATAGGTGCGGATGATTATGAAATATCTTTGATTTTTGTTAGTTCGGAGAACAGAAGAATATTCAACAAGACATTCTATTTTCATCGTATTAAAAGCTCCTCTCGTGTCACTCATGGATTTGATTTTTTAATGTGTGTTATTTTCTTTCCATTTCAGATTGTTTTTGAAGGCATCCGTGGCCGAGGCATTGAAGGAGACATTGCTATCGATGATATCTCAATTGTGGAAGGAGAATGCACAAAATCGGATTATGTAAACAACCGTACGTGGGCTTGTTAACCTCTCCCAATCTAGTGTATGGTTTTACTTTCAAGCTGAAGGAAATGAATTCTTGGGCTGTACAAAGCTTCAAAAGAGTTTTGAGCAATAGCAATAGCATTTAGACTTATATACTGCTTCACAGTGCTTTACAGCCCTCTCTAAGCCATTTACAGAGTCAGCATATTGCCCCCCAACGATCTGGGTCCTCATTTTACTGACCTTGGAAGGATGGAAGTCTGAGTCAACCTTGAGCTGGTCAGGATCGAACTGCTGGCAGTTGGCAGAATTAGCCTGCAATACTGCATTCTAACTACTGCGGCATCACGGCTCTCAAAGCAATGCTTTGAGGACACACCTTTAGTTCATGAAGCAGGGCAATTCCTGACTTGTCATGAGTGAAGCAAGACTTTTGCACTGTTTCACAATCACCAAAAGATAGCACGCCATGTCCCCATGCATACCAGTTTCTGGAATGAATTGGGCAGCCTAATTGGAAAGGTGACTAACTGCTGTCTTTCCTCCTTTTCCTTGTTTTGTTTAGATATACCTTCAGAAGCAGTCAGGACACTGCCCCATATACGGAGTTTCCCCGTTTTTCTTCTTGTGTCTGTCTTAATTCATCAGAGGTGACCTTATTCCGGCAGAGGCTACAACACAGATGTACCACCCACTGGCATGAAGAAAAGGGAACATTTTTAAAACAAACAAACAAACAAAAAACTACCAAAGATTCCTCCACTGACTGATGACTGACTCAAATAAAGATTTTTTTAAAAAAGTATGCATATATATATATATATATATATATATATATATATATGCGCACCTTGGGGGTTTATTAAAAAAACAAAAGGAATGAACAAACAAGCAACTGCAGGTAAATAAATGTACCATTCTGGACGTGAAGGAGAGAGGCCTTCAGGTGCTCTTGTGGTGAAGGAGTAACAAACGAACAACAGGAGAATCAAATGACACCAACACACACACACACACCTACCCCCACACACCCCAACCATTAATTGGGAGAACTCTTGTCAAAAGAGCTATAGAATTTCTTGTCAAAGCACAAAGTCATGGCTTGTTTTGTTTCAAAGACTAGTTTGCTTGTTGCCATGGAACCTTAACGGCCTGCCCCAAAAGAGATTTCATAAAAGAAGAGAGCAAGAGCGAGCATGGAGGAGAGAGAAAAAAAATCCCTTCACCTCACTGTCAAACAGGGTATGAGAGGAGCTGGCATTTCCCCCACCTTCACCTTCCACACTAGGTTTTTTTAAGCGTCGAGTTCAATCCAGCGGCAGGCAGGAAGCAACCCAAGGCACCGGAGTGGTTGAAGACATTCTGCTGAAGTTCCTCATGGCAATTGCTAGAAACTATACGTGGTCTCTGCTTTGCATGTGTTCTGCTAAGTTCAGGACATATTTATGGTGACAAGAGCAACGCTGGCTAGTCTAGAGTTTGCTTGCGTGGCCACTTAAGCATACCTGACACTCTCCCCTGTGGTCTTCTGAACCCCAGCCCACTTGCCCTGGCCCTGCTCCTCCCACATCCCACTCCCAGTGAACATCGTTTGTCCTCATCCGGGGACAAAAAAACCAAACTACCATCTTTTTTCTAAAATGCCATGGAAACCAAGTGCCTTCAATGATAACAAGCCTGAGAAAATGGGGTAGGGGGAACATACACACACATGTGCACATGCAAAAAAAAAAAAATTGTTCCAGCAGACAGATGCTTGTATAGCTCCAGTGAGGTTTGCAGTTCCATAAAAGAAAAATCATCCTCTTTTTTTCTAAAGCAAAGTAGTAGAGCAAAGCTACCAACAGAGGAAGAACTTAAAGACACAGGAAAGCTACTTCTAGAGATGGATTGACTTGAACAAACGGCATCAAGTCCTTCTGAGTTTCAGCTCTTTCATCACAAAGCTGTCGCCAAAGTTATGGCTCTTGGGTCATCTGATGCAGAGGAAGTGGCTTCAGTTGCAACTTGGGAAATGGATCGGTCTGTATTTTTCAAGTTTCAAAGGGGGGTACATTCGTGCCAGAAGGAGAAGGAGGAGGAGAAGGAGGCAACAATACTTGGCAATGGTGAATTTCAATGCAGAAACACCGGCGTGCATGTGCGCACAGTTTTTCCATAGTCCGACCTCTGCTCAAAACGAGATTGATCAAGAAAGGTCACAGCGCATATAGGAAAAGTTAAAAAAAAAAAAAAGGAGAGACTCTCTACGGCAAAAGGCAGGCCAGCTGATCTGGTTTCATTTCCAATCACGGAGAAGATAAGGCCTCTGCCCTTTCATCAGACTCTGTGCAAATTGTGAAATATTATTTTATTATTTTAGCAAAATTTAAAAAAAAATCACTTTTACAAAAAAATAAAAATAAATAAAACCTGTAAAAAATATTTTCAGCTACCTGGCTCCATCCCATACCTATCTCTTTAGCCAATTTTCCAATACACTGTAAATTTCCCTTTCTATGAGTTGGTAATGAAAATTTGAAAATCTTTTTTCCGTAAATTATCTCAGCTTTTAACTTCATTAAAAAAAAGAGAGAGTTTTGTCTAAGCAAGAGTTATTATTATAATTATTATGGTTATTATATGTTCTTTCAATACCCTAGGATGAAAAAAGGGGAAAAAAACTTATATGCAAATAATTCGGATATTAAAAGAAAACAAAAGTATAACATTTGAAGAATATTAATATTAAAAAAGCACAAAGAAATGCAGTAAAAATGATGAGGCTTGGTTTTTTTAAAAAAAAATCTGTAGAAAAAAAGTTTGTGCTGATGATTCAGTAATTCAACTGAAAAAAGATAATTTTACAACTATGTTCAATAAAGCTTATTTCCAGGTAAGGCATGGTAAGTGGTGTTTGTGTTTGTTGAATGCTTCAGATACTCAGCAGTCATCGTGTAGTTTGCTTCTGTTATGTTAGATCAAATATTTCAATTATTGAAAAGTATTTAAAAGGGTCCATTTGTCAGATGATTGGATTCTACCAGTGGGCAAATTCCTTACTTCCCTCACCCTGAAATCCTGCATGTTCTCTTCAAATCATCTGTATGAAATTGCAAAATGGAAGAAAAAACATATTTTGGAAATAGAGTTTAGATGTAATGAGGATAGTCTATTGTGTGATAGAGCATAGAATCCATGAAGATCATAATATAGCCTGAAAGTAAAAAAAAAAAAAAAAAACACTATTTTTTAGCATCCCATTTCCATAATACCTTTCCAAAAATCCATGCCTACCAGCGCAAGACTGTCATCGTTTAAACTGATCACTACTGTCCTATCTATTAATGCTAATACGTTTGCTGAAGATTAGCAGATTCAGGTTCATAAAAATGTTAAAGATACTGGAAGAAGAAAAAAATGTAAAAAAACCAGCTCAGTGGCATGGAATGGTGGCTGGCTTAAGTAGGAAAAAAGTAATTAGCTGTAATTTGATGCTCAGTACACGGGGAACTGTGAAATAATCAGTTTAAAAGGCAATGTCATGTAATAACCAGCATTTTATGTCCAACTAACATTAGGCTCTAATTGATTGATTGAGTGATGGATTAGTGATTGATTGATTGATTGGGTCTGTGCCATCAAGTCAATGTCAGCTCTTAACAACCACATTGATTGTCAACCTCACAAGTAGATAGGAAATATGACAAGATGAATTAATTATACTTTATTGTAAGGCTACATTAACAGAATCTTGCAAGTTTGAAAGTACACATTTCTTACCATCTCTTTTTAACACTTGATAAGTTCAGGAGGATCCTTTCTAAGTTTCTTTTTCTGCCTGTTACCCAGTTGTAGGCTCCTCACTCTTATATCTGATCATTCCAAGGCATCAACTTTTGCCCCATCTTCCAAGGTCATTCTTACATTCCATTACATTGCTAGACTTTCACTAGGATGATTTGTACCAAATTTGGCCCTTCATGTCTTCCAGTGGTGCACCATTGATCCTGTCAATTCCCTTGAAATACCTTATGCCACCAGACTCCAAATTTTGGGCTTAGACAACTTAGAACTACACCGACTTCAGTCTGACCTAAGCATAGTACATAAAATTATCTGCCACAATGTTCTTCCTGTCAACGACTACTTCAGCCTCAACCACAACAATACACGAGCAAATAATAGATACAAACTCAAAGTAAACCACTCCAAACTTGATTGCAGAAAATACGACTTCAGTAACAGAGTGGTCTATGCCTGGAATGCACTACCAGACTCTGGTTTCTTCCCGAAACCCACAAAACTTTAACCTTAAACTGTCTACTGTTGACCTCACCCCATTCCTAAGAGGTCTGTAAGGGGCGTGCATAAATGCACCAGCATGCCTACCATCCCTCTCATAATATTACTTCTTACTTACTCTTTTCATGTATTCAAATTATGTTTATACTTTTACCTGTTATCTTATATATACTTGACAAAATAAATAAATTAAATAAATAAATAAAATATAGGCTTATCCCGAGACCTAGGCCTTCATATAATGTATCCAAAATATAATTTGAGCCTGTTCATTTGTGCCCCAAGTGAGAACTTTGGATTGATTTGTTGGGTTTGGTTTAGTTTAGCTTTGTTTCATTTTGTTTCATTCATTATTTATTTATTATTTATTATTTGCTACCTAGGCTATTTTCAGATGTCTTCTCCAACACAAAAAGTATACAAACATCAACATCTTTATATCCTATTTCCTCAAAGACAGTAGACAGCTTCTACTGTCACAGGGAAAACCATTGCCTGCACAGTTGTGATCTTTCTTGATACAGACAGATCACAAAGTCTGAAAATATATACATACATACATACCAGTGGTGGGTTGCTCCTGGTTCGCACCGGTTCACCAGTAAAATTTGTAGTAGTTCGGAGAACCGGTAATAACATTGGCTGGCCATGCCCCTGAACTGGGCCTGGGCCTGGTCACCGCTCGCTTACCCCGCCCACCTCATCAGAGGCTTTTTTTTTAACTTTTAAAAGCATTTTCTACAACCTCTTCAGCAGAAAAAATGCTTTTAAAAGTTAAAAAAAAATGTCTGATGATCACGCGGCTCAGCTGGGATCGTCAGAGGCTTCTAAAAGCATTTTTTTTTTGCAACCTCTTAAGGTTGTAGAAAAAATGCTTTTAAAAGTAAAAAAAAAAAAGTTGGCCATGCCCACCCAGTCACATTACCCCCCCCAACAAGCCATGCTCACAAAATAAGCCACGCCCACAGAACCAGTAGTAAAAAAATTTAGAACCCACCCCTGATACATACGTATATATGTATGTATATATGTATATACACATACATATTTTAAGAGATTCATTGCTATCTTACCAAGGGCTATTTTGTGGTGTATCTTTTTTTTTTTACTCCTGGCTCCTATACTGTTAATAGACACCATCTACCATTTCAATGTCTTCATTGTCAGTTCTAAACCAGGTTGCTATTTACATGTCATCATTAATTTAATCGTCTTTGTATTATTAATCCTATTTTTTTCACTGTGATCCTTGCCTTTCATTACTAGAGCTTGCAGATTGATTGCATTTCTAGCTATTAATTTACATTTAATTCATGCAATTTAGATGCTGCCTGCCTCCAAATAACTGTGTGGCTCACAAAATAACAATAAAATACAACACAATTCAAAAACATCACCAGCAAAAAAGTAAAAGCAGATTTAAAAAAAAAAAACCAAAAGAAGAGAATATATGTAGATCAGGGATGAACTATGGAATCCTTGGTGTTCTCTGAGTTTGGTTGTTTGCTTGCAGAAATTTCATTACCCAATAAGATAACATCATCAATGCTAGCAACTCCACAGCCATTAGCACCAGTGAAGTTACCTAGATGGGTAATGAAATGTCTGCAAGCAAACAACCAAGCTCAGAAAGCACCAAGGACTGCATAATTTTTTTAAAAAAAGATGGCAAATCTGACCAACAGAACTCACAAGGTGATCCAACCACTTTAGTCCAAGGCTTGGGAGCAGAAACAGGTCTTCAAGATCCTTCAGAATGCTATCGGAATCAGAGTCACGTGAATTTCAAGGAGAGCTTCATTTCAGAAGATAGTTGCGGCAACAAAATAGCATCCTCAGTATAGCACAGGTTATTGGTGCTTATTTCTCCAATTTTAGAACGACACTCATTCTCTTCAAATCCAGCTCCTCTCAATTTTGCGTACAGGTTGAATAAATAAAGGGAGAATATATAGCTTTTCTCATTTGATCATTATGGCACCATTTTTTTCTCAGTAAAATGGTATTTATTTCACTTCAGGTCTTCCATGAAAATGGGGAAATAACATTGTTCCATATTGCTTTCATAACTAATTCCTTTCATTCATTATAAGAAATGCATTTACTTGCCCCTTTATTATAAATAGAAATTGATATGGAATGAATTGATTCTCAGAATTGTGCAGGTTGGATCATTCTTACATCCTTTATTCCAAGAAAACTCAGAAAAGTCAAATCAATGGATCTCAACCTTCTAAGCCATGATTTCACAGTTACAAGGCTAAGGCAGAGATATGGTACATAAGGAACTTTTTGCTCTTGATCAGTATCTCATCGTGGGCACTTTTAAGATGCATAGATTTCAATTTCCAGAATTCCTGGCTGGGGAACTCTGGGAGTTGAGATCCATGCATCTTAAGAGTTGCCAAGGTTGAAAAACATTGCTCTAGAATCTTCTAGCATTTGATGGGACACAATTCCTTGCCAGATTTGATAGATTATTTTTTCCGTCTCTTACTTAATTTACTGAATTTAGGAGTTTCAGTAATTAAGTCTGGCACACTCTGGTCAGAAATCTAGGCCACATACAGAAAGTCTTAAATCTTCTTTATGCTTCCAACTCCCATTTATTCACAAAATAATAACAGTAGTTACTAGTTTTCCTTTGCAGAATGTATTAAGCAATAGTTGAAGAATCATCTGTCAAGGATGTTTCACGATAAGTTCCTGCACTAGTCCAAAAATTGTTGACCAGCCTAACCCTAGCCTCCAGTCTAATATTGCTGTGTTTATGTTAAGGAGAGGAATTGGTAAGAGCATTGGATGGTTGAAAACATACTGCAAACTAAGCCTGGACTTGAGATGGGGACACATTTTTGATACAAGGTTAAACGAAAATAGGACAAATCATCCTAATTTGTCAATTCCATTCATAAAGGATGGAATAGTCATTGGGGTACTGAGCAATGAAGTTTAGGGTTTTTCAATCAGACAAGTGATGGGGAATGTTTAAGCAGCAGCATCAAACAGACATAGATAAGAGAGAGGGATGTGTAGCCTTTAGGTTATGACCATTAATTCAGCAAGCATTCAAAATTATGATGGTGCTGAACAAGGTTGATTTATGAGTGGTCCTCAAGGCTATGGTCTTCACAGCATCCCCACGTTCATGCAATGGTGAGTCAGGCATTTGGCAAGCTGCTCATGTTTCTGATGGTTGCAACATCCTGTAATTATATGACCACCATTTGCAAACTTCCCTGACAGCTCACAAGAAAAGTCAACGGGGAAGCTGACACAAGATCACAAGTCATTCTGGTAAACCATTCCTGTTTCCACAAGATGGTAGTTGGATAGATAGCTAGATGCTAATTAGTTAGCTAGTTAGATGGCTAGCTAGAAAGTTAGATAGCTAGACAGATAGATAATAAATAGGGTGTATGTGTGTGCGCGAATTTAAGTGGATTAAACCATATTGTTCATTGTTGAGTTATAGAAAATAGAAAATGCTTATTACAGAAGAACATTATGCAGTTTCAAATCACAGGATGCAATTATTTCTCCTGAAATTTCAAATGCAAGATGAATATGCTTCTAAGCACTTATCCAACTGTCTACACTCATGCAACATACTTAATTTGGTTACTGAATTAATCCACTTTTGATGTTTACATAGTACACTAATTTCTAAACAGACTTAACAGGCTGGGCTTGTATTTTATGCTAAGTGAAAAACCAAAACCTTGGGATTAAGAATAATTGACTTGTTATGCCATTAAAGTTATATTGAAGGCTTTAAGAGGAAAAAAGTATAGGGAGGAGATGGAGGAGGAGGAGGAGAGAAGGAGGAGGAGGAGGAGGAGGAGAAAAAGAAGAAGGAGGAGGAGGAGGAGGAGGAGGAGGAAGAGAAAAAGAAGAGGAAGAAGGAGAAGGAGGAGAAACAGAGGAAGAAAAAGAGGAGGAAGAGGAGGAGAAAAGGAGATGGAGGAGGAGGAGGAGAGAAGAAGGAGGAGGAGGAGAAAAAGAAGAAGAAGAGGAAGGAGGAGGAGGAGAAAAAGAAGAGGAAGGAGGAGAAGGAGGAGAAAAAGAAGAAGAAAAAGAGGAGGAGGAGGAGGAGGAGGAGGAGGAGGAGGAGGAGGAGAAAAGGAAGAGGAGGAGGTCTCTGGTGTTGATGTCTCTGCAGTATTCTAGAGCTTTCCTGGCTTTCTTCCAACGTCATAAAAGGACCATGACATTTTCCTTTCTGTTTGTCATCCCATGGAATTTAAATCAAGGGTGGTAAGCCTGGAAGGTTACAGATCACTGAAATGGTGATGGTTTAATAAAAGAACTCTTTCATCACCTTCTAATTAAGATAAGTGCAATAGCTCTCTCTATCCCATGCATGAGCATTTCATTGCAGATTTACTTTCCTGAAGTGGAGGGGGATGGAATAGAAGGCAAATTCTGTTCCATTGCACTGAATTAGATTGGCCCAAAACCACAGAGGAAAACGTTGGTGCAGCAGCGATCTGATTCCCCCAATTCAAGCAGTATTTGTATGAATATTATTTCATCAAAGTGTTCTGACCCAGCTCCCCAAACATGACAAACCCTCTGAAGTTAATTCAAAGATTCCTTTATTAGGAACGCCAGCAGCCCCAGACAAAAGTTTCTCTCTCAAAGCAGACTAACAAGTCTGTCTGGCCAGGAGATGAATAGTTGTCTGCCACAACTATTCACCTCCGCCTTTTATCCCCAGAGCTAGGATGGGGCTTCGCTAGCAGCGGTGGCTCTTCCTTCCCAAGGATTGGCCCACAGATTTCCACTGCTCTCCTCTCCTCTGCCTTCTGCGCATCCATGTGTCAGGCACTGGACCCAGCTGTTCCTCATCAGCCACCTCCAGACCTGGGGGCTGTTGACTCTCCATCTGAGGACTGACGGACGGCCCAGGCTCTGCCTCTCTCTCTCTCTCTCTCTCTCTCTCTCTCTCTCTCTCTCTCTCTCTCTCTCTCTCTGCTAGCTCCATTTCCTCTTCACCCCCAGAGCTCTCAGGTTGCCTTGATGCTGACCCTGACTCCCACGCTTCCTCCTCCTCTGATTTGGCTACTGGAGGGGCTGGCAGCCGGCAGCCGACAGGCCACAACACAAAGGGTGAGTTACCTGTGGACCAGGCAAATGGTGGGGGAGCAGGGGTCTGCAATAAAAATCATGGGATGGTGCTATGGTGACTTATAAAATGGTAGAAGAAAGCAACTGTGTTAAAATACTTCATTGAATGGAATTTCCAGCTCTAGAATGCCATTTTGGTTCTTTCTTCTACAGATCAGCAGGCAAGCAAGTTGTGGGCTGCTTCCCGCATCTGGAGCCTAACAATTCCATTATTTGACTTAAATTGTGTAATGTGGCGTGAGAAATGGGGCTGGATAAGGGAGGCCTCTGCTGTATAGCAGGAGGCTGGAATAGATTATCTCAGGGGGTGCTTCAAGGCCTCTAATCATCTGAGAAGCCAGAAAGTCATTATTGTCTGCCTCCAGGGTTTACTTGGCCCTGCCACATTAATTTGGCTCTGCAGGTTATGGGATGAAAATTCATCCAAGGACCAAATGGAAATCAGCAGCCTTGAGTTAAAATATTGCACACTATTGCTGGCCAATTAGCTTTTGTGAGTCCAGAATCTGACACACTGTGCTCATGTGGTGTGCTAGTCAAGCACTATCAGTGTTTCCTCTGAATGATCACTGTATATGCACTTTGCTATTATATTCTGCTTCATTTACACAATAATCCCCTGCAAGCAGATCTTCTCCCGTAACATCAATTAGGCGACATTGGAGGAGATGTTTTCAAACTTCGCTGAATAGAGGTCTAACTCAGGATGAAAGTCATTTTTTTATTATGGCACTGGGCCAGAAATGAGATTAGTTAAGACCCACAAACCAGTCCCTTTCTTTTTTATTTGGTGGTAAGAACATCTCTTGATGCAAGATCCCAAAAGGATGTCCTATTTCAGCTACTAGAGGTGAAATTGTGGATGTGCATAAGGTATCTCTTTTGAGAAAAGAGGGGTCAGATCTGCCATCACACCACTTCATCCCTGCTTCACTTTGATGGCAGCCTGCCATAAAATGGGGTGGGAGGAGGATGCATGGAGGAGAGATGACAGGAACCAGAAGTGCCAACCAGAGACAACAGTTTTTTATTTATTTATTTATTTATTTATTTATTTATTTATTTATTTATTTATTTAATCTAATTTTTATACCGCCTTTCTCCCAAAGGACTCAGGGCGATGCACAGCCAAAGATAAAACAAACACATATATAACATTTAAAAGCAATTTAAAAACATATTAAATAATTTGGCCCCAACATCATTAAAAAACAAAAGCAACCCATTAAAATTAATGTTTAGGCCAGACCAGCTTGTTGGAACAATAACGTCTTGAGGGCACGGCGTAAGGTGCGTAGGTCAGGGATCATCCATATCTCCGGGGGCAATTCAATCCAGAGGGCGGGTACCCCCACAGAGAAGACGCTCCCCCTGGGGGTCGCCAGTCGACATTGTTTGACCGACGGTACCTTGAGGAGTCCCTCTCTTGGGAGCGTACTGGCCGTTGGGAGGCTATCGGTAGCAGAAGGCGATCTTCTAAGTACCCAGGTCCTAAGCCATGGAGCGCTCTAAAGATGGTAACCAACACCTTGAATCGCACCTGGAAGACCACTGGGAGTCAGTGCAGCTCGAGCAGGAGAGGTGTTACATGGGAGCGCTGTGTCGCTCCCATAATCACCCGCGTGGCCGCATTCTGGACCAGTTGGAGCCTCCAGGTGCTCTTCAAGGGGAGCCCCATGTAGAGAGCATTACAGTAGTCCAGACGGGAAATGACGAGGGCATGAGTGACCATGCACAAGGAGGTCACTCTCAATCCAGAAAGGGACGCAACTGGTGAATCAGGCAAACCTGATAAAAAGCCCCACTGGCCACAGCTGTCACATGATCTTCTAGAGACAGCCACGCATCCAGGAGGACACCCAAGTTGCGAGCCCTCTCTGAGGGGGCCAAGATCTCACCCCCAATAGTCAGCGATGGAACCAGCTGGCTATAACGGGATGCTGGAAACCACAGCCACTCGGTCTTGGAGGGGTTAAATGATCCAAGGACACAGGCATGGGAACAGAATGTGAATGCCCCCCAAAGAGGTGCCAAACTGTTACCAAAGCAACTAATTTGAACTTTATTGGACACTAGTAAGATGACCAAGGGGGTGGGCCCGGGAGAAGGGAATAGCATCAGCTTTATGTGGGAATCTTCAGATCTAACTTTCCTATGCTGTAACCACTTGGCTTTAGTAAAAGTATATCTTTCTCTATACATGGAGTCAAGGGTCTTTCTTTCCTAAATGCCCAACCTGGGACAGGTCTGGCAGGAGGCTTCTGAACAGATTCATCATCTTTCTTTTCTTTTCTTTTCCTTTCACTTTTTATTTTTTAAAAAAAATATTTTTTATTGAATATTTTACATTTTTAAAACCAAAAGCATAATAGAAAAAGACAAAAAGAAAGAAGAAAAAAAAGAACATACACATACACCAAACGGTAAAATACAAAACATAAATAACAACATGATATAATATTTTACAACTTTCTGCATCGACAATTATCTTTACTTTTAAATTCAATCTTCCTAATCATTCTCTTATTCTTGTGTAACCATATTGAGCATTCTTATAAACTAAATTGCTATATATACTTACATCCTATTTATTAACATAGTCAATATTTTATCCTTTCCAGTATTCAATACTCTTAGATTCCAATTAATCAAATTTCAATTTACAGTTTTATTTCTTGTTTTGATTTCTATTTTCTAGCCACGTATAGAATCTATTCCTTTATATAGAATCTACACTTTATAGTAGTCCAAATCATCTCTTTCTTTAATCTCCATTGTCATTTTATCCATTTCCGCACATTCGAGGATCTTTTTCATTGGGTGGTGTATTGATCTGTTTCCACATTTGCATCAGAGCAATTCTGGCCACCGTTAGTATATGAAATGTTATGTAGTACAAACTTTTCTCCATTTTCTTATCAATCATTCCAGGGGTGAAATGTAAAATTTGTTACTACCGGTTCTGTGGGCATGGCTTGGTGGGGGGGTAATATGACTGGGTGGGCATGGCCAACTTTTTAAAAAATTTTTTAACTTTTCAAAGCATTTTTTCTACAAATGCAAAAAAAAATGCTTTGAAAAGCCTCTGCCGATCAGGAACACAGCTGGGATCGTCAGAGCCTTTTCAAAGCATTTTTTTAACCACCTCTTCTGCTGAAGAGGTTGCAGAAAAAAATGCTTTAAAAGTCTCTCTGATGATCCCAGCTGAGTTGCCTGATCATTTTAAAAATGCTTTCAAAAGTCTCTCCAATGATCAGGCAACTCAGCTGGGATCGTCAGAGAGACTTTTAAAGCATTTTTTTAACCACATCTTCCCCGGAAGAGGTTGCAGAAAAAAAATGCTTTGAAAAGCCTCTGAGATCCCAGCTGAGCCGTGCGATCATCAGAGGCTTTTTTTTTTACTTTTAAAAGCATTTTTTCGATGGAAGAAGTTGTAGAAAAATGCTTTTAAAAGTAAAAAAAAAAGCCTCTGATGATTGTGCGGCTCAGCTGGACATGGGGGGTGGGACGCAGGGATTTTTGCTACCGGTTCTCCGAACCACCTGCCGCCATCACTACCGGATCGGGTGATCCGGTCTGAACTGGGAGCATTTCACCCCTGAATTATTCCTAGAAGAAACAACTCCGGTTTAAAATCAATCTTTTGGAGTGTAATCTCTTCTAGCCACCTTTTTATACCGAAATTTTTTATACTGAAATTTTATAACACTGGGGCACATCCACCACATGTGGTAGTAGGTTCCTAACTTATGGCCATTTTTTAATTTTTTTCTTTTGATAACTTTATTCATAATAAACTTAGTGGTAAGTGCATTAAGTCAGTATGTACATAAGCAAAGTCATGCACTTAGGCAGGAAAAGCCAAAACATAGGTACAGATTAGGCAGTGCCTTGTTCAACAGACAGTAGCAATTTTGAGAGGGATTTACTTGTCCTACCTAGTGGACCATCATTTAAGTATGAGCCAGCACTGTGCTGCAACTGCCAAACCCCCCCCCCCAAAAAACTCCAAAGACACTGTGGGCTTAGGCTGCATCAACAGAGGGATATCATCAAGATTATGAGAAGTGATTACTGCTTTATATCACACTACCAAGCTCTTAGGTGGAATACTGTGCGTAGTTCTGATCACCATAATTCAGAAAAGATGCTGATGCAACATGTGCAGAGAAGAGCAACAAAGATGATAAAAGGTCTGGAGGTTAGATTGCATGATGAATGATTGAGGGATCTAGATATGTCTAGCCCACAGGTGTCAAACTCACCACATCACATTGCCATCACATGACATATCACAACGTATCATTCGCACGGCTGGGGAGGGCCTGGCCTGTGCATGACTCATTCGGCCCACGGGTTGACAGTTTGACACCCCTGGTAGGCTATCAAAGAGTTAAGATTAGTGGGGATATGATAGCTATCTTCTAGTACTTGAAGGACTGTCACAGAGAAGAGAGGATTGACTTATTTTCCAAAGCACCTGAAAGCAGGACAAGAAGAAATGGGTGGAAGCCTGTTAAAGAGAAATCCAACCTAAAAATAAGGAGAAATTTTCTGACAGTGGAGAAAAAATAATCACTGGGATGCCTTGCCCCACAGAGTAACAGATGCTCCATCCCTGGAGGTTTTAAAAAATAGCCATTTGACCAGGATGATATAAATTATCCTAATTTGAGCAGGGGGTTCGTCCCTTCCAGTCCTATGAGTCTATGTTCTATGTCCCATAGTGGTATATATTTCTGATAGTATCATGTATCTTTTCATAAGCAAACAGAATTCCTCACCCTTGGGATTACTTAATAAATGAACAAGACAGGTCCAATTTATTGATATGCAAAGCAAAAATCTAAATAGAATTCTTCATTCCTGATCCCAGAACAACATACACAAGCCAATTGCTGTTCTGTGCCTATGTTTCAAGCAGGCTGATCCCTCACAGATGGGATGCTTCTGTAGCTTGTGCTGCAAGTGTTAACAACACCTAAGACTGCCATGTCAAACAGCTGCTTCATCTAATTCCACGATGGGAAGAGCTGCTGCTGTGTTGTGCACCGAGCAGTGTTAAAATGAGTAAATCTCTTGATAAAGATGGTTAGATGTTGAAAGAATTCACCGATGTGTTCAGCAATGACAATTCAAAGGAGCTAACCAATATGTGGTCCCAAAGGAAAACATTTTACCCTAAATCACCTCCTCTCCTATGGGTTTGGTCCATTTAGTATACTGGTAGAGAAGTATGGATAAAGCATAAATCCTCTTTATTATCAACAAAGCTGAAATCGCCAGGACATGCTGCCTTAGCAGTGTGAGGAAAACCCTCAGGGATGATTCACACCCTGGTCAGCACTCCTTTACTCTCCTACCATTGGGCAGGAGATATAGAAGCATAGCCAGCTGAACAAATAGGCTGAAAAATAGCTTTTATCCTTGGGCCGTCAGTCTTCTGAATGCAACATAAGACCATAATTGGGTTAAATATGATAGACTTGCAGGGCCAGTGCAACGTGCAACATGTTCATACCAGTGTAATATAATATAATGTTATCAGAGGTGGGTAATCACATAATCTTAGCAACGGTTTTCTGCTCACTGAAAATGTGCATGCGCTTTGCTCGTGTGCACTGCTTGCGTACATGCGCATGACTTAGAAAATGTGCCTAAATAGGACGGCGTAGCACTGGGACAGGGGACAGGCAGGCCTACCCACAGGTCGCCACTACCGGTTCACACGAACTGGCCCAAACCGGCTAAATACCACCTCTGAATGTTATATACATATATGTATATGGGAATGTGTGTTAGGTATTACTTATTTGGGTTTAGGGATTTCCTTTTCTTTTATTTGAATTTATTCTGAGTTATTGAGATGTATTCTGTGGTGTTTTTTTTTTGGGTGGGGGCTGCACCAAGGGAGGCTCATTCAATCTCATTGTACACATGTTGTGCATTGACAATAAAGGTTTGATTTGATCTGATTTGAAATAAGGAGAAATGTTCTGACAGTGAGAACAGTCAATGGAATAGCTTGCCTCCTGGAGTCGCGGGTGCTCTATCACTGGAGGTTTTCAAAAATAGATTGGACAACCACTTGACTGGGATGGTATAAGACAGTGATGGCTAACCTTTTTGCCATCGCATGCCAGGAGCGGGGGGGAGCGCGTGCACGCGTGCCCACACCCATAATTCAATGTGCCCTCCCCCCCCACACGTGTGTGTGACCCACACATGCTCCCCCTGCTTTTGGCATGCAATGGCACGTTGGGCCCAGTAGGCCCTTTTTTCACACTCCCCAGGCTCCAGAGGCTTTCTTGGAGCCTAGGGAGAGTGAAAACAGCCTTTCCCACACCCATGGAGGCCCTCCGGAGGCCGGAAACAGTACATTTCCCGACTTCCGGTGGGCCCAGAAGGCCCAAAAATCAGCTGGCCGGCGCATGCATGCATGCTGGAGCTGAGCTAAAGCAATGCTCGTGTGCCCACAGATATGGCTTCGCATGCCATAGGTTCGCCATCACGGGTATAAGGTCTCCTACCTTGAGCAAGGGTTCGGACTATACAATTCCTGAGGTCCCTTCCGGTCCTGTGATTCTATGTTCTATGTTCTAAATCTCATCAGAACAAATTCTTAAGAAGCACCCTAAAAATAGGATTAAAAAAAAAACAAAAGTCTCTAATTTCAAGGTTATATATAGTTCTCCTCCACAGATTTCAATTCCTGTGCAATGCAATCCCCCAAACAACAGAAAGTGAAAGTCAGGGGGGGAAAGGAGCAACATTTGGAGTAAATAAATGGATGGCCAAGTGGCCTAGAAAAGAGATAAGTGACTCTGAACTGGAAAAAAAAAGTGAGAGGGGAGGGAGGCTGGCAGAAAATGATCTCCAGAAATGATGGGGGAAATGACTGGGAAGATGTCAAAACATCCTTCCCTAGCTTTACATGGATAGATTTATTATTATTTTTTTCAAGAAAATCTATCAGCTGCATGAATTTCAGTTTGTTTTGTTAGAGCTGCCACTAACAATTACTTGCTTGAGTTGAGATGACCCCACTCTCTCTTGGGTAAGTGATATATGTCTAAATCAGACCCATTTTGCCTGGTCATGAAGCATCATGAACTTTTATCATCCTATCTCTGTATACCAAATTGAGCACCCTCAGGATAAATGCTTCGGGGATCTCTAGTCAAAGCAATGAAATTTGCAGTTTCACCAGCACTAAATTCTGCTATAAGTCAAATTCAGTTAGAAAACAAATCAGCAAAGCTTTTCTTTTTTTTCCCTTAGGCAGTTGAAGACTGAACATCCCAGTTATGGATGTACTAGCTCTAAGAACTTCAATTTCCTCTTTAGGTATTATGTTTTGAGTTAAAAAAAAAAAAAAGAGCCTTGGTAGTACAGGGGTTTAAGGCACCTTGTTATTAAGCTTATTAAGACCAGCTGCCTGCAATTACTGCAGGGTTCGAATCTCGCCAAGGCTCAAGGTTGACTCAGCCTTCCATCCTTTCTAAGGTAGGTGAAATGAGGACCCAGTTTGTGGGGGCAATAAGCTGACTTTGTATAAATATACAAAAGGATGAAGGCTATTGCTGAGCACATTGTAAGCCGCCCTGAGTCTTCGGAGAAGGGCGGCATATAAATCAAATTAAAAAAAATAATAATAAAAATTAAAAAAAAAAAGTAACTGAAAGCCAAGTACTATCTCCGCTGTGTTGCATTTTTTGGCTACTACTGGGACTTCAAGAGAGGAGGAGGGGGGAGGGGAGGAAGAGAAGGGGGTAGGAGGAGGAAATGTCACAAAATCCCTACTGAGCAGGATAGGCTCATTCTATCTTAACCTGTCATGGAAAGACTTTTGTGATTCTTTAAGATGACTGATGAATATCACTTTCTAGTCTCTCCCTCTCCCTTTCCCTCTCCCTCTCCCTCTCTCCCTCCCTCCCTCCCTCTCTCTCTCTCTCTCTCTCTCTCTCTGTGTGTGTGTGTGTGTGTGTGTGTGTGTGTGTTACACATACAGACTAACAGAGTTGAAAGGGACATTGTAAGCCATCTAGTCCAAACCCCCACCCCACCCAAGCAGGAGACCCTACACCATTTCTGATCGATGGCAATGCAGTCTCTTCTCGAAAGCCTCCTACAGCTTCTGAAGGCAAGCTGTTCCATTGGTTGATTGCTCTCACTGTCAGAAAATTTTTCCTTATATATAGGTTGAATCTCTCTTTGATCAGTTTCCATCCATTATTCCTTGTCTGAAAGGAATAATGCTTTGGAAAACAGGTTGACACCCTCCTCTCTGTGACAGCTCCTCAAATATTGGAACACTGCTATCATGCCTCCCCTGATCCTTTGCTTCACTAGAGTACCCATGCCCAGTTCCTGCAACCATTCTTCATATGATTTAGCCTCCAGTCCTCTAATCATCTTTGTTAGAGTGCACCTCACCTGAACTGGAAAGAAAATGCTTTAACTAAATCCAGATAAGAGATCCCAAAAAATACATGGATACCAAGCATTGGGAATGGGAATGGAAGAGGTATTGTATGCTATTCTTCAATTCTTCAATTGAAGAATTCAATTGTATGCTATTCTTCAATTCTTCATACTCTGTGCATTCAATCAAAAGAATGCACGGAGTATGTGGAACAAAGAAGCAGAATCGTAAGTCCTTATTTATTCTATTTATTAATTTTTTATGCCTTCTTTACAAGATGACTCTGGCAGCTTACAACAGGAAGGATGTTATGATTTAATAGGCATTTCTAAAACTTGGTAGGACCTATTTGAGACTGGTTAATTTTAATACAAAAAGCTCAGCTTTTCCCCCAAATCAAGTGCGGTCTTCCAAATATATTAGCTGTTTCTCTTCAAAATTACAAGTGATATAGTATTGTGATGGAATGTGTACCTCCAGCAGCAAAAGGAGAGGATTTGGCCAACACCAATGCAGAGAATTTGCTGTATGTTCATTGGGTACAGGTTCAATCCCTGAGCTTTATCTCCAGACAAAACTGTAAATCTGAAACATTGGATAGCCTTGACAATCAGTGTAAACAAGCCTAGTGGACCAACTCCCTGAATTATTATAAGGCACTTTGTGTGTTTCCCTCTCCTAATTTTCCATTTCCTCCCAGACTATTCCTTAGCTTTCTCAAAGGTACTTTTTCAAAAGGCAACTGGACTATGTTTTTCCTTGAGGAAGAAGACATTTCCAGTCATCAGTCATTCCTTACTTTTCTTTACTGAGCCATTGGTTCATATACAGTACCTGCAGAATAATCCGAGCAGATAAAATGGACAGAATTCAACAGTGATTAATTTTTGTAATGGTGTTGGGGCAAAATGAGGGCTGGACTGGTTATAAAATAAGGGAAAAGCCCATTACGTAGGTTGAAGAGCCGTTATGGGTGCTGTGGTGGATTGAAGGGATGCAGTTGCTGTTTAAATGGGGAGAGCATAATATTGTGGGGTGTGATGAAATTTGCACCTGGAGAATGTGAGATGGGGGTTGGTAACACAGAGCCGATTCCCAGAGAGAGGCCCAAATGAAGAGACTGAACAATCCTCAGCTGGATAGGGAAGGGGAGGGGAAGAGGTTCAAAGCAACCACACCCTAGAATCTCTTGGCGATACTATATGTCTAGTATTTAGAAAGTTACAACTTAGTTTGACAAGATTCTGTTTATTAGATGTAAACAAATAAAGGATTGCATAGGAGAAGGAATGGCAGAACCTGGGGGTAGGGTGAAAATGGGGATTAATCTTGAATCCCTACATAGCCACAGTTAAACTAAAGCCACCCTCCCCCCTTGAATGCCATTGATCTTTATCTAAATCTAGCCAGGTGCTGACCGTTAGCTGAGAAGATTCCTGTGCATAGGCTTTTAGCAATAAATCAGTTTAATTGAATCTCCACGTGCGGATCTGGTCTTTCGTGCTTGACAGATTGGTCTCTGCTTGCATTTCACTGTCTGGGCGTGGGCCTGATAAATAAAGAGCAAATGAAATAAATATAATAAGAATTGTTTGACTACAACTACTAGCATACACACAGAACAAATACATCTCTAAAGACTTTTTTCCATGGAAAAAGCTAAAATATTTCTGACACCTCATATATATCTTCATTACCCAACCCTGGAAACTCTTCCTTTATTTTTGCTTCAGAAAAGTGCTGTTCATCTTGGCTAATAAATCTCCTCTATGTTTCATAAATGGTAATAATATATTGCAGATTATCCTTACAAGAGGCTGAATGTGTCCTGAATGATCTTTAAACCCCCTCTCTAATTTTCATTAGTGGACCAGTCACTGGCTTTCGAAGCAAGATCTGCCATAGTAATGATTTATCACACTAAGCTTGAATGATTATCATTTACAGAGAATGACCACACAATAAAAAAAAATGTAGGATTTAAACCAAGGAAAAAAAGTCAAGGATTTTCAGGAAGTGCATAGAAAGAAAATACTGTAGATCTTTCTGTGCAAATCCGCTTAGGAGCAGCCTTATGATTTTGGCATAAAATCCAGCAGATAGAAATGGCCTGCACAGGATCTTCTTGGATGAGGCTTCAAAGAATAACATAAGGAACAGCAGTGTGTATATGTTTGTGTCAGGATTTTGGCGAAAATAATAATTACACTGCTTGCAATAGCTAAACAACAAAAGACAAAAACCCTTTAATTTCACATTTAGTCCACATCACAAAGGAGAACGTGTCCACTTATTCATCCTAGCAGAGTCGGATGAATGTAGCTTTAATTGGGAAGTACTACAACATTTGGCTACATAGAAAAAATATGGTCATTATTTAGAGAAGGTTGAAGGGATGTTACCTTTATCCTTGCATTATAATCTGAACCACATAGAATTGTTATTCAGGAGAAAATAATTTCAACAGTTGTCCAGTTTGGAAACTGGGAAAAAAGATGCCAGACAATGTTGATTATGCTTTTCTCCCCATCTCATAATCTGGAATATATGGTCATCCAGTAAATGAAATAATTTAATATTTTCAAGCATTGTCTTTCTTTGTGAAATGCATTTCTACCTTATTCTACTCCTATTCAGCCAGAAAAGGTATCTAACATACTGAAAATATCTTAACCCCAAATCAATGAATGCCCCTTTCTAGTGGTTTTATGTGGAAGTTAAACAGGGTAGAGGGGTGAGCACTAAGAGGCCCAATAATGGAGTGCCTGATGGCCTGACCTCTCTCCTTTGCATCCATTAAGTGTACCTGTCCATTGTACTATTATTCCTTCAACTTCTAACCCTTGCTGGTAGTTCAGAAGGATAATATAGTCCACAGTATCAAAAGCCATGGAGATCTCTACATGAACAAGGATAATTATGCTTCTTCCACAGGAGATTCATAGAGCAACTAATGAGGTTTTTACTCCATGCCAGTCTAGATAGGCAACTGCTGTCCCTCAGAAGGAAAGATTGGAGATAGATTTGTAGTTGTCCATTACTTGTCTAAGACTTACTTTCTGAGGACTGGGAGTACCTTTTAAAAGCTACTGGAGTCTCTCCTTCCCTCAAAGTAATACTAACCTTCTTCCAGATCCTATTTCCTTCTTATCCATCATAACGAGGAGGATGAAGCAGGGGTCCAACGTACAGGTGTTAGAGCTATTACCACAAAGAGCTTTGTGTGCTTTCTTGTCAAAAACCTCCCAGATAACATCCCAAGACATCGCCTCTGTCTTAACAGATTTCATCCATCTGGCAATGCAAATGATTTATCCATGGGAGGCTCAACCAGACAATCACAAGTTACACTAATTGAGTCATTTGGCCTGTCTTCAAAAAGGGGCTCTAAACAGTCCAATTGGCTGACATTCTACCGATGCAACAATGGCAGTGGAATAACATCACTACCACAATGTAAACTCAGATTTGAGGTTCGTTGATCGTGCTCATTTCATCCAGCATCCACTCCAAGCAAGTCTTCACCTGTTTCATTTCCTGTGGCTCCACCAAAAATTAAGAATTCCTTGGGAGAGGCCTGCAGGAAGGCATTATTCAATTATTATTCTATACAGGATCCTTTTTCTAGCCTCCTACATATTTCAGAGTAAAAGCCTAGTAAAAACCCTCAAAAAGCTGCCCTGCAATTCCCTGAGCACCGTTTGAAAGTCCTCCATGTCTATCAAATAACTTAGGTGACCACCTTAGTCAGCCTGCAAAAGTTAATGGGTCCAATTAACTGTCATCCATATATGGCTAATAATTAATGGGGGGAAAAAATCCTTCAGCACCAGGTCACATTTCAGCTGCTAAGAGAGAAAGGCCAAATTTAATCCAGCTATGTGAGTTAGGATTCAGAAGAAGCATATTATTGCCATGGAAACCCTGCATACATGGCTCTAATCCCAGAGAATGGAAGTTTAAATCATTCCAAAACCAACAGACTGGATAATCCCATAGTTGCCCTAGCAATCAGATTATGCACCTCAGGAATGGAGTACACTATGCAGCTGAGAACACGGGAGGACCTTCAGATTGTGCCTTTGGCTCAACCTCATATATCTTTACACATGGTTACCTGTGGGACCATGTCCTTTGCAGTGATCAGGGTCTCCCAATTCAGAATTGCCACTTTTCCTTTCATATTGGAAGGTGGAAACTGATGCCATGGGCAAAACCTTGCTGGGCAGATCTCAATGAGGGGAAGTTATTTTAGTTTTGCCTGCAACTTTCTCAACTAGATCTCCCTGTGTGTTGTGGTCCATCAGCTGCCAGCAGAGCTAGCAGCAGAGTCAGATGAGGAAGAGGTTGAGGGGGGAAGCTTGGGCTGGCTTTGGACCTTTGGAAGACTCTGATGAGGAAGCAGAATCAGAGGCAGATGAAGAGCCGGGGCCTTCCATCCTCCCCCAGGTGGAGAGACAGCTGTCTTCAGGGCCTGAGCTGAATGAGGGAGAGGAACAGATGGGGCCCATCCCAGATGCATGTATGCATAGAGAGGAAAGGAGAGGTGAACAACGGAAAGCAATAAGCCAGCTTTCAGGGGAAAGAAGATATAGATGCTAGCCAGCCCTTCCCTGGCTGGGAAATAAATAGTGTACATCAATCATGTCAGATTCCTCTGTCAGAACCAGGTTTGTCGGGACTAATTGCTCTGTATTTGAGGTGCCAATGGAATTTCCCTGCTGGGAAATAATAGGGAGTGAATTTGCCTCAGCTGATGTGAACAGAGACTGTTCTTGCCCTGTTTTTAGAAGGGGAAAAAACTTTTGTGACTCATTACAGCAGCAAGAATTGTATTTGCACAAAATTGGAAGACAGAAAAAAATCTGTCAGAAGGTGAAGTAATGAAAAAGATTTTACACTGTGTGGAAATGAATAGTTTAATTTTAAGATTAAGAGATAAAGAGGAATCAGTGTATTTCAAGGCATGGGGAAGATTTTATATATGGTTAGAAAAGAAATATGAAGATAAGAGGATAGATAAATGATTTAGATAATAGAAAGTTAAACGAGGGAGAGGATAAAAAAGAAATAGAAACCCAAATGATACCAGAGTAAATGAAAAAGGGGGATGAGAGGGAGGGGGGGAAAGAAAGAAGATTATAAGAATAAATGTATAATTATGATGATAATACTGATAGATAGAATAAATCTGAAAAGAAACTGAAAGAAAGTATATATGATTAGAATACAGGAGTTGCTCAGATACCAAACAAGGAGAATATTCCACAGCAAAGAAGATAGAAAGGAGAGAGGAGGAGAGGGTAGGAAGAGGAGAGGGAGGGAGAGGAATGGAAGAAAGGGAAAAGGAGAGGAAGGAAGGGTAGGGGACAGGAGTAGGAGAGAAGGTGAGAAGGGGGAAAAGAAGAGAGGAGAGGAGTGGGGGAAAGGAAGGGGAAGTAGGATGAGGTAGGAGAGGAGGAAGGAGAAAGGAGGAGAGGAGAGGAGGGAGGGAAGGGAAAGAAAGGAGGAGAAGAAGAAGGTTTGTTGCGAAATGAGGGAAGAAAGGGGTAGAAGAGCAACTCTGAATGTAATTAAAATGCCTTATTTTAATGCTTTCTTTAAGAAAAACATGTATCTGTATGATTAATTATGTATAAGAAAATGTCCATTTTATATTATGTGTATAAGAAATAAAACTGAAAAAAACTTTTCAAAAAAAAACTTTTGGTTTTGTTTATCCAATGTGAACAAAGACTGTTCCTGCTCTGACTTAAATAGAAAAGGGTTTGTGTTACTTGTGAGTAAGCGGTTTCTCATTGCTTGTGAAGGCTGGATCAGAACACTGTGCTAGAGATATTACGAAAGCTGTCATGCCGTCTATTTTATCCAGTTTGGGAATATGAATGCCCATGCCACCCAACCCATCCTTGTTACTTCCCTATCCCTCCCCCCACCCCCAAATGTTTCTGTTTTTCTGCTTCATTCTCAGGAAACTTTAAAACCTCTTTAAAATTTATTTTGGTTTATTTTTGAATCACCTTCCTTGATGGTGGGATCACTATTTCCCCAGTTCTCAGCAAACTGATTGGCAGCTTCCACCTTCTAATTTAGAAATACCTTCAGAAAAGATTCAAAGGTGCACATGTTTCAAGAATACAGGCAGTCACATTTCTTGCTTGCCATGTTGTCCAGGAGAAAGCAAACAGCTAGAGGGGAAAAAAATGTAGGAAAACAAGTTGTGGACATAAATTGCCTGAGTTGTCGATCACATTACAAAAGAGCATCATTCAAGCAGGAACTGCCCCTAGTCTAGCGAGAAATGCAAGGTTGTCACGGAAACAGCAGCATTTTCCTTAGAGAAAACAAGGAAATGTCTTGACAACAAGCAAAGCATAATTAAAAAAGCTTAAACAACATTAAAATTATAAATGTCCCACTAAAGCTCTTAGGCTTTAATTCCAAAACAAGCCAGTAACAAACAAATAGCAGTTGAACAATAATAATACTCAAGAATTCCTAGCATTCTTCCTACTCTGGTTGTGAGTGACGGATTTTAGACTAACTCAGAATCTTGAGAAACATTGTCCTGAGCAAAAACAAATCACGGTAAACCTCAGAATACCTAAATGCCTCAAACTAATTGTGCTTTGGGGACAAAAGCAGTAGAAAGAGAAAGTTTTAAGAAAAGTTTTAAGGACAGGCTTTAAAAGTTGAAAATAATTAGGTGATTTAGTACTATTTTGTAGAGATTAAATAGCAACCAAGACTTCTCAAAATTAAATTCTGTGAGTGAAATGGGGGGGGGGGGAAGTGAACCGAAATGTGATAAATAAATAAAATCAAATCTCACATTTATCATTGTCATACTTAATAATTGTTTTATGAATGACCACTATCTTTAGGCCTCACCCTAGCCTGTGCTTCCTGCACTTCAACTTTTATTGATTTCAAAATAACTGTTAAAAGTTTGTAGCTCCACAAGGTATTTTTTTTTTGTTTCATTCTTTCACTTCTAAAATGCAGCATTATTCCTTGAAAGTGATAGCCAGAAGGGCCAAAAAACAAAGCACTCTTCTGTACAATTTTCAGCTTGTAAAATTTAGTCAACTCACAGCCACAACGGGCAGCAGTAATTTTAAGAAGGGTACAAAAATAACAATAATCATGAAATAAGGACTCAGCTCTTACCTGGAAGGAATCAGCTCTGCTTATTCTGCTAAAGAGTACATTATGAACCATCCTGTGAAAATCAGGATGAAAATCAGAGAAACAATTTAGAGGATAGAATCGATACTTGGCATTATTTTAATTAACAACCAGAGGGCACTTGATCCTGTCTTCAGTCAATTTAGAAGACATTATATGGTGATGAAGTGGGATTTTATGATATTATCTGTTCATTTCCACCTGTTTATCTCTCATAGAAGATTTATTTAAAGGACGATGGAAGCACGTTTGCTGGATTCTAATACTGCTACCAGGCACCGAGAATCCCTACATGGGTGGCATGAACACCTCAGGATCAGAAGAAAGTTTTCCATTTATCTTAAGCCCAGGCCATCTTAAGCTTATTTAAACCTCCTAAATGAAAGCATTGATAAATGGAAGAAGATAGTTAGATTCATCACGGGTCCCAAATTGCTTCTGCAGTTTCCATTCATTAAAATTGCTTTTAATTTCTCTCTGCACACCTCCCACACCCTGAAAAATTATACTCACTGGTGAAGTACAGGGTTTTTACACTTCTTTTCATTATGAGGGATCCAAATCATACCTTATTCTGTATTATTATTTCTCCAGTAATCAATAATCTTCCTAGCTGCACACCCTTCCATTAAACCTCAAAGGAATCCTCTTCGGAATGTTTCCAGATCAAAATGCCTCAATTTGTGACTTCTTGTTTTATTGTTGGACCATATCTAAATGTACCATTTGTGACCCAGGAGTAAAGATGGCAGGCTCCTTATCTTGACCATCTACATGGGCAATGGGAAGGGACGATATAAATACAGCAAAAAGCTTTTGCATGGTGGAAATAGGAGTCCTAATTTCATTTGTCAAGAACAAACTATTTAGCTAGGTCGTTTACTAAATGTTTTGTTAAGAACCATTCACTGCAAATTTCTCCATTAATAAGATAGGCAGAAGTGAGGTGGGCAAAATTCAAATGGAAAGGAAGCAAAATTGACCATTTGAATTTCCTAACTCCAGCTGGTTGTCTTTCCTATCTGGATTACCTGGGAATGTTAACATCAATCTTGCAAATCTGAAAGTACCAGCCTCCTGCTTCTCTTTTACCAAGCAATAAGTTAAGGAGGTTCCTTTCTGAGTTTCTTTCACTACCCATTATGCAGCTGAAGGATATACTGACTCTTATCTGATGGTTCTGTAGGCAGCATTTCTTCCCCTAGCCTTGTGATGGCGTACATATTGCACATGGAACATATGTGCCCGAAGTGGCACGTGGAGCCATGTTGCCTTGCACATGTGGTGTCGCCCGTTCCTCTTCCTGGTTTCTGCCATGCACGCGCATGTGACGATCTGGCCTCTGTGCATGCAGCAGTGCCGGAAACTAGAAGAGCTGGTCTTCCGTTTTCTAGCATGAGCATGTGCACTGGCCAGCTGATTGGCAAGTGCACATGCACAGCAGTAACCGGAAGACTTGCTGCCTGGAGTGCATGTGCGTGCCACAAACCGGAAATACCTTAACCCCTGGGCAGCTCCTCTTCCTGGTTGCAGCTCTGATGAACACACGAAGTGCTCCCTTTTCGGCACTTGGTGCCAAAAAGGTTCACCATCACTGCCCTAGCCCCATCTCTCAAGGTTATTCCCACAGACAATATTTCTTCTTCTTCTGTGTCTAGATCAAACTTTAAACTGCCAGAATGAAGCCACCTTTTTGGCTTTGTCATTGGCCAAAAATAAGTCATTATCGGTACATGTTTCTGGTAGCAGCCTGGGATTATAGTACTGTGATGGACAATGATCTAATTCGAGTGGGTTTATATGGCACACATTTTCTCCATACCAAAGCGGTACTTTGCTGCATCTTAAGACAACTCTTCTTGTACCTTCTGCCCCCTTCTCAAGCTCCCTATCCTTCCATACTGCTGTATTTAATGATTTGAAGGACGTGCTATGCAGAAGAATTCTCCTGCATATGTTTTGTAGGCTGTTCTTATTCAATTTTCTGAAAGGGAATTTGCTTTTGAAGTTTATTAAAAGGAAAGAGGGCATTTCAGTGAAACTCGTAAAAGTGGAGTTCAATGCTGTTATATTTGTTTAGTTATGATGTGACTGAGAGATGAGTGTGGAAGTCCTATCCTTCACTGATTAACCACCTCTGACTTCCCTCACTTCTATTAAAAGTGAAAATAATGTGTGGCAACTCTTCCCAGGGGGAAAATAATGTGTGGTAATTCTTCCCAGGGGTTTTTTTCAAGGTTGAGAGGGATGAGCAGCTGAAAGAATATGGGGTGATGAATAAAGAAAGAAATAGCTATTTTTTTATAGATTCAAACGTGGCTAAGGGAAATTCTCAAAGAGGGATGGAGAGAAACAGAAGTCTCTTTTTCAGTGGAAAAGAAGAAACTGCAAGGCAGATTTCAACATATTAATTGAGTCTCCAACAGTCAAAGCTTTGAATTCTACAACAAAGATGTATTTTAGAGCAAAGGTATAAATAAATGAATTTTGACGTTAATTCCACAACCCTGCCAGAAAAAATTAGCATTCTAAATTTGTCCTAAACCCTCTGACTGCCCTGCCACCTCCAAATTATATTCATGAAAATACTTTCCAGATTATTTATTATTTTAGGCAGTTTTACATCTGAAAAAAGCTTGTGGCATTCACTTTCTTGTGGACCTCAAGCTAGCAAAATGTCTCACCCCTGGAAAAAAAAAAGTATGTCAACCAGTGGTGGGTTGTTCCCGGTTTACAAGAACCGGTAGTAAAAATTTCTAGTAGTTCGGAGAACCGGTAATAACATTGGCTGGCCACACCCCCAAACTGGTCCCCAGCCTGGTCGCTGCTCGCTTACCCCACCCACCTCATCAGAGGCTTTCTTTTTTTTACTTTTAAAAGCATTTTTTCTACAACCTCTTCGGCCGAAAAAATGCTTTTAAAAGTAAAAAAAATAGCCTCTGATGATCGCGCAGCTCAGCTGGGATTGTCAGAGGCTTTTAAAGGCATTTTTTCTACAACCTCTTCAGCTGAAGAGGCTGTAGAAAAAAAATGCCTTTAAAAGCCTCTGGCGATTCCAGCTGAGTTGCCTGATCAACAGAGGCTTCTAAAAGCATTTTTTTCTGCAACCTCTTAGGGTTATAGAAAAAATGCTTTTAAAAGTAAAAAAAAAAATGTTGGCCACGCCCACCCAGTCACATTAAATGACCCCACCAAGCCACGCCCACAAAATAAGCCACGCCCACAGAACTGGTAGTAAAAAAATTTAGAACCCACCCCTGATGTCAACCATAAGTTCAGTAGCAGATGGTGGGTTTCTTCCAGTTCACCCCAGTTCAGGCGAACCGGTAGTGGCGGCGGCAGGAGGCTCCGCCCACCTGGCAGAACGTCATCATGGATGCTCTGCGCATGTGCAGAAGCACCGCGCACAAGCGAATCAAGAGCACACACGCATACTCTCACAGTTCCAAACCGGTAATGAAGGTAAATGGAACCCACTGCTGAGTTATACTACTACTGTTTCAGGTACTGTATGATTTCTTGCCACAGTTAGGAGACTCAGAGCAAAGTGGTTTTTTAAGGAAATCTCAAGCACCACCCTTTCCTGTCCTGGCAAATTTCCTCCGTTTTTGGTGTAGTGAATTGCATGGAGATAAAGTCAACAAGCTGGGCTGGTAGGACTGCCCTGAACTTTGAAGAGACACATCATGGTTTTGCTTCAATTGTCACCAATGGAAAGGATGGTTAAACATGCATTTGTTTTTTTGTTTTTCATTCAGATTGGTGGTTCCACTTACTTATCAAGTAGATTGTCAGCAAGCCTGATTTAGAATCCAAAGAGCTTCAAAGGGCAGGTGGCTCAGTGAATATTCCTTACCTTGAATACCAGATTGTCCAATGGAAACAAAAAAGTAGAGTTATTGACCTAGGCTTCCTTAGAAAGTATAAAACACAATCTTAGTCCCAGAAAAACCTCTTTTATTCATACGGCTGTGAATTATTGTCATTCACAGTCCGAAAGGCTTCATAAACAGTCTTTCAGGGGAATGTTTATAAACACCCAACTTATCTCCCTTGGAATGCTGCCAGAGAACTAATTGCCAAACGGAGGGCAAGGCCAAACTTAGCACAGGGTCAAGCAGAACTTTCCAAAGCTTGAACCGACCAGATGAACTAATTGCTTCCTGTAAAAGCTCACATCCCCTTCGCTCCTCTTTTAAGTCTTATAGGATGGGCCAATCATCTCCAAGCCTTACTCCCAAGTTGACCCTCTTTTCTTAATTGTTCTTGTCTTCTGGCAGCTCTGTGCATGCGCACACTGGGAACAGGCTCCCGCTGTTCTTCTGCCTCACCAATGTCAGGCTCCGGAGGCAGCAAATAACTACCAGATGGCGTTGGCCTACTTTCTGCCTCCGACTCAGAGCCTTTCCCAGACTCCAGGACTGGCCCATGTTCCTTCCCAGCCTTCTCACTGCCTGAATCTGCTGTCAGTTCTGCTGGCCACTGGTGGGCCACAACAGTTATTTCATATGTCTCATGAAAACCCAAAGCAGAAAAATGGGGATAGAATTTCTCCAGCTTGCTTTTCCATTTCTGTGTGTGCCAGGAATCTCAATTTGCCTAAATCTCTACCTTCTCCTCCTTTCCCAAAATTAGCATATAAAACTGTTCAAAATGAAAGATAATCAGCAGTACAACCCTGCTGTTGGCCACCTTAAAGGCTCAAGGCCAAATGCTTTTGCGCTGTTTGCTCTTCTAAGGTGCGTGTCAATGGTGTATTGGCAGTCTGAAAAGGAAAGCTATAAACAAAACAGTCCAGTAAGATCTGATTTATCTCCCTCGCCACCTCCCAATTTATCCTCATTTATAGGAATAATTTTTTTTCTACTAAATTTCCTTTGGCACCAAAAAGGAAGAGAGAGAAAGATGAGGAAAGAGAGAAAAATACAGACTAAATGAAATGGAAAGGAGATTCTGAAAGAGTACCCATTTCAAGATAATCACGTCAAGCATAGGACAAACAGAAGTTCCACATGGAATGGGACAACCTGCCACAGCAAACTCGCCACAGCAAATTCACCATGGAATAACTCAGCACAACCAACTCACTGCAGGACAACTTGCCACAGGGCAATTTAACAATTCAATGTAATTATTTAAAATAAATATATATATTTTTAATTTTTATGATTCACATTTCATGTTGTCCCTCTTTTTGCATCCTTTCTTTCCACCATTTCTTTGATATTAATGTAATTCTTGTCCTGCAGTGAGTTGTCCCACGGAAAGGCAGAGGTGCAAGGCAAAATTCCATGGCATGAAAGCAAAACGTGGATCTGTTTAAGTCAGAGCTGTGTATGAGGGTTGTTCAATGCAGTTAGTACAAGGCAGAGAAATCAAAAAGAAAAAGAGAGTTTGGTGTAGTGGTTAAGGCAGCAGGCTAGAAATCAGGAGAGTTTGAGTTCCAATTCCATTTTTTTAAAAAAATTTGATTTATATGCCGCCCTTCTCCGAAGACTCAGGGCGGCTTACAATGTGCTCAGCAATAGCCTTCATCCTTTTGTATATTTATACAAAGTCAGCTTATTGCCCCCACAACTGGGTCCTCAATTTACCTACCTTAGAAAGGATGGAAGGCTGAGTCAACTTTGAGCCTTGGCGAGATTCGAACCCTGCAGTAATTGCAGGCAGCTGGTCTTAATAACCAGCTTAATAACAGGGTGCCTTAAAACACTGTACTACCAAGGCTCATTTTTGGCACAAATCCAGCTGGGTGACTTTGGGCGAGTCACTCTCAGCCGAATCGCTCCACATGGTTGTTGTGGGCAAAATAAGAGGAGGAAGTTGTGTTGGATATGTTCACTGCCTTGAGTTATTTGTAAAAACAATAAAGGTGGAAATAAATAAATAAATAAATAAATAAATAAATAAATAAATAAATAAATAAATGTGAATGAGTGAATGAGTAAATGAATAGAATAGAATAGAATTCTTTATTGGCCAAGTGTGATTGAACACACAAGGAATTTGTCTTGGTGCATATGCTCTCAGTGTACATAAAAGAAAAGATACATCCATCAAGAATCATAAGGTACAACACTTAATGATAGTCATAGGGAACAAATAAGAAATTCATGAATGAATGAATGAATGAATGAACGAACAAGGCAATAGCAAGTCATTTTTGAAATCTTGCTAAGATAACTGCAGGGACTTGTCCAGCTGAACAAATAGTTGTAATATTAGGACTACCTGTATTATAAA
Source organism: Pantherophis guttatus (assembly GCF_059756535.1). Taxonomy (NCBI): domain Eukaryota; kingdom Metazoa; phylum Chordata; class Lepidosauria; order Squamata; family Colubridae; genus Pantherophis; species Pantherophis guttatus. Next base: position 26,200,086 of record NC_142063.1, on the reverse strand, counting down.
AACAGTGTCATTGAATAATCTTTTTGTCATTTCAACCAATTACTATTGGTAATTTTTATCAATTATTTTCTTAATGAAAATACTCTAGGAGTTTTTTGAATATATTTCTGCACACGTGCAATCTTTAAGTCAATTTAAATGTCCCTCTTGTGATGGGTAATACATCTATATTATATAACACTTGTTGATCCAAAAGTGTCTAAAGGCTGAAAAACATTAAGAAGTCTTTTCCTAAAGTTATTAGAAAAGGAAGTATGTGAATGTAATATCCTTTCAAAGAGTCCAATCACATTTTAAGCAAGATGAATATTTCCTTGTGTCCTAGAATTATAAACCCACTGGAGACCACCGTGTGGTCTCCTTGTGAGGAGCAGCTGTTTGAAGCACCACTTCTTTCTCTGGTAATCCCTGAAATATACAAATTACAAATTACTTTTGATCATTTCCACACATAATTACAATCCTATTGTCCCTCTCCACTCTTAAAGTTTTTGGAAATCCCCTCAACCCCTCTTTTAATTTTCATCTTTCTTAATCTTCAGATCCATAAACCATCAATTCAAGTTTATTTCTTTTCTTTTTTTTTGTAAAAAAAAGTCTATATAAAGTTTCCAGTCTTTGTTGTTGTTGTTTGTTCTTTGACCAGTTTGGCCAGTTTTGCCATTTCTACAAATTCTGTCATTTTCAGAATTCATTCTTCTGTGGGAATATAATTATTCCTCCATTGCACAGATGGCTGTCTGAAGGCTTATAAGAATCTTAAATCCAAAATTTAAAGTTGTTCCATTACTGCATATGTGCCTTGGGGAACCAGCCTACTAAAATCCATCTTGGCTCCTGAGGTGAAAAGCAGCTACATCTGCAATGATATGTTCACTTCTTTCCTCAGTGTGTAAACAGACTTATGGTGCTTGAACCGGATGAGAAATTAAAAGCATCAGTCAAAAGGCAAATCCCACAAATTTGTCCGAATTCAGCAACTAGCTGACTTATTTCTGGTGTGTAGGTTATGGGATTCCCAAAGGTGCTTTTTCAAACGGCAACTGGACTGTCTTTGTTTTTGCTTGAAAATGTTTCGCTTCTCATATAAGCTTTTGAAGTGAAGTTTCTGAAGTGAAGAAGCTTCTTGAAGTGAGAAGCAAAATGTCTTCAAGCAAAAACAAAGTCCAGTTGCCTTTTGAAAAGCACCTTTAGGACAAACATGACCTGGATGATGGAGAATCTCTATAGACAGATTATGGGATTCCAATCCAAAAAAGGACAATATTTGTAGCTGAAGGTTGAAGTGAGGGGTCCTTGGTTCTTTCTGAGCTTGGTTGTTTTTTTGCAGTCATTTCATTACCCAAACTAGGTAACATCATCAATGTTAGCACGGAATGGATTTTGCTCTCAGTTTATATTCTAGTTCAGGGGTGGGCAAATGTGGCCCTTTTACAACCTGTGGACTTCAACTCCCAGAATTCCTGAGACAGTTTGGCTGTCTCAGGAATTCTGGGAGTTGAAGTCCACAGGTTGTAAAAGGGCCACATTTGCCCACCCCCTGTTCTGGTGGATTCCAATCACAAAACCAAATCCCATTCTTACTAGAAAATGACCTTATTTTTAATAATATATTTGTTGTAGCTTGCCAGCTGCCAGCGGAGCTGGCGGCAAATTCAGATGATGACGTAGTTGGGGTAGAATTTGGGCCAGTTCTGGAGCCTGGGGAAGGCTCTGATGGATGCTCAGCATTGGACACAGAGACAGAACCAAGGCCGTCTGGCATTTCCCAGCCACTGGAGAGGCAGCTGCCTTTGGAGTCAAGGATGAGTGAGGAGGAGGAACAACTGGGGCCTGTTCCAGATGCACCTATGTGTAGAGCAGATAGGAGAGGTCAACAATGGAGGACAAGGAGTCAGCTCGGGAAGCAAAACAAACGTGGATGCTGAATGGCCCCTCCCTGCTGGGGAATAAATAGGAGAAAAGGGGAGTGACGGTCGTAGGAGACAACCATTCACATTTCTGGAGATTTTGCTTATTGTGTTTCGTGGGACAAAGACTGCCTTGCCAGAAATGAGGTTTGTTTATTTGAACTGACTTAATTTGCAGCCTTTCAGCTGGAAGCTCACAGCCTTGCAATTATCATAACAAGCTGATAAGGCCTATTGCTTCAATTAACTCCTTGCAGGACTCTTGTCTGGACTTTGTGGGTGAATGCATTTCATTCACAAGGTGTAAATAAAGAGGGGTTTTCCTTTGCGAGGAGTCTGTTTCCTGCTTCACGAAGGCTGGGCCAGAACAATATTGAGAGTACCCTCAACTACCTTCAGCAGTTGGGTGGTCTAATTATAGTAACTGAGGATTACAGGGAGTCCTCAACTTATGACCATCATTTAATGACGTTCAAAGTTATGACAGCATTGCAAGGGGCTGTCCTTCACTTCCTGGTAACATGGCTAACTGAACATAGGCAACGGGACAGATATCCGATATCTGCCTTCTAACTGAAGGGATTGGAATCAGGGGTGGGTTTTTTTTTTATTTTATTTTTTATTTTGTCAAATACATATATATAAGTATAAGCATTTATATAATATATAAATAATATACATATAATATATAAGTATATTACCTTTTGTTGAGGTAATATATATAAGTATAAGCATTTATATAATATATAAGTAATATACATTTAATATATAAGGATATTACCTTTTATTGAGGTACTATATATAAGTATAAGCATGAATTGAATACATAAAATGAATACAATTAAAGGGAACATTAGGACAGGGATGGTAGGCACGCTGGTGCTCTTATGCACGCTCTTAGGAATGGGGTGAGGTCAACAGTAGACAGTCTTATGTTAAAGGTTAAAAGTAGACAGTCTTAGGTTAAAGTTTTGGGAGTTTTTACTTTACGATGTCAGCGTTCCAAATTATGATCTCTTTCAGCGCTGACATAAAATCACAGAAGGACTTGCTTTAATGCTGAGATGAACTTTCACCTAGTTCCTGGCTCTTCAGCAGATAGCGTTACTTGTGCAACAGAGGGAGGGGGGGAATTCCTGTGAAAAGAAAGTGTATGAGACGAAGAGATGGATCTGGATGGTGGCCAATGAGACATTGGGGTTGAAGAACGGAAAGGGAGGGGTTGGAAGGAGGTGCCAATCTTGGCTGCATCAGAGTCCAGGCATGTCGTTTGTCTATTCTTAAATAAAGAAAAAAGAATTATTAGAGACTTTGCGTTTGAGAATGAAGTTTATTTAAGATAGCAACAAAACCTGACATACTACTGGTTCGCATCGCACCCGCGCAGATCACCTATGATGACATCCGGGTCAGTGGGCGGCGCCTCCCACAGGTTTTACTACTGGTTCTTGCAAACCAGTCCGAACCAGGGGCAACCCACCACTGATTGGAATCCCATCAGCTCTTATGACCCACCCGGTCCGGGTGTGTTGAAGAACTTCCCCTTGGGAACCTTCAATACAGATGTAAGCCAGCAGATTGCTTTAGAAGTTGAACTCTGAAGCTATCTGCAGCCAAAAGCTGGGAGGGGAGGGGCTGCAATCTGTTCGGGGGTTGAAGAAGCCATCGTTTGGAAATTCACCGGTTATAAGTCCACTTTGATATGCCCATGTATTGTAACATTCTGCTGCACAAGCTACACTGATTACCAGTGATCATAGGTGCAATTCAAGATTTTAGTGGTATTCTATAAAATCCTTCAGGACAACAGAAGGATTGAATTTCTGCCGTTACGTTTCCCCTTCTAGTAAGATTTGACATAGTGAGCATACTTCAGGTTCCATCTTTAAGATATTGTTATTTGGTGGCACAATGCCTGCCCTTTGAAACATTATCTTCCCAGAGGAGTCAACGCTGCCATCCCTTAAACTCTTTTATCCCTTGAACCTGTCTTGAAAACGTAGCTTTTCCTCCAGGTGCTAGTTAAGAAGTGTGTGAAAATATTATTCCGGAACTGTTATTACTGTGTTTCATGTCTTATTCTCTGAGTTATTGTCTTCTTTTGTATTGTATAGCTTTTAACGTGTATGCCATTCAGAGTCATTATGAGTTGGGAAGCCTAGTAATTTCATTTTATAAATTTATTTATTTAAACCTTGTACATGGCTGCCCACCTCACTATTGTAACTGGTAAAAGTTGGGATTCAGAGACACTGTTTTGCATGGGTTCTCTTCCTTCCTAAAAGAATAATTCCAGTCAGGATAATTTGGAGATGAAAGCTTAAGCTCTGGAGTTCAGCTTTTTTTCATATTCAATATTTGCCTGAAATTGCATCCTCTCATCTGGGATCAGATGTCAATATTTTGATCTTGACCTCAAGCCAAACCAAAGATGTAGTAGAAATTTGGATGTGGTACTTGGAAGCTGTTTTCAACTGGTTGAGACAAAAGAGATTGCAGTTGAATTCCAGCAAGAGGGAATTACGATTGGTACAGAAGCCTTCTGGTTTCAGGGAATTTCCACTTATTGCTCTTGATGAATTTGGATTCCCCAGAAAGTGCTAGAGTGTAATCTGGCTGTTTTCCTGGATTTACAGCTCCTACTGGAACAATCCAATGAGGCTGTGAGTTACACCCATTTCTGAACTGAAAGGGAATGAAGGCAGTGACTCAGTCTTTTGTGATCTGACAGTTTTATCACTGCAATTTAGTCTATGCAGGGCTGTCTTTGTGGGTCCTTGGTGCTCTCTGAGCTTGGTGGCTTTCTTGCAGATGTTTCATTACCAAACTAGTTAACATCATCACTGCATTTACGGTAATGAAACTTCTGCAAGAAAACCAATAAGCAGCAAGGACCCCACAGTTTATTTCTGATCTACAAATTTATCTTCTAAGGGCTGCCTTCTGGGTAATCACCCAGAAGAAGGACAATTTCATCCAATGCTTTCATTGCCACTGAGATTCAGAGGTCCACAGGGATATGATGGAAATATCTACCTTATTGGTGGAAATTTTGCTATGAACAATAATGGCCACAAGTCATAGGCTGATCAGGTGATGATCTGCCCTGAAAAGGATTAATGTTAGTGTTCTCCATTTCCATATCACATCTCATCTGCTCTGAGATGAAAACTAGATCAAGTGTGTCTTCCCTATATGAGTAGGACTCAGTCTCAATCTCAGTTGGGGAAAAGTTTTGATTGCCATGGAGGTTATTTATCCTGAGCCATTCCAAATTCCCACACCAAAGCATGGAGACTGAAGTCTACAGGACCATGAAACTAAGGAAATCCAGCAACAACTCTGCTGTGAAATCCAACAAGTCATGTAGCTATAAAACCGGATGGGCAGCACACTAGCGCATCATTTGCCTATCCCTGGAGCATAGCTTTAGGTAAAAACATTCACATTTAGTTTCCTACAGAGCAGGGTGTCTGATAACAGCCAAGATCTCATGAATGATTATTGCCGGTTCTCTTCTGGAATCACAGATGCTCAAAAATGCTATATCTTGGAGGATAGATCTCAAATAGGGCAACACACCATCCTTTCTTAGCCAAGTCTATTTTTTTTTTAATTTGATTTATATGCTGCCCTTCTCCGGAGACTCAGGGCAGCTTACAATGTGCTCAGCAATAGCCTTCATCCTTTTGTATATTTATACAAAGTCAGCTTATTGCCCCCACAACTGGGTCCTCAATTTACCTACCTTAGAAAGGATGGAAGGCTGAGTCAACCTTGAGCCTTGGCGAGATTCGAACCCTGCAGTAATTGCAGGCAGCTGGTCTTAATAACCAGCTTAATAACAGGGTGCCTTAAACCCCTGTACTACCAAGGCTCTTGGTAGCTCTATTTTCTCCTCCCTAATCAAATAACAGGAGGATCCTGGCCTTATTACATGCAGAAATGTAACTGGCATTAACTAACAACAATTTGAGGCCAAGGTCACCAGCAATTGGCTTATAACCTAGCTCTTTCATTAATATGAAAGCTCGAGAGGGACAATGAGCTAATTCCATGAGCAAAACACAGTTTCATCACCCCGCTTGAGCTAAAATGCTCAGTGAGGAGTTTTGCAGAAGGTTAAATTTATAGCATAAGAATTCCAGAGTTATTATTCTTTCAAATGCTATATCTATGTATAGGCAATTTACAAAAGCAAAACTTTTGACTGTTTCTTGGGGAGTTTTGAGATAGAAGGAAAGAAACTTCCCTCTTTAGTGAAAGTGGGACAGTCTGCATTAGTTGATTGCTTTGATAGCTACTATTCATTTTATCAGTATAATGAATTATTTGATTGCTTGATTGATTCACACCTACCCCAAAGTTCTCCACATCAAAAAGAACACTCTCACAAATACTGACAGGCCAAGCCATAAAAATAAGACCAAACTCTGTTCTCTTCTAGCACTGGTGATGTTATCTAATTTGGTAATGAAACATCTGCACCAATCTCAGAGAACACAAGGATCCAAAATGAGAACAGAGCCTGTCTATCCATTTGATCCAAAAGTCTGAGGAAGAATCTCATGTCACCAATCCATATAAGAAGAATAGATAAGAAGAATAGATACTCATTCTATGGTGAATAAATTAAATAATATTTTGAAGAGATGTTTTGGTCCCACTTTGTATCTTGGGGGTTACGGGCTGGAAAACAGGCTTGAGAAGACCTAGGCCTCTTGTTCTGACCTGGGCTCCCTTAACAAGCAGGAGGCAGGAATTGATCCCAGCAAAACCTCTTTTATTTATACGACTGTGAATTACGTTCATTCACAGTCATCAAGGTTTGTCCAAACAGTTTTTCAAAGGAATATTTCTCAACACATCTTATCTTGTTTGGCAAGCTCCCACGTAACTTGTTTCCAACTGCATTACAAGGCAAAACTTGGCACAGAATCTCTCAGAGTCACGAATGAACGAATTGTTTTCTGCAAAAACCCACTCCCTGTTCGCTCTTCTTTTATTTCCTATGGGAGGGGCCAATCACCTCCAAGGTGTGGCTTTACTCCCGAGTCAACCCTGCTTTCTGAGTTGTTCTTGTCTTCTGGCAGCTCTGTGCATGCGCACACTGGGAACGGGCTCCAGCTGTTCCTCTGCCTTGCTGCTGTCTAGCTCCCGCTCTGCCTCTGATGCAGAGCCCTCGTCCAAGTTTTCCCCAGCCCCCAGGACTGGTCCAAGTTCCTCCCCAACCTCTTCACTGTCCAACTCTGCTGCCAGCTCTGCTGGCCACCAGCAGGACACAATACCTCTTTAGATGAACTATCAAGATACTGATAGACATAAATTACCCTTGTGTTTTTCAATTTATCCCTAATTCTATATCTCAGGGGGGTGGAAAGAGGGAGGAAAAGAGACAACAGTAGCAAGAAATAACTGCTGCAACTTTCAGATTGTCCTGGATGGTGGAGCAGACCTGGTCATAGGTAAGACCCTTAAAACATCTTTAAGCTGATCATTCAATCTTAAGAAGGCTGAACCCCCCAGAGTTGTTTTTCTAACTCTTCTACCTGAGCCTTTATTTCATAAGTAGAAATTAGAGCTGTGCTTCAGATGTGAACAAAGCCAGAATCCAAAGTAAATTTGATTGACATATAATATATATTTTTATTCACCCAAGTAGGCCTAGTCTCTCTTTTCCAGGTTAAAAGTGCTTGTCCATCAGAAATAATGAAACCTTATTTATATAAAAACAAGACAGGAGAAAGGAAGGTGATCCACTGATTAACAGCTCTGTCCCCAAATCATACTCTTGCAAAGCCATCATCAGCTTCTTGAGAGGGATGGAGATCTTATGAGAAAAAATATTTGCTGCATCCCGTTATTTTTAAATTATCACATGCATGTTAGTTGTGCGGTGATGTTTGTGATATGTGTTAACTTCTATTTTCATTTTATTAAAGAGGTGGGTGAGTTAATCTTTTTGTATTTTTCCACTCCTCAACTCCTAGTAGTCATTTCTAATTAATTTATTCACTCTGTAATAAATATATTTCTATGACAATGCCACACCTCCTCTTCTTATATGGGACAAACATTCCTGCAAATTTCTAAATGTTAAGAGTTCTAAATCTAGATGTTGATCTAGATTAATATGATTTTGTTTTGTAAATAACAGGAGGGTGGAGTTTCTGATCCTGAAATTAATTCAGACTGTACTGTTCCCAAAATGACATAGATGGATTGGGTCATTTACAAAGCTCTTCATATGGCCTTTGGAGCAGATTAGGTTGTTTCTGTATAGCTTTCTTGGAAACTTTCTGTGGAACCAAAATTTAGTAAGAATCCTCTACCCTCACATCAATTTAGAAGGGCTAAATTCAAGGATAAGAGGAGGAATCTTTTTTAAATATCCAAGTTATCCATTTTTAAATATCCAAGAGCCTCGGTGGTGCAGCGGACTAAAGTGCTGTAAACTGCTAGCACTTAGCTGCCAGCTGCCTGCAATTAGTGCAAGTTCGAATCTCACCAGGCTCAAGGTTGACTCAGCCTTCCATCCTTTTGAGGTAGGTAAATTGAGGACCCGGATTGTGGGGGCAATAAGCCAACTTTGTGTAGAACAACACCACTTTGGGGGGGGGGAAAGCCCTAATAAGCAGGTATATACAAAAAAGTATGCAGGCTATTGCTATAATGCATTGTAAACCGCCCTGAGTCTACGGAGAAGAGCGGCATATAAATTGGACTAATAAATAATAAATAAATAAAGTTCTCACAAGTTCTATCCAACATGGAATGAGAGGTGTATGAACACACTGTCTCTATGCTGGATCTAAGATCTCTTTTAAATCCGGATCTGTGTGCTGTCAGAGAACCCAGTCTCCAATATCCACTGTCATAGGAGTATGGAAGAAGGAAATAAAGGGTATAACTTGGAACTGAGAACCCACTAGGAAACAACTAGTTCTGACCTAGACATATTTTTCATCCAAACATGTTGGTTCCACTTCAGAGTACAACAAACGACTGGAAGATCTCATCCTCTCCATAATTTAAATCCCTCTCTGAAGCTTACAAGAAGAAGATAAGGCTGATACTCATTCAGTGATAAAAGATTTTCAAGTACACAATCACACTTGTTTGCAATGTGCTGCCATTCATGATGGTAACCGGAGCAGGGCAAAAATGTGCTTTCTTCAGTGCAGAGAAGATTAGCTACTTGATGAATCAATAATTCTATTTTCAGGGGATGCTAATGGCAAACCATTCGGTAAAAGCTCAAATGGATAGTCTTTTATTTTAGTATGACAGATTTTTAATAAAGCAATCTTAAAAGCAGCAGTAATTGCCCCCTAATATTTGTTTTTCAAAAAAAAAAAAAAAAGAAAGAAAACCAGAGGGCTAACCATATCTAAATATTCCTCTTCAAGGATTGCAAAGTGTTTTTATAGAGGTTGGCATAGCGAAGAATAATAGTTCACAATGGAAAGGAAATGACTGGAAGGATCTCAATGGTACAAAAGAGAGGTAGGTTACATTCAGAAGGGAAAGCTATGTTCCATTTTCCCTGTTTGTGTTTTCTGCCAAAATACTCATCAATGCTTTTATGTCTTATTACTAGATAGTTCAACAGTGAGCGTGTTTTGTTCTTTCAGAAGGGAACTGTTGCTAGTGATGGAGTTAGCTGAGCAGAGTCTTGCAGAGCTGAGACCAAAATTACCCAGCTCAAATTCAATAAAGAATGTTACATACACAGCAAGAAATGCAATTCTCTTTCGGGATAAGCAGCATTACACAAAGCACAGGAAGGAAGGAAGGAAGGAAGGAAGGAAGGAAGGAAGGAAGGAAGGAAGGAAGGAAGGAAGGAAGGAAGGAAGGAAGGAAGGAAGGAAAATTATAGGCATGAATAAGACAAAGATCAACACTAAGTCTATTCACTATTTTTGACACCTTTGGTGCCTTTGAGTCAATGTTGACCCTTGGCAATTACCTGGACAAGTCCCTGAAGTTTTCTTGGCAAGATTTCAGAAGTGGCTTGCCATTGCCTCCTTCCTTAGGCTGATAGACAGTGACTGGCAGGGTCATCTAGCTGCTTTGAGCTTAAGGCAGAACTACCACTCACAATCTCACTGTTTCTAGTCTGTTGCCTTAACCACTACACCAAACTGTCTCTCCTAAGTCTATTCACTAGATTTCTCAGTATCTTTCTGTCCTTGCAAACCAGTCTTGCCTCCGTACATCACATTTGTTTTTCAATCTTTTTGATGATCCCATCAGTTCCCCCTGAGACAAGCATAAAACTAAAGGGTTTCCCCTGTCCGGTCATGTCCAACTCTAAGGTGCTGTGCTTATCTCTGTCTCTTAGTCAAGGGAGCCAGCATTGTCTGAAGACATTTCCATGGTCATGGGGCCAGCATAGCTATTTGCCAAAGGTGCACAGAATCATCTGAAGCGGTACCTATTTATCTACTCACATTTTCATGCTTTTGAATTGTTAGGAGGGCAGGCACTGAAGCAAGTAATGGGAACTCACCCTGTCATGTGGCACATGGGTCTCAAACTCAGGCTGTCAGTTTTCCAGCTGACAAATTCAGCATCTTTAACCACTGAGCCATCACATTCTTTGGGGCAAATATTCAGGTTAGGAAATTTGCACTGGACAGATAATGCCTCGGCCACCAACTTCTTTCCCCATCTGTGCTAATACTATACTGACTGTTCACTTCTATATATTGATTCACAAAAACTTAGGAGTCTGATGGCAGTTGGTTTTCTCGACAGAAGATTTTATAATTTTATCATGAGCTTATACAATTCACACTTTTAATCAGTAATTTAGTCAGAAAATGTGCCCTGGCTAACCCTTCCTGTTCTTTTTGTGAAAACTGAACAAGTTTGTAGACTACAATGACCATCGGCATGTTCAAGCAAACATGGCTCCCCTCTTACAGTATTCATCCACTTTTATTCCAGACATACTTCTTAAACACTTCTCATTTAACCTGAAGATAGGCTTAAGATACAGAAGGATCTTGACAGACTTGAACATTGGGTGCTATCTAACAAAATGAAATTCAATGGTATAAAAAGCAAGGTTCTACATTTAGGCAAGAAAAACAAAATGCACAGGTACAGTATATGTGGTACCTCGCTCAATAGTACTAACTGTGAGAGGAAGTCCTAGCGGACAACTATTTATGACTATGATATAACTATGAGCCAGCAGTGTGCTGTAGCTGCCAAAAAAGCCAACACAGTTCTAGGCTGCATAAACAGAGGGATAAAATCAAGATCATGTCAAGTGTTAATACCACTTTATAATGCCTTGGTGAGGCCACACTTGGAATACTGCATCCAGTTTTGGTTGCCACGATGTAAAAAAGATGTTGAGATTTTAGAAACAGTGCAGAGAAGAGCAATAAAGATTATTACGGGACTGGAGGCTAAAGCATATGAGGAATGGCTGCAGGAACTGGATATGTCTAATTTAATGAAAAGAAGGACTGGGGAGACATGATAGTAGTGTTCCAATATCTCAGGGGCTGTCACAAAGAAGAGGGAGTCAAGCTACTCTCCAAAGCACCTGAGGGCAGGACAAGAAGCAATGGGTGGAAACTGATCAAGGAGAGAAGCAACTTAGAACTAAGGAGAAATTTCCTGACAGTTAGAACAATTAATCAATGGAACAACTTGCCTCCAGAAGTTGTGGGTGCTCCAACATTGGAAGTTTTTACGAAGAGATTGGACAACCATTTCTCTGAAATGATATAGGGTTTCTTGCCTAAGCAGGGGGTTAGATTAGAAGACTTCCAAAGTTGCCCCCTTCCAGTTCTGTTCTGTTCTGTTCTGTTCTGTTTTTTCTTTTCTTTTCTTTTCTTTTCTTTTCTTTTCTTTTCTTTTCTTTTCTTTTCTTTCTTTTTTCTTTTCTTTCTTTTCTTTTCTTTTCTTTTCATTCTACTCTACTCTACTCTACTCTATTATTCTATTCTATTCTATTCTATTCTATTCTACTCTACTCTACTCTACTCTACTCTACTCTACTCTACTCTACTCTATTATATTTTACTTTTAAGATTCCACTGAATATTCAGTTCTCACATCTGTGTAAGAGGGTAGAACACACTCTTCCAATCATTTTTACTTCTCTCAATAAGTGTTTGTTTCTTACAACAGACTAAATATTACTACTATTCTACCTCTGTACCACTGTTTTTGTATCTTAAAATTTGTCGCTCCATTTCCACATTGCAGCAAGCTACACACTTTCATCTACATGCTCTAGTTTTTTTGCCATTTATATTATAGTAATAAATTGATATGCTGCCGGACTCCCAGCTTGCACTGCTGTTAGAAACATGCAAAGGATTCTACTGCTTTCATCAAAATGATAAAAGCAGCATGGCGGCATCACACCAGAAGCGCTCTCTCTCTCTCTCTCTCTCTCTCTCTCTCTCTCTCTCTCTCTCTCTCTCTCTCTGTGTGTGTGTGTGTGTGTGTGTGTGTGTGTGTGTGTGTGCGCACAATGCCATAATTCATGCAGTAAAGGAGCAGTTAGGACACTGCTTTCATCAATCAGGCTGCTCAACAATCAGGTTGCTGATTGTTTCATTTTTTAAAAACTAATAATTTTTAGAAAGCAAAGGTCTCTCACAATAATGCCCATATTATATTAACAACAATAGATCTATTTCTTCCTTTAGGATTGAATTGGCTTGGTAACTAAGATATTTCTTGAAACTCTTTAAAAAAGCTTCTCAGTCTCCCGAGAGTTTGCTTCTGGCTCATAAAGCTGTGGATTACATGAATATTTTTGTGCTACCCCCTGTAAATTGTATTTTTTTTTATATCAAATATCATGGAACAATTGGAAGCTTTTAAAATCATTGAAATTAAAATTGCATCATTGTTCAAGGGATTGTGAAAAGTAAAGTCTTACACATAGGCAGGAAAAACCAAAAGTACACATATAGACTGGGTGAAACCAGGCTTAATAGCAGTAACCGTAAGAGGGATCTTGGAGTCTTAGTAGACAACCAGTTACATATGAGCCAGCAGTATGCAGTGGCAGCCAAAAAAGGCAACACAATCCTAAATTGCATTAACAGAGAGATACAATCAAGATCAAGTGACGTACTAATACCACTCTATAAAGCCTTAGTAAGACCTAGAATACTGCATCCAGTTTTAGTCACCACACTATCAAAAAGATGTTGAGACTCTAGAAAAAGTGCAGAGAAGAGCAACCAGGTTGATTAGGGGACTGGAGGCTAAAACATATGAAGAACATTTACAGAAACTGGCTAGTCTAGTGAAGAGAAGGACCAGGGGAGACATGATAGCAGTATTCCAATATTTGAGGGGCTGCCACAGAGAGGAAGAGATCAAGCTATTTTCCAAGGCACCCAAAGGCCAGACAAGGAATGATGGATGGAAACTAATCAAAGAGAGATTCAATCTAGAAATAAGGAGAAATTTTCTGACAGTGAGAACAATCAACCAATTGAACAGCTTGCTATAGGAAGTTGTGGGAGCTTCATCACTGGAGACTTTCAAGAAGAGAAAGTCTGACAAATGGCAGACTTTCTGACTTGGTGTAGGGTCTCCTGCTTGGGCAGGGGGTTGGACTAGATGACCTATGAGGTTCCTTCCAACTCTGTTAATCCGTATCTAAGTCGCAATGTAGCACTAGTTACACTAGTAATGTTTTGAAAGCACTAGATATTATTAAAAAGTTTTTAAAAAGTTTAAAATGTTTAGATTTTTAGTTTTTATCTATGCACTCTGGTTTTCTGTTTTGGAATTTGATATACCAGAATTTTATCTGGACCAGATAAGAGACATTACTGAGTTGGGTGACTTTAGAAATCTAACAAACAAACATTAAAATAGCCTCTCACGATTTTTAACGTCCTATGTTTTCATCCCAGCTAGCCAATGCCTCAAAGGAGTCCTTGCCCTGAAAAATCATCCGACTTTTATATTTGGGTTGTGTCATCACACCCAAGAGGGTACAGCTTATAGTGTGATCTCACAATTCTACCTTCATCATTCTGATGAAATTCATAAAGTCCATTTTGCTTGTTCATGCCAATGGTCATTGTAGTTTGCAAGCTTGTTGCTCCAATTTTCACAAAAAGAGAAGGAAGGGAAAGGTTTAGCCCTCCTTTGGTGGTTCCTTCTATAATACAACCCCCCTGCATATAATAATGTAAGCTCTTGAAACATGATGGATCCATTTGCTATTATACAAATGATTGTGAGTGTTTGATGGATTTGTCCTTAGCAACTCATCTAATTATAGCATAGAATAACAGGGTTGGAATGGACCTTGGAGGTCTTCTAGTCCAACTCCCTGCTTAAAGAGGAAACCCTACACCACTTCAGACAAATGGTTATCCAACATCTTTTTAAAAACTCCCAGTGTTGGAGCATTCAGAACTTCTGGAGGCAAGTTGTTCCATTAATTAATTGTTCTAACTGTCAGGAAATTTCTCCTTAGTTCTAAGTTGCTTCTCTCCTTGATTACTTTCCACCCATTGCTTCTTGTCCTGCCTTCAGGTGCTTTGGAGAGTAGCTTGACTCCCTCTTCTTTGTGGCAACCCCTGAGATATTGGAACACTGCTATCATGTCTCCCCTAATCCTTCTTTTCATTAAACTAGACATACCCAGTTCCTGCAACCGTTCTTCATATGTTTTAGCCTCCAGTTCCCTAATCATCTTTGTTGCTCTTCTCTGCACTTTTTCTAGAGTCTCAACATCTTTTTTTCATTGTGGCAACTGAAACTGGATGCAGTATTCCAAGTGTGGCCTTACCAAGGCATTATAGAGTGGTATTAACACTTCATGTGATCTTGATTGTATCCCTCTGTTTATGCAGCCTAGAACTGTGTTGGCTTTTTTGGCAGCTGCTGCACATTGCTGGCTCATATTTAAATGGATGTCCACTAGGACTAGGTATCTTTATCTTTAAAGTTACCTGCATAGAGGACATACAACAATGGTTTGAAAGAAGAGGCTGGGTTGGAGTGTTGGCACTCCAAATCAGAGGAACGTAGAAATAGATTTCCTCCATTGATGGTAGTCTTTCTTCTCTTTAGAGGCCCAGAGCTTTCTGCTGAGAAAGAGATCATGCTGAGTGGAACACATTTGTCATGCTGGGACACCCAAGGTGGTTGTTGACTACCAGGCTGAGTAGATTTGTACTATTGACTTTCTTTCTCACTCAGCCAGAAATCATCTAATCCTATTATGGCAGGGAAAATAATGCATAGATTTCATCCTGTAATAAATCATAAACCAGATTGGATTTACAATAAGCTGTGTGGATCAATGCAAGTAAAAAATAGCTCAAGGCTAGGTTTTATTGGTGGCAAAGATGCATGGGCAACATGACCTTTCCAAAGATATAATTGTTCCTTTGTGGTTATCAGAAACAGGGTCAGGCAGTGAGTTTTTACTATCCATTTAAGCTTACAAAATGGAAGCATGTGGTATTTTCCACTAACCAGTGTAAAATTCTTTCCTACGGAAAGGCTGGCTTTGAGAAAAGTACAGAAACATGCTATATATAGACTGATATCCAGAAATGAAATATCCAGAGGTATTTCACGAGAAGTGTCCTCCACTCCTCTGCTTGCAACAGACTATCTTATGCCACCAGACTTGAAATTTTGGGCTTAGACAACTTAGAACTTCGCCGTCTTCAGTCCGACCTAAGCATAGCTCATAAAATTATCTGCTACAATGTCCTACCTGTCAATGACTACTTCAGCTTCAACTACAATAATACATGAACACACAATAGATACAAATTTAAAGTGAACCGCTCCAAACTTGATTGCAGAAAATACAACTTCAGCAACAGAGTGGTCAATGCCTGGAATGCACTACCTGACTCTGTGGTTTCATCCCCAAACCGCCAAAATTTTACCCTTAATTTAAAACTTAATTTTAACTGTCTACTGTTGACCTCACCCCATTCCTAAGAGGTCTTTAAGGGACATGCATAAGCGCACTACCGTGCCTACCATCCCTGTCCTAATGTCCCCTTTTATACATATCCATTTCATGTATTCATCCTCATGTTTATACTTATAACTGTTATCTAATACCTGCTTGACAAAATGAATGAATGAATGAATGAATGAATGAATGAATGAATGTGGTTTATAGTGGTTTATAAAGCGGTTTAGAGTTGCTGGATAGATGCCTACAGAAAATGAGATTTACAGCCTTTAGTGGTAATTCGTATAAATCCCAAGGCACAACATTAAAGGGGAGGACATTTTTTTTAGATTGGAAATTTGAGTTGTAAAGCCAAAAATTGTAACAAAAGTAGTAGTATCTTTCACTGTTTCCAAAAATAAAACTCAGAAACCTCATTCAGAGAAATTTAACAGAAATTTTCAAGCATACTGAGAATTAGGTCAGGGAAACTTTCCAGGAAATAGTTGTACCAAAAGCCTGTTGAGGGAAAGCAAATTTCAGCAGAATATTCCACTTAACACTACCAATATTCCACTTAACACTATCATCGGCCAAGTTTCTGAAATTGCAGAAAGTGTAGGAAGCTTGAAAATCAGGTGCTCAGTCTAGGCAGAAGGATTTCCCGACTAGTGTCAAAAAATGTTCCATTTCGAAGTGTATATTCCAAAATGGAGTTTTTCTGGAGCCAAGGAGAGCTTTGTTAATTCACTGGGTCAGCTAAACAAATAAAATAAACTGATTGGGATCAAAACACTTCTTCATTGGTGCTGGAGACAAAAAACTTAAATCCCTGCTCTTGCCTTATAAAATTTGGTGCTTAGGCAGCAATTATTTGGCTAATCTGTAAAATCAGATTTCAAAACCAGGGTGACACTTTGTACCAAAGATTAACACAGGAATTGTCTACTTTGGTCTCTGCTGCTCTGCAAATGGGCAGGAAACAGTATTGCAATAATCTTCCTTAAGGATTGGGACAATAGGTTTCTCACTGCCACCCACACTGCCCATTTTCCATTGGAGTCAATTAACTAACAATTTAAGATTAGGAGGCAAAAGTGTCATCATAAATCCAGTCCAAATTCAAAAGGAGTTCCTTTCTATAACCAAACTTCCCTGGGAAAATTCAAGCAATTTTATCTGGCAGATCCCAGGAATAATCCTCACGGTGACTTTGCAGATGTGTTTCTTCACTGTCTCTTTTCCTGAAGCTTCTATGAAAGGGGTTTCTCAGGGATCTACAAGCAGTGAGAATCCATACAGGCATGATCCATTCTAGGCACTGATTTCCTATTTATTCTATGCATTGACCAAGACTTTAGGGACAATTCCAGCCTTCTTCTGAAATCCAGCTAGATCCAGTGGTGGGATTCAAGTAATTTAACAACTGGCTCTCTGCCCTAATGTTTTCTTCCAACAATCAGTTTTCTTCCAACAATCAGTTAACAACCGGTTCTCCCAAAGTGGTGCGAACTGGCTAAATCCCACCACTGGCTAGATCCATCAGGTGTCTGGTACAGACTAATCAAACAACTAGAAAGAGCGCAGAGAAGAGCAACAAAGATGATTAGGGGACTGGAGGCTAAAACATATGAAGAATGGTTGCAGGAACTGGGTATGTCTATTTTAATGAAAAGAAGGACTAGGGGAGACATGATAGCAATGTTCCAATATCTCAGGAGCTGCCACAAAGAAGAGGGAGTCAAGCTATTCTCCAAAGCAGGACAGGGCAGGACAAGAAGCAATGGGGAGAAAGTAATCAAGGACAGAAGCAACTTAGAACTAAGAGAAATTTCCCGACAGTTAGAACAATTAATCAATGGAACAACTTGCTTCCAGAAGTTGTGAATGCTCAAACACTGGAAGCTTTTAAGAAGATGTTGGATAACCGTTTGTCTGAAGTGGTGTAGGGTTTCCTGCCTAGGCAGGGGGTTGGACTAGAAGACCTCCAAGGTCCCTTCCAACTCTGTCATTCTATTCTATTCTAAGTCTTACCTCCCTGCACTAGAGAAAAAAATCCAAGACTAACAACAGCAGTAGTGATCCATCCACAAGGGTCTGAAAGTAACCTCCCTCCCAGTTCTGCACCACTCTGCCACTACTGAAGATTTTTTTAAAATAGATCTGGTATGTGACTCACCCCCATCCCTCTATAGTTCAGCCCTCAGTGAGCTGGGTCAGATCCATGGTGACCATAAACTTCCAGATGTTTCTATTTCTTGTGCTCAGAAAGGGAAGACTGAAGTCGCCCCCCCCAAAATCATAAGCCTCAGGAACCCAATTGCCAACCTGGTTGTGGCATCTAGCAGCCCAGATATTGAGGTAAGTATATAGCAAAGAAACTGCTGTAGAAGCAGCAATCTCATCTGATTCTTAGAGCCCCAAATCCAGCACAGTGTGTCATATCCAGATATCAGCAGAGCAGTGTCTTTGAAAACTAGCAGAATCTCCTAAATAACAAAACCACTTCCCCATCCCTATCCTGGGATTTTTGCCATATTCAAAACCTGTCTAGTCATAGCTGTGGTGGCACAGTGGTTAGAATGCAGTACTGCAGGCTACTTCTGCTGACTGCCGGCTGCCAGCAGTTTGGCAGTTTGCTCAAGGTTGACTCAGCCTTCCATCCTTCCGAGGTGGGTAAAATGAGGACCCAGATTGTTGAGGGCAATATGTTGACTCTGTAAATGACTTAGAGAGGGTTGTAAAGCACCGTGAAGTGATATATAAGTCTAAGTGCTATTACTATCTTCAAAATTGGCATCCCTCTTCTTCACCAAGCCAGGTCTCAAAAATTAGTGGAAGATCAAAATTATCATTCCCCTAAATTTAACATTTTTCAATTAAAAATTCTGTGCTGAATTTAAATATTGTTTACTGATCTATTCTGGATTAAAATAGACACAAATCAGATGTGGGTTATAATTTACTTGTATGATTCAGAAATCCATCAATAAACATCTTTACAGCTGGGAAGAGAGAAAATGCATATAAAAGCAAAAGAACAAAGTCATCTAAATAATTTTTCCTTTTCTTTGAAAAGAGGATAATTGAAAAGACAATAATTTACAATAACAACTTGCTTGTTTCTCCTCCCTTAACCTTCTCAGTCCATTACTTATCTAAGTATAATAATATTTCTTGTTCCATTATACTGATTTGCTTTGTAAATCTACAATTTCTTTTACAACAAATTCATCTTTTTGCTTTGGGTCATTAATCTCTGTTATTTCTTCCAAAGTGAATACATCTTTAATTGCTGACAAATGTAACATCATGGCAAGACCAGGAGTGTTTGACATACAATTGAAGGGTAGCAGAAATAATGTTCTCTGAAATATTGACCAAATAAATTGGCAAATAAACTTTTTTCAATAAAAAAGATTCAAGGGCATCCAAAAACTGACTCACTATGTTTTAAATGCAGGTGATGATTGATGAACTCAAACGGTTGCCTTCCCAAAATACGTTGACTTTATTTCTATAGTCACTTTCCTGACATAATTGTAAAATACACACTGGGAGGAAAGCTTCTGTTGTTTATATCTCATTCTTCTGCTGGAACTTGTTTATGCAGGTTCTCCTGAGGGGAAGGAAAAGAAACAGAGAGAGGAAAAATGCATAGATAGATTCTGCTGCTTTCTTTCTAATGGGCTGCTTTTTTCTTTTGTAATCCTCTACCTATTCCAAGTCCTTTTATCTTTACTTTTTTTTATCTCTCATTTGTCCGACATGTCCCATTGTCTCTGTGTCAACATTATTTACAGTTCAGATTTAGTTCCCCTCTTTCATCCATCCTTTAGTTCTATGTTTCATTCCCTTTCATTTCATTCTGCCTCCAAAATAAAACAAATTCTGATTTTCTCTATGTATTTGTCTTGCCTTATACTGCATTAGAAAATTGTTGGGTAAATGGGTCTAAGATCGTACGCTTGCTGTCACAGAATTGTACATAATATCATTTGTTATTTGATATCAGTATTTCAGTATCTGAGGTGCTGACACAAAGAAGAGGGGGGTCAACTATTCTCCAAAGCACTTGAAGCCAGGACAAGAAGCAATGGATAGAAACTAATCAAGGAGAGAAGCAACCTAGAAGTAAGGAGAAATTTCCTGGCAGAACAATTAATCAGTGGAACAACTTGCCTCTAGAAGCTGTAATGCTCCAACACTGGAAGAAGAAATTGAATAACTATTTGTCTGAAGTGGTATAGGGTTTCCTGCCTAAGCAGGGGGTTGGACTAGGACCTCCAAGGTCCCTTCCAATTCTTCTCTTCTCTTCTCTTCTCTTCTCTTCTCTTCTCTTCTCTTCTCTTCTCTTCTCTTCTCTTCTCTTCTCTTCTCTTCTCTCCTCTCCTCTCCTCTCCTCTCCTCTCCTCTCCTCTCCTCTTCCCTTCCCTTCCCTCCCACCCCACCCCACCCCACCCCACCCCACCCCAGTGGTGGGTTCTTCCTGGTTCAGCCCAGTATGGCCGAGCCGATAGCGGTGACGATATGACATCACCAAACCGGTTCTCTTTGTTTGGGAGCTGGGCCCTCCCGCCCCCCCCATGTTATTCTTACCTTTTATTTGGCCCTGCCCCCAATCTATTCGCTGCCTCCTGAGTCCCAGCTGATCAGCTAGAAGGAAAAAAACTGTTTAAACTCTTGCCGCGGGGCTTCAAAGGGCCGCCCTACAGCTGATCTATGGTTAAAAGGCAGTGTGATGGTAGACCAGTGCCTCCAAAAACAAATGACTATACTAGTGCCTCCAAAAATAAATGGGTAGACCGGAATGCTCCAAGAACAAATGGGTAGACCGGTACAGCTCTGCAAGCAGTTAAAAGCCTGATAGACCAGTACCTCTGCTAAATCCTAAAGAATTGTCACATGACCATCAAACCACACCCACAAAATAAGCCACACCTACAGAACTGGTAATAAAAAAAATTAGAACCCACCCCTGTCCCATCCCATCCCATCCCATCCCATCCCATCCCATCCCATCCCATCCCATCCCATCCTATCCTAGATAGCAGAGCAGTCCCATGCAGAGCACATCACAATTGTTCATTTGAGGCATAAGGAGGGGATGAGTGACAATATTGTCAATACTTCTTGTTGCAGGGCAGACATGTATTAGTGATGAACCACTAGTGATGAAAATGGCAACGGCATTTCTGGACCCAACTTCCACTCAGTGTTTCTTCAAGTGAGTCCAAGATCTGTGAGTCCAGAACAAATCACAGATCATGGATCTTTTAGGAAAGCACAACCCTATCAAGAGCTAATATTGAAAATATCTTAGAATTAGTAGAATAACAGAGTTGGAAGGGACCTTGGAGGACTTCTAGTCCAACCCACTGCTTAGGCAGGAAGCCTATACCATTTCAGACAAATGGTTATTCAATCTTGTCTTAAAAACTTCCAGGGTTGGAGCATTGACAACTTCTTGTTCCACTGATTAATTGTTCTAACTGTGAGGCAATTTCTCCTTAGGAAATCAGTTGCTTTCTGGATTATTTATTTATTTTTATTTGTTTAAATTTCTATACCGCCCTTCTCCAAATAGGACTCAGGGCGGTGCACAGCCTAAGTAAAAACAAAGCATACAAAATTTAAAAAACAGTATTAAAATAATTAGATATTCTGGCCGTAAATTAAAACAACCCAATTTAAAACCAATTTAAAATTCAGCTCAAGCCAGCCCAGCTAGTTGAAATAAATAAGTTTTCAGGGCCCGACGAAAAATCCGGAGGTCTGTTATTATACGTAACTCCGGGGGAAGGTTATTCCAGAGGGATAACAGCCACTTCATCCTCTTTGAACTGAATCTCAACCTGTTTTTCTCCATTCCGATCTTCACAGTATCCAGACCTGGTTTAAAATAAATAAAACACCTGTGTGTTTTATTTGGCCTGGGGTAGAGACATGTATGTGGGTGTTATCTATGTATTGATGATACTATAATCAAACCACTGAATGGCCTTTATCAATGGTTTCATGTAAATATTAAATTAAGTGTGGGAAAAAGTTCAGCCCTGAGGCACTCAATGTTGGAGTGCCCAAGAGCTTGACCATTCAACCCCCTCATTTACTGGAACAAACCACTCAGAAATGAACAGAACAGTGCCTCTAATAGCCTACACCAAGTTCTTCTCACTATCTCATCTCCACAAGAGTAACAGATTCAAACCTTTCTCTGAGAATCTCAAAGCCATCATCCTGGTCAGGCTTTGGAGTCTGCTCAGCAGCATCTCCGGAGACTAGAATATATTTGTGCAGTGATATTTTTATTTATATTTATTTACAGTGCAGTTTATAATTCAGAGTACAGGTAAGTCTCAGCCTGCAACCATTTGTTTCGCAACTGTTCAAAGTTTCAATGGCACTAAAAAAACCTCTTACAACAGATTTTCACACTTAACAATCATCGCAGCATCTCCACTGTCATGTGATTTAAAAATTGGTTGCTTAGCAACTAGCATGTATTTACAATGATTGTGGCATCCCAGAATCATGTGATCACCATTTGAGACCTTCCCAACCAGCTTCTGACAAGCAATGGGAGAAGCCAGCTTTGCTTAATGGTTATATGATCTACTTGACAACGTCAATGATTTGCTTAACAACCATGGCAAAAAAGTTATAAAATAAGACAGAACACACTTAACAACTACCTTGCTTAGCAGCATAAATTCTGGGTCCCAAGTGTGGCCATAAGTTGAGGACTACCTGTACACTAGTCATCATGTCAGAATGGAACTGGGGAAACTCAGATTCAAGTCCCCTACCTCACCCAAACCACAAAGCTCACTGGGTGATTTCTTTCTCAATGCAGTTTTCCATACATCGTCATCATTCGTGGGGATCATATTAAAGACCCTCCATCTCTTGTACATGTTACCTTGAAATCTCAGAGAAAACAGGCCAAAAAGTACAATAAGTGAATAATCTAGAGTAAAAAGCGAAGGTACTATAAGGAAAAAAAAATGTACAAAAGCATATATCATCAGTAATAATCAATGGAAAATTGCTTGCATAAAATACCAAATATGCTTTTTCAAAAGGCAACTGGATTTGGTTTTTCCTTGAAGATGTTTTGCTTCTCATCCAAGAAGCTTTTTCAGCTTCTTACCGAATGATGGAGCATGGAAGGATTTATATTCCTTGCAGTCATCTGGTCATTTATACTCTTTCTGAGGGTCATTGAGGCCAGTTGGACGTTTTTGTGTGCCCTCAGGATCACCTGAATAGTGCAGATAGGCGTGGGACCTACTTGCAATTGCTAAATGGACCTGGATGACTGAGAATCTCCATAGACGCTTGCATAAAATGTGCAATGCGAGCGCAAAATATTAGGAGATGATGTGAAGAAAAGTATATGGACTTTTACACGGAACTTCTGCCAAATTTACAAACGGTTGGTTGGAAAAATGGTAAATTGAGCCAAAACAAACCTGACAGATTGGCCCATCTGTTCTTGGATCATTTCTTAATTAAACACCAGACAGTAATGATGAAGAAACTTCTCCCAATTTCACCATTCTTCCACTCGTTGCTCTGCATCACAACCTCACTCCCATCCACATATAGCAGCTTTGGCACAATGCCATTGTCATGCCCATGTTTTCTAATTCATGCTTCTGCTAAGATGGCTGCCACAGGAATTCAAATATAGTAACAGTGACATCTGGTCATTTAAAAAGAAATTTGCAGGCAACTGCTGGACCTCCTACTCAGCGGGATTTCAATCAACCTGTTTCATCTAAATAGCCCGTCACCAAATTCCATGCAGTCAAGCCCCATAGGCCATTGTTTACTAACTGAAAAAGCTCTGTCGTTCTAAAAAGTGAGAGACTTTCAGAAAGCGGCCAGCTTACAGAGCTAATTTGTTATTTGGCTAATTGGGGAACAAAATGCCTACTCAAGCAGCAGCCGACCAAAATAGAATGGATTTCCATTCTTCTCATCTGCTTTTAGAATCTCTGAGGTCTTCTTTGAAATGCCATTTTTCATCACGCTCAGCTTCGCATGACAGGCGAGTTTAAAATAAATAAATGTGTAATGCCACGACAAGTCATTAAAGGCCATCTATCTCCAGAAATTGCTGGTTAAGAATGAAGAGAAGCAGGTAATATTCCATAAGTTTAATTTATAAAGGGCTATAAATCTGATTAAATCTTTGTACATGATTCTGTTGACAGATCTGGTTTTATAGCATGAAATGAAATTTAAAAAAATCAGAACAATGAATCAGAGTGAAAGCCCCAAAGAAGAATGAAATCACGCGGAGGTTAGAGAAACCAAACATTTTTCAAAGGAATAATAATCTGAGCTGAAATGGGAAATGAGGTTTCAGAAAAAATATCAAAAACCAGAAGGTAGACCTCTTCTGGCAGCTTTTCAAAGGAGAGTTGAAATATTCAGTTCAAAGATTTATTCCCCAAGGTTTGGGTTTACTATTCTGCTAAATACAGTACGGAGTGTGTGATTTTTTTTTTTTTTTGGTGTTTCTTTAGTTCTCTGTGGTGTCTGCAATAACTAATGTATTTATTATATAGTCATCTAGTAGCAGGATGGAGCACACAGAGTGCAGAGTTGAAGGTCTCAAATTTTCTATCTCAGATACTTCCTTCTCCTCTTGTTCTATACACTCCACTTACATCTCCTGCCTTGGTGTAGCAGTTTCAAGCTCGTAAATATATCTATACCAGTGGTGGGTTTAAAAAATGTTTACTACCGGTTCTGTGGTTGTGGCTTGGTGGGCGTGGCTTGGTGGGCATGGCAGGGGAAGGATACTGTAAAATCTCCATTCCCTCCCCAATCCAGGGGAAGGATACTGTAAAATCTCCATTCCCTCCCCACTCCAGGGGAAGGATACTGTAAAATCTCCATTCCCTCCCCACTCCAGGGGAAGGATACTGTAAAATCTCCATTCCCTCCCCACTCCAGGGGAAGGATACTGTAAAATCTCCATTCCTTCCCCACTCCAGGGGAAGGTTACTGCAAAATCCCCATTTCCTCCCAATCAGCTGGGACTTGGAAGGCAGGGAATAGATGGGGACGGGACCAGTCAGAATTTTTACTACTGGTTCTCCGAACTACTCAAAATTTCTGCTACTGGTTCTCCAGAACTGGTCAGAACCTGCTGAAACCCACCTCTGATCTATACCAACAAAGTATAAGTTGTCCATTTAATCATACTCATAATTGCAGTGAAAATTAAGCTTCATTCTCTGGTGATACTGCACCTCTAAGACACTTTCAGAATAAAATGAGGGACAAGAAGTTTAGGTGGGAACAACAACACAGTTCTGATGTCCAAGACATGAGAAGAAAGTTTTTCACAGAAAGTCCATCCTAATTAATTCACTATAACTCTGGCTAGGAATTTCCTCTTACAGTTTTCAAGATGCTATTTTACCCGAGACTACCATTAAAACTATTTTTTTTTCCTGAAATCCATGTAGTTGCTTCCTTGATTTCCCAGCTACATGGCAGCTTCCAGCCAACATCTTACAATTGGTGATCATTATTTCTGGTTTTCTCCAACAATATTTGAAATAGAGTAAGTTATACTGTATGATTCTGAGTAATCCTCATGACATTGTTCGGGTTTAAAAACAATGACTCCCAAATTATGTGGCCAAATTAGATAGGTTCACCCATATCTAAGTGTTTTCCCCAATGTACCCATTTCCACTACAATTATTCTTCTTTTTGGTTGTCTTCACCTATCTGCGCTGCACTTACTCAATTCTACAATTCATAGTTTAACAGATTAACAAAGTTGGAAGGGACCTCATAGGTCATCTAGTCTAACCCCCTGCCCAAGCAGGAGACCCTACATCATTTCTGACAGATGGCAATCCAATCTCTTCTTGAAAGCTTCCAATGATGAAGTTCCCATAACTTCTGAAGGTAAGCTGTTCCATTGGTTGATTGCTCTCTCTGTCAGAAAATTTCTCCTTATTTCCAGGTTGAATCGCTCCTTGTTCAGTTTCTATCCATTATTCCTTGCCTAGCCTTCAGGTGCCTTGGAAAATATCTTGACCCCCTCCTCCCTGTGGCAGCCCCTCAAATATTGGAACACTGCTATGATGTCTCCCCTGGTCCTTCCCTTCACTAGAGTAGCAATGCCCAGTTCCTGCAACCGTTCATCATATGTTTCAGCCTCAGTCCCCTAATAATCTTGGTTGCTCTTCTCTGCACTCTTTCTAGAATTTAGAGTCTCAACATCTTTTTTATAGTGTGGTGACTAAAACTGGATGCAGCATTCTAGGTGTGGTCTTACCAAAGCTTTACAGAGTGGCATTAGTACCTCACTTGATCTTGATTGTATCCCTCTGTTAATGCAATTTAGGATTTCATTGGCTTTTTTGGCTGCCGCCGCACACTGTCAGCTCATATTTAATTGGTTGTCCACTAAGACTCCAAGATGCCTCTCACAGTTACTGCTATTAAGCCTAGTTTCATCCACTCTATATGTGTTCTTCTGGTTTTCTTGTCTTAAGTGTAAGACTTTATATTTCTCTCCATTGAATTTCATTTTGTTAGAGAGGGCCCAAATATTTAAATTTTTCTTGAAAAATCTACTTTTAAAAAAAGGCAGTAAAACATTTATTGGAAAGTATGGCTGGAAGTTGAATTAGTGCCTTTAAATAAGTCATTATGTATAGATTGTGCAATGTATGGAAACTAATCAAGGAGAGAACCAATCTAGACATTATATCACCCCAATCAAAATGTTGTCCAGTCTACTTTTGAAAACCTCCAATGATGGAGCACCCACCACTCCAGGAGGCAAGCAATTCCATTGATTAATTGCTCTCACTGTCAGAATATTTCTTACTTCTAGGTGGCATCTGTTTTTAACAAGTTTCCATCCATTACTTCTTGTCCTGCCCTCTGGTCCTTTGGAGAATAAATCAATCCTTTCTTCTCTGTTACTTCCCCTCAAGTATTGGAAGACACTTATCATGTCCTCCCAATCCTTCTCTTTGATAGGCTAGGCATACGTGGCTCCCCTCAAAACTTTATCATTGGTCTTCTGCTAGAGCTTCATTTTTACAGGCATTGGAGCCCTTAATGCTTTACTATAATTTTGCTTCCTGTATCTTCTGATTTGTACTGCTTGTCTCCAGTTATTTCTGCCTGTGTGGCATGGTCTAGCACAGGGGTGTCAAACTCAAGGCCTGTGGGCCAGATCCGGCCTGTGGGGTGCTTAGATCTGGCCCACAGGGCTGCCCTGGAAACAGTGAAGGACCGGCCCACAATGCCTCTGAAAATGGAGCTCTGTTTTTTGTCGGCAGAGGGCTGCAGGAGGATCACCCCAGCCCCACCTCGGCTACCACAGATGCCCCAACATGAGTGACGTCGAACTCACCACACCCACACTGGCCATGCCCCCCATCCCACCAAGTGAAACACAACCCAGATGCAGCCCTCAATGAAATCGAGTTTGACACCCCTGGTCTGGCAGGTCTCCCTAGAACAGAGGGAATGTTCTAGATCCTCTCAATTAAAGAATTTGTCTTATGGGTTCCAGGAGGCATACCTACTCTGTTGCAATTCCTGTCCTCTATAACAGGGGTGCCCAACCTGTGGATCATGGCCTGCTACTGGGCTGTGGCCTATTCGCAACTGGCATACTTGCATGAGCAGCAGGCACCGCCGCTTGCAAACCCATTCTCATGAATAGTGGGCACCGGTGCTCACAGCCCCCACTTGCTCACACAAATGAAGCTGAGCATGCACACACATGCCCCTTCTGCCCCTTCACACAAAACCATCCCCTCTTCCCCTCCCCCCCCCACGATGCTGAACCTCCAACCTGGAAAGGTTGGGGAATGCTGCTCTACAATTATCTCCCCCCATATTTGTGTGACTCCCACACTTGTGTTATTCAGGAATCTATTGAAAATTTGGTTGTTCCCCCAGACCTTGGAGACAGATTGATTGTGGACCCTCCTTTTGTCCTTTTGCCTCTTTTGTTTTCTTTTGATTGGATTTGTTTCAGTCTTGCTTTGATTATTTGCTCTTCTATATCTTCTATATGCATATGGATATACTGTACAGGTTCCTAGTTGTAAGCTGCCCAGAATGGTTTGGAATTAGCCTATAAATTGGAAAGCAATGTTATTCTATTTATTAAGGACTGGCTTTTGGAAATGTGTAACTTATCTTTTTTTGTGGAAAAGACAATATTTCCAACTAATCAAAGAAAGAAGTAATATGTTCTTTTTTGGCCTACAATTTTATAGCCCTGTATTTTACAATTTCCAGGAAATGCCTGTACTAATCTCTTACACCAAAAGCAATGAAGAGTTTCATGACATTTTAAGGACCATTAAGAAAATTACTGTGGCATAAACTTCATGGCTTACAATCTCTTGCACTCGGTGAAACAGACTCCATCAAGTGCATTGTTTTTCTATTATCCTTTCCTGCTTTTTTGTCAGTGCAGGAAATTGACAACTCCAGCAGGACATCATTGGAAAGAGGGGGGAGGGCTCTTAGTTTCTTCAAGGGAATTTGCTCTTGCCGCCACCTCCACCCCCATGAGAGAAAGATATCTCAGGCATGATAAATTTAATCTAGTATGTTGGTTTTTATTTAACCAAGGCATAATAATAGATAAGGAGCTTTGCGGGATGAAACTAATGGCTCATCTATTCTAGTCCAACCATCTATATCTCAAGACTAAAGGCTATTATGATTGCTTGTGCCTAGCAATTGGTATTCAGTGGCATTCTTCCTACCTCTAAACATAGAGCCACTGCAAGGTTCAGTAAAAGGTTCAGTCACTCTAGAACGAACTAATTTGCTTTGAACAATCTCTTGTTTCAGAAGAACATAAAATCTTCTCGGAACACCACAGTGATAACAAATAGCTCCTAATGAGCCTGTGAGCTTGTTAGGAATGTTGTCTTCTAATTGTGTACCCTGTCTTCTCTCTTTAGAGTCATTCAGTTATTATCTGAACTTCATTAGGAAGCAAACAACAGCTGCTTCTCAGAGAAGGGTATCAAGGGGCTTGTGGACACAATGACGCCTTGAAATATCCCTTCAGACAGTTCAAGGAGGTGTCTGTACATTCCAAAAAAGAGATGAAATTGTTTGGTACCTCGCAGGAGTAGCTGCGATGGAAGTCAACGTGGTGATATGATGTGTGTCAAAAAGAGGCAGGGATTCACGCAATGACTATTTTGACTTATCCCCCGTGGACATCCCTCAGGTCTAATTTAACTGTTTGTATTCTGTGAATAATTCAGGTGGCTTGCTTACACTATAAGCACCTATTAACTAAGGCTGAAGGTTAGATGCAGAGAACCCTACTGGCCTGGTAGTGTTGCAGAATAGGGAGATATTGTAATTCTATCACAGATTCTTTAGGTCAGGGCTGTCAAACTCGCAGCCCGCGGTCTGGATACGTCACGTGCTGGCCACGCCCACGCCTAGTTTAGCAAAGGGGGGGAAAGTCCCAATAAGTCACGTGATCAATGGTGGGATTCAAATAATTTAACAACCGGTTCTGTGCCCTAATGATTTCTTCCAACAACCAGTCTGCCAAACTGCTCAGAAAGTTAACAACTGGTTCTCCAGAAGTGGTGCGAACTGGCTGAATCCCACCACTGCACGTAATGCCACCATGATGCCGTGAGTTTGACACCCCTGCTTTAAGTAATCAGTGAGGACTGTATAACAGCAACAACAACAATCACAATTTTTAACGTTGTCTAATTAAAAATAATTCAAGGCAGCATACAATAGGTTAAAAATCACACACCCCCAAAAATAGAACTAAATAGAATAATATAGACTTGGAGGCATAAGCTAGGGTTCTAAAAGCCACAGGTAAGTCTGATTGATAGCCATACTTCCTTCAAAAACATGTATCGTGCAAACAAATGAATTAAAACTTTAAAACAAAGGCGCTATGGGATTTCTTATTTCAATTTTTAATAAAACAAGCCAGGCAGCATCAGATTTTTCACAAAGAAACATTGTTTTCTGGAAGTTCTGGAAGCACCATGTGACTTGGAAACTAATACAAAACTGGAACTCCAGATATTGATACTTTGCAAGGTTTCAAAAGTAAAAAATTACAGCTGTTTTTTTCTCTTTCTTTGGACCTCTTGCTTAGTGCCCAAATAGAACTCACTTAAAAATAGAGCTCACTTAAAAACCAACTAGAACCAAAGATGATTATGTTCTTAGAAAGATGAGCATCTTCTGAATTTATTTTATACAGTACAAACAGCCTTTCTGTTGTTTTACTTTTCTTTCTAATATGGAGGAAGAGGAGGAGGAGGAGGAGGTGGTGGTGCAAAAGAAAGCAAGGATAGTAACAAGCCTTAGATTCAATTCTAAAACATCTTGAGCACTACCTGAACACCATCGGCAGTGACAAAATCATCTTCAATCAATTGCAAAAGGCAGCTTTACTTTGAACAACTTACATCCTATGACGCCACTTTTAACATCATCAAACATCTACCTATCCCAGGTTGGTGGATCAAAATGCCAAATCCAGTCTAAACAGCTGGCTGACTGTTTGACCAACCCTAACAGTAACAGACAACTTATTATGACTGCCCTTAATGAAAGCCAACTGGACTCAAGCAAAGTCTTATTGGCTAATCACACAGGGCACAGTCATCATCATCATTATCATCATCTATGCTGTTCAGCAATGGCACCAGAAATACTTTTGAGCCAGCCGCAATGCCAATTGGTGGCATCATATTGAAGGTAGATGAAAGCCTAACTTTTATAATACTCCATTTGATTTAGCAGTTCCCTACTAGTTTGATAATGGTCCTTATAAAAAGTATTTTGGAATAGTTGATTGGAACCTGAATATGAATGAGCAGTGTGATTCAGCTGTAAAGAAAGATGCAGTTTTAGATAGATATATCATCAGAAGTATAGTGTCAAAATTGCAGGACGTAATAGTTCATCTCCATTCTTCTTGGGTCAGACTGCACCTAAAGTATTGTACTGAGTTTTGGGCACCACACTTTAAAGATGATTCAGGAAAACAAGGAAAATAATGAGGAGACTAGAAACTCTATTAAAAGTTGAAGAAGTTCAGTCTGTTTAGCAATAGTTTGTTAGTTTGACTTCTCCATCCTCTATGTCACTGGCTATAATGCTAGAATTTTTCAAAGTCCATTTTCAAATTCTTAGCAAAAGTTCTTCAAGGAAGCCAGATCAGAATACAACTCAGGCCCTAAACATATAGAATTCTTTATTCCAAATCAGGAGATCACTACTGAATAATAACATGGGGCTGAACTACCAAATGGCAGCAAGTGACTCTACTTAGCCTAGCTTGGCCAGTCTTGGAAAAGCCAAGCATGGTTGACCCATTCTCCAAGAGTCCCTCTTGACTCAAAAGACTCTTTATTTTGAACCAGTGATGAACTAACAAATTATAAAGGTAAAGGAGCAAAATGAGAACAATATAGCAATATATCCACCCACCCTTTCCCAAATTCATTAGGACATAATCAATCATCAGACTCTGGGGTTGATTTGTTTCTTTCACATCTATTGCCCCTTACTAAAAGGAACAATCATCCCATGTGATAAATTTCAGAGGAATAGCTATGGATGTTTCTTGAAACCTAAATAACTATCAATTCTTTTTGCATCATTTTAAAGGTTTCCAATTGCATCACAGCAAAGTCTTTCACGAATTAGAAGTCACATAGTGGATTGTCATTTGGAAGATGATAATATTGAGAGAAGAGAGACAGAGAAAATCTATTGGACCAAAAGCAATGCAAGATTTTCTGCATCTAAAAAAATCTCCTGAGGTTCCCCCCACCCCAAAGAGAGAGTTCATCTCAAATTCTAAGTTATAAATCAGCATTAAGACACCATTTGAGGACCCAGATTGTTGGGGGCAACAAGCTGGCTCTGTAAACCGCTTAGAGAGGGCTGTAAAAGCACTACGAAGCAGTATAGAAGTCTAAGTGCTATTGCTATTTCAATGCAGGTCTTATATGAACCACATTTTACCTATCTCCTTTAATCAATGTCTCTCATTTTATGAGTGGGTTGACTGGAAACTGTGGGAATTGAAATCCAATGCATGTGTATGGCAACATGAACAATGAGACTTCTCCAGCTCTTGAGTTTATTCATACATTTTGGATGAAAAACTGTGATTTAGGGATTATCATCCCAACACCAATTGCATAGTACTGTACTGATATGATATTGCTGAGTTTAAAAATTACCTCACGAAGATGCTTTATTCCAAGGCCCACTTTTTTTCTTTTCTCCTTTTTTGAAAAAAAAAAAATCTTGAATCATATTTTTAGGAGAATCACATAGCAGAAAGATGATGAGCCTTCATCAGCCTCAGAACTGTCAAATGGCTGACACACAAGAGATCCCTGCTTGACTGACAGCAATCCATGCTTAAATTTCATTTGCATAAAAATAGAATGCTAATTCACGCCGAGTGAGGTAAACGCTCGCTATGCTGTCATTTGGTGCTTTGAAGCTTTAAATACATTTTGCAATCAGGAAATTCATATGTGCTGATTGATTATGACTTCTTCATGATAAAGGCATTGTTTAGAAGGAGGGTCCTTGTCTTGTTTATACAGTTGTGCTTCAGATGTTGCTTCATCACATGTGTAATGATGAGCCATTACAACACAAGAAAGTACTTCAGACTGTTTTACTTAATGAATATAAGTAGATTGGCTCTAGATTGGCCTTTGTCTGGCTCTTATGCCAGTTATTGCTAACAGTTGTCACTCATGTCACTTTCCCAATGTCTTATTATATTTCTAATTCACCATCTAGTATAGATTCGATTTCAAGAAAGTGATTTCCAAAAAACTGAAGAGGAACTTTGAATTTTCAGGATTCTATTTTTTCACGCTTACACATAATGCCATGCAACTTGGCAACTGAATATTGACGTTTCTCTGTGTATATGTATTTAATAATGAGATGGACAATCTGCTGTGCATGTATGTCTGCCTCTCTATGTATACCAGAGCAAGAAGGTAACACTAAACTACTTTATTGTATTGTCTATAACCATGATGGCGAACCAGAGGTGGCCCGTAGCACCCTCTCTGATGGCATGCAAGCTATCACCTCAGTTCAGCTCTGCTGCACATGTACACACATGTCCCACTGGGCAGCTGGTCTTCAGGTCTCTGTTGGGGGAGAGGCGCATGCAGGGGGCCATGTGAGCATGTGCAGAGGGTGCGTGCGGGGGCACAGGAGGGTGGGGCACATGCAGGAGGCCGCACGGGCATGCACAGGGGAGCAGGGTGCATGCAGGGGGCCACACGAGCATTGCATTTTGGAGGTTCGGGTGCGCGCACACATTCACACGCTTTGGGCACTCGGTTTGGAAGCTATCACTGGTCTATAATAATAGTATCTTATAAGTCTGGTTGTTCTTTACCGCTTCCTCCCAATCTTATACTGCTGTGAGATTAATGAGGTGTCTGAAATTCTTCATCCTCCTATCAGATTGTTTTGGGATTGAGTCACGCCTCTTACCTCATTGATCTAGGAACAGATCTGGCTTATTTGTATTAAAATCGTCTCCTTTACTCCCTACAATGTATTGCATATGGTCCCAGATCTCCCTTTTTTGGTGGCTTCCTAATTTCTCAAGGTCATGCTGCTGAAATTCACCAGGTTTTATAAATAACCAGTAAACTCCACTTATATCCCAACTGCAATATCCATTCTTAGCTACTGGAGTGTGAATGTGGTCTGCTGGTTAAGTTGTTGTCCTAGGATTAGAGCAGCATTTCCCAAACTTGGCAGTTTTAAGATAAGTGCATTTCAGCTCCCATAGTTGGCTGGGGAATTTGGGGAGTTGAAGTCTACCCACCTTAAAGCTGCCAACATTGAGAAGTACTCAATGTTGGCAGCAATGTTGGCAACTCCTGGTGCTTTCTTTCTCGATCTGCCATGCAGCACCTTCAAAGACATTCCTGTGATACTCCAATCCCCTCAATTCATCTTGTACATTGTCTTCTCCTTCTTATATTTCCTTCAATCATGTCAAGCAGAGTTATTTTTTCCGCCCTATCATTCACTTGTATTATTTGCTCAAAATATGTGGATCACTTCCTAAACGTCTCAAGGAAGCTATCAGCCTTTAATACTTCCAGGACTCTATGATTCTTCTTTTCCTTGCATTTCTCATTGTGCAGGTTTCATAGCTATATATTGCCACCCCCCAAAAAATAAAAATCCATTGCTTTATTCTGATCAGAGTTATCATAGAGATACCATTATTCTTCATGATTTTGACACTACCTTACTCTTAAGATTAATTTCCTCTTTAGTTTTCCACCAGGCTATCTTTATCTCTTCTTGAACCCGAGAGTAAAACTATCTATCACTTTCACTATTTTTGCTGACATCTGTGAATTCACTAACTATGCTTGTTGACATTGCCTTTATCTTCTTAATATTTGACGTGAACCTAGATTTTGCATTTTCCATTCTTACTTCCCTAATGCCAAGATCGTCTGAGTCTTTACTTTCAGCTAACAAAGTAGTATCATTTGCGCATCTCAATTTATTACAGTTTCCATCTTCATTTTTGAGCCCTAATACAATTTCTTCTAACTTTGCCATGTTCATAATGTGTTCACAAATTAAATAAATATGGGGACAATAAATATCCTTGTCTAACATCCCCTAGGAGACTCTAATGCAGAACTGGCTAATAATAAATCTTCAGGATGTCATACAGGTGCTTTGTCAATCCCGTTTACAGTTGGAAAATGAATCCTTGGCTTCCTGCATGCAAATAACTGAGTCAAGGACAGGTTTTATGTTCCCCCCCCCAGACTCTAAAGGTATGCTCTGGCATTTCAGAGTGGTCCATCAGTTCTCCCCCCCCCCACAGCATTATTGCTAGGTCCTACCTACTTTTGTTGACTGCTTCAAAGCTCCGCCTCTAATACTCTTGTTTATACATTTAGCACTTTTATTTATGGTTACTCTGATCCAGGTGATGTTTCTCGCATTTTCTCTAGGTTTTCTTTCCCTTTTCTAATCTCCCTTATTTCTTATTTCTAGTGAAGAGAAGGACCAGGGGAGACATGATAGCCATCTTCCAATATCTGAGGGGCTGCCACAGAGAGGAGGGGGGTCAAGCTGTTTTCCAAAGCACCTGAAGGCCAAGGCCAAGGAATAATGCATGGAAACTGAACAAGGAGAGATTCAACCTGGAAATGAGGAGGAACTTTCTGATAGTGAGAACAATCAACCAATGGAACAGCGTTGCTTCCGGAAGTTGTGGGAGCTTCATCACTTGAGCCTTTCAAGAAAAGATTGGACTGCCATTTGTCAGAAATAATGTAGGGTCTCCTGCTTGAGTGGGGGGATGGACTAGATGACCTATAAGGTACCTTCCAACTCTGTTAATCTATTGAAATGGTTTGGCTTCTAAATAAATATTTTAGCAAATATATTTTTAAAGAAGAGGGTACATATGTTACAAAAAGCCTGCATCACGTAAATATAGTACACAATATTAGAGAAAAGGAGACTTGGAAGACTGCACTTAAAATATCCTGGGAAAAAAGTGAGAAATTAAGAAATTAAATTTCTTAATGATGACCTATAAGGTCCCTTCCAACTCTGTTAATCTGTTACCTCTTTTTTTGGGAGCAGGAGGGAGACCTTGTTATCTTGTGCTGTTCTTCAGTGCTCTGCATAATGTTCCTTATTTCAAAAGGATAGGCATGTATTATAAATGCAACCTAAAATAATCTTCAAAGATGCCTCATGCTAGGCGAAATGATTGCAAAATTAAGTACAAGAATATATGTTGTTAAAAAAAGCACTCTCTCTGTCTTGTGTTTCCCAAAAATGTATAATGGATGTTTTTTGCAAACTCCAGCTGGGAAACCTAAGCTTAAGCCTCAAAGACACACCATGACTGGACTTGTTTAAAAAAAAAAAAAGTGTATGAACTGTACTTTGATTGTAAGACTGGTGATCCAGACAAAGCCCGGGCTTCTCATATTTGTTGTATAAGGTCTGCTGTTGCTGTTATAGCTTGACTTGAGGAACCTGGAACTCAGTGCCATTTTGCTCTCCTAATGATATAGAATAGAATTCTTTATTGGCCAAGCATGACTGGACACACAAGGAATTTGCCTTTGGTGTATATGCTCTCAGTGTACATAAGGAGAATAAAATACATTCATCGAGAATAAAAACACTTAGTGATAGTCAAGGTTACTAATAAGCTATCAAATCATACTAGGAAACAAATAAAAACAATATAAATTGAAAGATACAAACAACATAGTTATAGTAATATGTGGGAAGAGATAGATACTAGTAAGGAGGAGAAGAATAACAGTAATACAGTCTTAGTAAATTATTTGACAGTGTTGTGGGAATTAGTTGTTAAGCAGAGTGATGGCATTCTGGGAAAAAACTGTCCTTGTGTCTACCCGGTCCTTGTGTGGACCCGGTTTGTGGGGGCAATAAGCTGACTTTGTATAAAATAGAACACCGCTTGGGGGAGGGCAAAAAGCCCTACTAAGCAGGTACATACAAAAGTATGAAGGCTATTGCTTAAAAGCATTGTAAGCCACTCTGAGTCTCCGGAGAAGGGCGGCATATAAATCAAACTAATAATAATAATAATAATAATAATAATAATAATAATAATAATAATAATAATAATAATTCTGGTGTGAACAGAATATGGTGAGAACAGAAAGATCACATTATAGAATGTTTCCTCTGTCTAATATTGCTGGTTTCTCTGCTAAAAATAAAAAATCAATTAAATAACCAAGTCTACCGTCAGCCATGAAACTAGTGCCATGTGATGATAACCTGCCAATACCAAAGCCATCATAGAAATGGAACTTAAATGAAATAGGCAAAGATAGCAATAGCACTTAGACTTATATACTGCTTTACAGTGCTTTGCAGCCCTCTCTAAGTGGTTTACAGAGTCAGCCTATTGCCCCCAACAATCTGGGTCCTCTTTTTACCCACCTCGGAAGGATGGAAGGCTGAGTCAACCTTGTGCCTGGTGGGATTTGAACTGCCAAATTGCAAGCAGCCGGCAGGCAGCAGAAGTAGCTTGCAATACTGCATTCTAACCACTGTGCCACCAAGGCTCTTAAAGATGCTGCAATGTATGAACCAAGCATGGACAGTGACAATGATTCAGGCATTGAACACTGTGTATTGAACACTCATAGACTTATCTAGAATAAAGAACAGAATAATTGTCCCACAAATGGAAATTCACAGGAATGACACAACGGTCTGAAGCTTTCTGTCAGAGCCTCTGTTACTTGGCTGATCCAACATCTGAAAGGTGAAGTCCAAATGTATATAGAGCCTGAAAACCTATTTAACAGAGGTATGAAATTAAGAATATTTGCACATCTGAAAATGGTCTATTTGGAGAAGGGGGAAGGCCTTCTTTCTCTATTGCTGGGAATGAAAGCTAACATCCTAATAGTCCT
The DNA here is from genome assembly GCF_059756535.1 of Pantherophis guttatus. Lineage (NCBI taxonomy): Eukaryota > Metazoa > Chordata > Lepidosauria > Squamata > Colubridae > Pantherophis > Pantherophis guttatus. Next base: position 26,162,728 of record NC_142063.1, on the reverse strand, counting down.
TTTAACCTGGGGTCTCCACTTATAGTTCATTTGTTCATTTTCACTTCCAGGCACCTCACATGCTTTCCACCTCAGTTTTTATGCTATCTAATCAAGAAACGAGATAGGTGTAGCTGAGACTTTATGGTTCACAGCCTTGGTAGGAGATTGGGTGTGGGGGGTGGGGGAGAGACAGAATGTATTAAAGGATACACTTACGTACTTTTAATGGGGATAAAAGAGTTCAGGATGTTATGGAGTAATGACATTTTCAAGGGAAAACAGGGCACTCAGATAGTCTTTGTTAATCTATTAAAATGTGACCAATTATCTGGTTCTGCCAGTGGGCCTGGGGAAAGCAGTATGGATGGAGCCCATTAAATAGCTCGTGTGATGTGTTGTCGCCGGGGCAGGGGGTGGGTGGTTATTTAATTATATTATGTTATTATATGATGATTCTCTTTTGTTAGTTTTATTGTTTTATATATAGGGTTTTTATATTCTTGTAAGCCGCCTTGAGTCGCCATGTGCAAATAGGCAGCAATATACATTTCCTTAAATCAATCAATCAATCAAACAATCAATCAATCAATCACAAATGCTTATGCATTCCACACCTACACACACATGCTCTCTTACAAATCTGACCAGATAATGCATGGGGGTTGGGGAAAAACAGGAATTCTTAGTAGATATGTATGGCAGCATGGCCAAAGTTTTTATTCCTTGTCAGCCATACTCTTTTGGCATTCCATCACACACCATTTCCACTGTGTTTTTATTATCCTGTTAGAGTACTGGGTCAAACATGACCTACTGCACGGCACTTAAATTGTTAACCTTCTTTTCTCTATTGCTGTCCTTTGGACCTTGTCGGATTTCACAGTTGAATTCTTTATCTCTTCAACTTACTTGTTCCTGCATTCTTCTCTAGAGTGATCAAAGTTTGGTTCTTCTGCTCCATCTCCTTTTCTCAACCTTTTAGTTCCTGTAAAATAGCTAGAAAAAGAGAAAAGAGAGAAGGGAATACCATGTAGCCAACTGACAGTGATTATATATTATACATGGCAGGACATATGAAAAGCCATCAAAAAAACAAAATGAAAAGTTGGTAAGAATATTAGCCAAGATTAGAATTGGTGCTAAATATTCCAGAAAATATTTCTAGGGTCATTTAGCCAATCAGAGTGTGTTGTGGCCCGTCTTCAGCCTGTGCAGCTAGTAGCTGATTCCGACAGCAAGGAGGCTGGTGTGATGCTGCGCCAGCAGTCTGTGCAGCTGGCACTCGAGTCAGACAATGAGGAGGCTGGAGAAGATGTGGTGCCAGAGGCAGGGATTCCAGGGCCTTCAGAACCTCCAGAAGCTTCTATAAGTGAAGAGGAAGAAGAGGAGGAGCCTCTTCTCGATGCATGGGCGCGCAGAGCTGCCAAAAGGCAGGAGTGGCTCCTCAGGAGGAGGTCTCCTCGAGAGTAAGGCTTGGGGCTAATTGGCCACTCCCTTAGCTTATTTAAGGAAGGACGACGACTGAGGCTATTTGCAGGGAACAACTTCGTTCACTCTCCTTCGTGTCTTGATCTTAGTCCTCTTATCAGTTTCCTGCAAATTGCTTCTGGGCTTTTTGCCAACCGTAGTAAGATTACGATTATTCTTTGGATTCTTGTAGGCTGTTAAGAAAGTTAATTAACAGCCTTTATTTGAAAAAGACTGCTTTAATTTAGTAAACTAAGGTTTGTACAGACTTTGTGTGTGCTGTGTCCTTTGGGGTCCGTAGCTGGGGCAGAACAGAGTGAGGCACTTATCAAGGCTTTGTTCTAATTACTGAGTACATAAAGGGATATGGGAGGTGATATTTGAAGCTGTCTAATACTAGCTCAGAAAAATTTGGGAATTGTCTACTAGATCTACTGATCTTCCTATGTTGTAATTTGTCAGATGTAAATGTCTTATTCTCTAATGTGTAAATAATATATGAACGGGGTATCAGGGGTTAACTTATTCTTCACTTCTTAATGTATTCATAATTCACCACTCCCACTTATAGCTCCACCCATTGTATATATAAGGAGCCACCTACACCCTTTTCCTTGCTTCTATCTGTGAATATTCAGTGAATATAGAATGCCTATTGTAAATAAAAGGAAATATATTTAAACCTTTAACTCTTACTAATATTATTGAGTCTGATCCTGAAAATATTGCAACAAGCTGGTAGCAGAGGATGGTTAATTGACTCAATAAAAAACTTAAAAATGTCTAAGAAAGATAGGCCCAACACCAGGGCCTACAGCAAAGAAATGGAAACAGAACAAGAAATAATCAACGAATCCACAAACGCAATTTCGAGAGAATCCGAAGAATACACCACTGAAGACGAAGAAATAATAGATGAAATTGATGACCAGAAGGAAATCGAAATAGAGAATAACGAACTCAGGTCAGAGATATTAAAACTATTAAAGAGCCAGAAGAATGATGAAAGTCTCATCGCGAAACTCCAAGATATGCTGAAGAACAGCGGAGCAGCGAGAGAGAAAAACATCACTAATGAAAAGTCTAAAGACCCAAAAATAGTGAGTGATATGACTGCAGAGAAAGTCATTACGAAGAAGAAAAACGGTGATCCCGCGCGAAATTTTGAATGGCAGCCATCTTGGTTTCAACAGGCCTCCAGGGTGAGCGAAGCAGAGCCAATCAAAATGCTCAATTCAAAATTTCTGGCGCGAAAAACGTTATCAAACAACGAAAATGAAAAAGAAGATTCAAACTCCTCAGAAGAATCAGAATCAGAAAGTGAAGATGATTCAACAAACTCCCAAATAAAATCAGCAATGAAAACGCTTTTTGCTGCATTTGGGCCAAAACTAAAAATTAACAAACAGCTACCGAAGAAGCGAGCGAGCAAGCCGATGCCTCAAGACCTGCCCGCTCCCATCCTGACTACGAGGACGCCGACGCCCGAACCCAGAGAGCCCTGCCGGTACCGCCCTACGCCACAGACCGAAGCAAGCATCAAAGCCCTCAGGGGAAGAGGAAGAGCAGCCGCCGTCGTCAAGACTCCCAAAATCGAACCAGAGACCGATTCATCTGAAGAGGAGCAGAACGAGCGAGCCACAATGGAGAGAACCTTCCACGACGACTCCAAAGAAGAAATGGACAACGCGCATGCGCAAAACTACGCAGACGGTCCGGGAAGACATGAACTGGCGAGGAGACCATGCAGACTCGTCGCGAGCATCCCCATGCCGTTTTGCAATTTTCTACACTTGCGAGACCACGGACTACCTCAGGTTGTAAGTAATGGACACAACAATGTTGGAAATTTACCCAGTGACTTCCCAAAGCTAAGGGTTGATGGCGTTAATTTGCAAGAATGGTATCAACAGCTCCAGGTTGTCTTTATGAAGGAAAACTTATTATTTTTTATCACTAGTCCCCCAAAAAGACCTTGGACTCTAAAAATAGATTGTTTACACCATAGAGCATTTTTCTTAATAATATCTAGTGTGTCTCCTGCAATGTATCATAGCATTAAGCCAAATCTGACTGTTTCAGAAATCATTCAATGCATGTTTAATTTGTTTCACAGTGACAGTGTAGCTACCACCACAAGGATGTCTAAAGATTTCTTTTCATCTAGGGTAAAACCAGGGGTTTCCATAAGTGAGCATTTAATATATTTAAACAAAATAAGAGCTGAGCTGCATTTGAGGGGGGAGGTGATTTCAGACCAAACAATGAAAAGTGTTATTATCAACTCACTTGATTCATCATGGGACAATTTTATGTCACATTTAGACACTATCAATCTAGGATATTTATCCATAGAAAGTCTATCCAATAAATTGATAGCAGAAGACAATTCAAGAAGGAATCATTCTAGAAATCACACAGAACACAAACCATATAGGAAAGTAGCTTTCCAAGAAAAATATAATGAAACATTTAAATGCCACAATTGTGGATCCAGGGAACACAATAGAAGAGACTGTCCCAAAATTTCAAGAGAAAGGCATAGGTCAGAATATAGAAACAAATACAATTATAGACAGTCTTCCATAGATAGACATAGATATAGGAGCCCACCAAATTACAAAGAGAATAGAGGGGGCAGAGATAATTCAAAAGATAGAAAATCTGGCTCACTGAACGGGCTAAATAAACAAGACAACACTAACATACAGCAAAATGAGAACAATAATTGGCTTATTGATTCTGGAGCAACTAATCACACCACTAATAACAAAAATATATTGTCTTCATTTGCAGAAGATAAATTTGTAATAAAGGTAGCTAACCAAGAAAAGGTGCAAGTATTAGGTAGAGGAAATGTAACCTTGCCTGGTCTAGGAAAAATAGAGGGGGTATTGCTAATACCTGAGATACCTCATAACATACTAAGTGCTATAAAACTAAGTAGAGATTCTGACATTAACATTGTTTTTTCAAAAGGAAAAGCGATTTTGGAGAAGAATAAAATAAATATAGGCACAGTGATGATTAAAGGAGGCCTACCTTATCTGATAACTAAGGAAAAATGGTTGCATAACATTGACTCAAATATGGAAGATTGTATTGAAGTAGATGATGAAAATATTAGCAATAGTGACAATGATGAGTGTAAAACTTCTCATGATCACAAAGATGCACACAATGAAAAAAAACCAAAAATAGGTAAGCCAATTCATGATGAGTGTGCTCACATCTTACATAGGAAGTTAGGACATGCTAGTTTTCCTGTAGTACAAAAAATGACTGAACACGCAGAAGGTGTTAAAATAAAAAATTGTGAAAACTATTTGGAATGCTCAGTATGTAAATCTACAAAACTAAAAACTAGCCCCAGGCCAAGAAAATCTACTAGATCAACTAACAAAATTTTTGATTTAGTACACATGGACTTAGTTGGTCCATTAACTCCATCAATCACTTATAGAAAACGTTACTTCCTGACAATAGTGGACGATTATAACCGCTATGGGTTTGTTTATACATTAAAACACAAAGATGAAACATTTCAAAAATTTAAAGAATTTTACAAACGCATAGAAACACAACACAACATCAAAATAAAACAAATTATGACAGATAGGGGATGCGAATTCATGTCTAAAGAATTCTCCCAATGGTTAAAAGACAAAGGAATGTTACATTACACATCTAGTCCATTTTCTGCGTTCCAGAACGGGATTGTAGAGAGGAAAAATTCCACATTACAAACCATGATTAGATGCACATTGGAAGATGCTGGCTTAAGCAAACAATTCTGGTCAGAAGCCTTACATTATTCAAATTACACACAAAATAGAACATGGTCCAGCATTGTAAATAAGACACCATATGAAGTGATGTATAATAGAAAACCAAAATTAGCACACATGCATATATTTGGAGTCACTGCAGACGTACACATACCTAAACAATTAAGAAGAAAGGGAGAAAACGTATCCAGAAGACTCAGATTTATGGGATATGAAACCGGTACTAAAGGGTACAGATTCATTGATAACAATAACAAATTTATAGTCTCCAGAACAGCTGTGTTCCATGAACAGGCTAACTGGTCTAAATTACATCTTAATGAAATATTTCCAAATAAATGTAAAGGTACAAAATCTCATGAAGAAGGGATCATAGAAAAGCAAAATATCAACAAAAATAAGAACAAAACCAAAATTTGGACAAATAGCCAACACAAATTTAAGACGGACACATTAACAAAAAAGGAAGCAAGATATTTGCATGATAACGATAGTAAACCTGAAAAAACCATTAGAAACACCAGAAATCAAATGCCAAATAAATACAAGGACTACATAATGCATATGGATGGTGAGCCAACAACACCCAATACATATGAGGAAGTGTTAAAACTCCCTCGTGAAGAAAAGGAAAAATGGGAATTAGCGATGAAAAAAGAGATGGAAAGTTTACAAGGATTAAATGTATTTACACCTGCAATTGCACCTAAGGATAAAACAATTATTGGTACCAGGTGGATATATAAAATTAAGAACTTAGAGGGAGGCAATACTCTATACAAAGCTAGACTAGTTGCACAAGGTTATGCACAGAAATATCCAGAGGACTATACTGACACGTATTCCCCCACAGTAAGAACAGAGAGTGTCAAAACAGCTCTAGTGGTAGCATCAGCACTCAACCTTGATGTATTTCAATACGACATACAGACTGCGTATCTACACGCTAAACTAGATAAAGAAATATACGTAAGAGCACCTCACAGTCAATACACAAACAAAAATGAAATTTGGTTGTTAAACAAGAGTTTATACGGGTTAAAACAATCTGGTAAACGATGGTATGATTGTTTAGTGAAAATACTTAGAACCATGGACTTCAACGCTACAACTGCTGATAACTGTTTTTTTGTCAAAAAGGATGATGATTACACTGAATTTGTATTGATTTATGTGGATGACATTTTATACATAGGAAAACATAAAGAGAGAAGAGAAACCTTTGTAACCAAACTAAATGAACATTTCTCGTTAAAATCTCTAGGTAAAGTAAACAAATATCTTGGTGTCCAAATTAATAAGACTAGAAGGGGATTCAAACTTACTCAGAGAGATAAGATTGTAGAACTTTTAAATAAATGCAATTTAAACAATGCCAAACCTTGTGATACTCCTATGCAAACTGATTTTCTAAGAAATACTGATGAATCTTCCCCCGAATTCAAGGATAACACATTTTATAGATCAATCATAGGATCACTTCTTTATATATCTAATTGGACTAGACCAGATATCGCCTTACCACTCAATCTATTATCCAGACATGTCAGCAAACCAACAATGTATCACTGGGAAGCTGTTAAAAGAATTTTAAGATATCTGAAAAGTACACTAGACTTTTGCTTAATATTAGAACCTAAAGACAATAAAGAACCAAAGCTTACATGTTATGCAGATGCAGACTGGGCTGGAGACACCTCATGTAGAAAAAGTACATCTGGTTATATATTTCTCTTAAATGACTGTCCAGTTTACTGGTACACTGGTAAACAAGAACTAGTGGCCACTTCAACGACAGAAGCGGAATATGTTTGTTTATCCAAAGCTGCAAATAACCTTGTATGGTTTAATGATTTAATTTCAGATGTTTGGAAAAAACCTGTTTTGCCTTTTGTTATGCATGAAGATAATAAAGCAGCTATTGAAATATCTAGATCTGATGCCATTGGACAAAGGTCCAGACATATAGATATAAAATTTAAACATGTGAGACAATTATCTCAGGATGGATTTATTAAAGCAGTGCATTGTGATACCTCAGAACAATTAGCTGACATATTGACAAAGCCTTTACCTTCTAAGCAACACAAATATTTAACTTCTAAGTTGTATGTATTGTATTGTCCTGAATCTGAGTGTAATTGGTGTTGTATAACGAATCGGCATTTAGAGGGGGATTTGTCAGATGTAAATGCCTTATTCTCTAATGTGTAAATAATATATGAACGGGGTATCAGGGGTTAACTTATTCTTCACTTCTTAATGTATTCATAATTCACCACTCCCACTTATAGCTCCACCCATTGTATATATAAGGAGCCACCTACACCCTTTTCCTTGCTTCTATCTGTGAATATTCAGTGAATATAGAATGCCTATTGTAAATAAAAGGAAATATATTTAAACCTTTAACTCTTACTAATATTATTGAGTCTGATCCTGAAAATATTGCAACATAATTAATGATTTCCATCAAATGTGGTGAATATCCAAAAAATTCATAAATAGTAGCAAATTGTGACCAGTGGCAGTTAATTTTCAGCACCTTAAGTCTCCCCCAAAAGCAGTGAGATGTAAATTAAAAACTAAAAATGCACTGGGTTATCTCAGAAAATTTGTAAAAATAATTAAGGCAGGATACAAATAAATAAACACATACCAGAACCCTCCTTTTGGTGCAAGATCTGTTAAATTTGATTTTATAGACTATTTGAAAACTTCTAATGAAAAGAAACAAAACCACTTCATGAGGCATCCTATTCCACATCTTGACAACTTCTATGATTTGGAAATTCTTAAAATCTAATCTGAATTTAATGGTAGTTTCAACTCACTGGTCCTGGTTCTGCCTTCTAAATCAGCTCCCTCTTTTATAAGATAACCCTTTAAATAGTTGAAGACTATATCATAATTCCTTTTGGTCTTTTCTCCTGCAGGCTAACTATAGCTAATGCCAACTTGCAAAGCATCCTGGCCTGCTCTCGAGTTGTCCTAGGCAAGGGAGATGGGAAAATGGTGAAGCAGCATGGCAGCCAAAAACAAAAGCACATTACAGACTCTCAAGGCTGTCTCCCAGGGCTACCCACAGTGGCCAGAGGGGAGTGATCTCTACAACTCACAAAATTGCTCCACTGGCAAATGTGACTGATGACACACCCTGGGGGGGAGGGGGAAACAGGGTCAAGCCAGAGCCATAAATTACGTAGGGTCAGAGTTGGCTTCACTTGGAACGTGCCGATATGAAGCTCCTAATAAATAACTGGATTTCTTTAGAAGGTTGACTCAAGGCTCATGATTTAATTAGGGCATCCATTGGAACCCTGATACCTAGCTTGCTTAACCATTATTCATAAGACTTTGTTTCCAGTCCCCTCAACATCTTAGAAGCCCAGCTCTAAACTCACTCCAGTTTGTTAATGTCTTTTTCAATGGTAGCTTCCAGTTGCCATGTAGAATTCCATGTCTCATTCCAGTGGAAACTAACCAATGCAGAGTACAGAGAAACAGTTACTTACTGAGGTCTGGACTTTATGATTCTCTTAATATATTATAGCTTCTACATTGCACAACTCTCAATGACTCTATGTGGCTTACAACAATCAAAGAAATGTGCTGATGAAGTGAGGACTCTCACTCTTTCTAACTAATACAACCCTAAGTAAGGTTTATATTTTTAGAAGCTGGATCATACCTTTGGATTATATTTAATTTGTGATTCACTTGAATACTCAGGTGCTTTTGCCATGTCTTCCTGCTGAGCTGTGTCTTCCCTACACTATATTTGTGCATTTTCCCCTCCCCAGATACAAGATGTCAGATTTATTCTTATTTATTTCATCCTATTTGTTTTGCTCCACTGTTCAGATCTGACTAGATCTTTTTGAATCTTTTCTACTTTACTAAGTGTTAGCCATCCTTCCCAGCTTTCTGTAATCTGTAGCTTTTATAATCACCTCAACCCTCTATCCAGATCATTAATAGAATTTTTGAATTGCACAGGAACAAGGTCAAATCATATATCTTCTCTCACCTGGTGCCTTCCAAATGTATTAGATGTCAACTCCTAAGAGCCCCAGCCAACATTTCCTATTGACTAGGAATTCTACACATTGAAGTCCAATGTGTCAGAACTTCAGTTTCTGGAAGGTTACCTTAATATGTCCAAACCAAACCAAATTTAAAAGAGGAAAATAGAAAGTAAACACTATGGTTTCCTCTCTGTGGCCCAACAGCATGTTTTGCAACAATGCACATTTTAAAAAAGAAAGTTGTATCGCATGCTAGATGCCCTTCCCTACTGTAGCCTGCTGTTCTCTCACATGTAGGCCATGCTGATAGATATTGAAAGCTAGCCAAATTTCAAGTTGGATTTACCAGTCCCCTCACATTAATTAGTGCAACTATTCTGCTACCACTTGGAAATTTATGAGGATACACAGTTTATGAACTAGTAAATTAAGCTTCGAAGAATGTAGGTCCCTCTGAGTTACTCTGGCTCCTTGATCTTTGTTTTGAATCATAATTAGGAAGGGATATTTATAAATAGGCTGCCGGTGGCAGAATCACTCAACTTGCAGTAGGGCAGCTGTAAATCCATTGTGACTCTTGAGATGATGCCCCATGACTCATAGATCCAATGGCTTGAAGAATTATTGTGGCTATAATTAGCAATTAATTCTTGCATTTCACTGTACCAGAGGACAAAATTTAATGACGAATGAGAAAAACAAAACAAAGAAAACAAGGACCAGTCAGATATTTCTGGTTACATTGATGCCATGCAGTTATGTCATTGACACTTGTTGGCCACCTCCATGGATGCTAATCATATGTGAACTAGGTCCATTCTTAAACCATGAATAAGCCTGTGAAACACATTGGTGTAAACTGAAGACATTTTGAAGATGTATAATTCTAGCCACCAATTATACTACTCTGAACTTCTGATAAATGCAACTATAATAATGTAGATAGATGTATGTAAGAGAGAGGGAGAACTCGTTATCATATTAGACTGAGAATGCCCTTAAAGAATCTCTTGGTCTAAAATTAAGATGACTATAATAATCCCCATTTTGTTGAGACTGTTCTATTTCAAGAAAGGCATTCTAAGTGGTACATAACCTCATAAACCAGAAAAGTGTCTTAGTTTTCAGGAAGACAGCCCCAGGTTGCCAGTATCAGCATCGGTATGTCCAACAGGAGACTCGCTCAAGCAGCAATAAACTCACCTTACCTGAGCAGCTGTGCAAGAAACAATTTTGTTGTCCACAGTTCACCATGCCTGCACAAGTACTTGATTGCTTAAAGTAGAATGGACGACAGCAGAATGGAATGGCACAGTCATACAAATGGCAACAGACAACCTTTCTCAATAGTGCCTTGGTATTATTCCATTATGAGAAGGAAGGACTCACTGGAGAAGAGCCTAGTGCTGGGAACAATTGAGGGCAAAACAAGAAGGGGATGGCAGAGAACGAGGTGGCTGGATAGAGTCTGTCAGATGTAAATGCCTTATTCTATAATGTGTAAATAGTATATGAATGGGATATCAGGGGTTAACTTATTCTTCACTTCTTAATGTATTCATAATTCACCACTCCCACTTATAGCTCCACCCATTGTATATATAAGGAGCCACCTACACCCTTTTCCTTGCTTCTATCTGTGAATATTCAGTGAATATAGAATGCCTATTGTAAATAAAAGGAAGTATATTTAAACCTTTAATTCTTACTATTATTATTGAGTCTGATCCTAAAAATATTGCAACAAGCTGGTAGCAGAGGATGGTTAATTGACTCAATAAAAACTTAAAAATGTCTAAGAAAGATAGGCCCAACACCAGGGCCTACAGCAAAGAAATAGAAACAGAACAAGAAATAACCAACGAATCCACAAACGCAATTTCGAGAGAATCCGAAGAATACATCACTGAAGACGAAGAAATAAGAGATGAAAATGATGACCAGGAAGAAATCGAAATAGAGAATAACGAACTCAGGTCAGAGATATTAAAACTATTAAAAAGCCAGAAGAATGATGAAAGCCTCATCGCGAACCTCCAAGAAATGCTAAAGAACAGCGGAGCAGCGAGAGGGAGAAACATCACTAATGAGAAATCTAAAGACACAAAAATAGTGAGTAATACGACTGCAGAGAAAGTCATTACAAAGAAGAAAAAATGTGCTCCGGCGCGAAATTTTGAATGGCAGCCATCTTGGTTTCAACAGACCTCCGAGATGAGCGAAGCAGAGCCAATCAAAATGCTCAGTTCAAAATTTCTGGCGCGAAAAACGTTATCAGACAACGAAAATGAAAAAGAGGATTCAAACTCATCGGAAGAGTCAGAAACAGAAAGTGAAGATGACCCAACAAGATCCCAAGTAAAGTCAGCAATGAAAACACTTTTTGCTGCATTTGGGCCAAAACTAAAAATTACCAAAGAACCACCGAAGAAGCGAGCGAGCAAGCCGACGCCTCAAGACCTGCCCGCTCCCATCCTGACTTCGAGAGCGACGACGCCCGAACCCAGAGAGCCTTGTCGATTTCGTCCTACACCACAGACCGAAGCAAGTGCCAACGCCCCCAAAAGAAAAAGAAGAGCAGCCGCCGTCGTCAGAACTCCCAAGGCCGAACCACAGACTGACTCGTCTGAAGAGGAGCGGAGCGAACGAGCCGCAATGGAGAGAACCTTCCACGACGACCCCGAAGAAGAAATGAACAACGCGCATGCGCGAAACTATGCAGATGGTCCGGGAAGACATGAACTGGCGAGAGAACCGCGCAGACTCGTTGCGAGCATCCCCATGCCGTTTTGCAATTTTCTACACTTGCGAGACCACGGACTACCTCAGGTTGTAAGTAATGGACAAAATAATGTGGGAAACTTACCCAGCGACTTCCCAAAACTAAGGGTTGATGGCATTAATTTGCAAGAATGGTATCAACAGCTCCAGGTTATATTTATGAAAGAAAATTTACTATTTTTTATCACTAGTCCCCCAAAAAGACCTTGGACTTTAAAAATAGATTGTTTACACCATAAGGCATTTTTCTTAATAATATCTAGTGTGTCTCCTGCAATGTATCATAGCATCAAACCAAACCTAACTGTTTCAGAAATTATTCAATGCATGTTTAATTTGTTTCACAGCGACAGTGTAGCCACCACCACAAGAATGTCTAATGATTTCTTTTCATCTAGAGTGAAACCAGGGGTTTCTATAAGTGAGCATTTGATATCTTTAAACAAAATAAGAGCTGAACTGCATTTGAGGGGGGAAGTGATTTCAGACCAAACAATGAAAAGTGTTATTATCAATTCACTTGATTCATCATGGGATAGTTTTATGTCACATTTAGACACTATCAATCTAGGATATTTATCCATAAAAAGTCTATCCAACAAATTGATAGCAGAAGACAATTCAAGAAAAAATCGTACTAGCAATCACATAGAGCACAAACCTTTTAGGAAAGTAGCTTTCCAAGACAAATATAATGAAACACTTAAATGTCACAATTGTGGATCCAGGGAACACAATAGAAGAGATTGTCCCAAAATTTCAAAGGAAAGACATAGGTCAGAATATAGGAACAAATACAATTATAGACAGTCTTCCATAGATAGACATAGATATAGAAGCCCACCAAATTACAGAGAAAATAGAGGGGGCAGAGAAAATTCAAAGGATAGAAAATCTGGTTCACTGAATGGACTAAATAAACAAGACAACGCTAAAATACAACAAAATGAGAACAACAATTGGCTTATTGATTCTGGAGCAACTAACCACACCACTAATAACAAAAATATATTGTCTTCATTTACAGAAGATAAATTTGTAATAAAGGTAGCTAACCAAGAAAAGGTTCAAGTATTAGGCAGAGGGAACGTAACCTTGCCTGGTCTAGGAAAAATAGAGGGGGTATTATTAATACCTGAAATACCTCATAACATACTAAGTGCCATAAAACTAAGTAGAGACTCTGACATTAATATAGTTTTCTCAAAGGGAAATGCGACTTTGGAAAAGAATAAAATAAATGTAGGCACTGTGATGATTAAAGGAGGCCTACCTTATCTGATAACAAAGGAAGAATGGTTGCATAACATTGATTCAAATATAGAAGATTGTATTGAAGCAGATGATGAAAATATTAGCAACAGTGACAATGATGAATGTAAAATATCTCATGATCATGCAGATGCACACAAAGAAAAAAAACCAAAAATAGGTAAGCCAATTCATGATGAGTGTGCTCACATCTTACATAGGAAGTTAGGACATGCCAGTTTTCCTGTAGTGCAAAAAATGATTGAACACGCAGAAGGTGTCAAAATAAAAAATTGTGAAAACTATTTGGAATGCTCAGTATGTAAATCTACAAAACTAAAAACTAGTCCCAGGCCAAGAAAATCTACTAGAACAACTAACAAAATTTTTGACTTAGTACACATGGACCTAGTTGGCCCATTAACTCCATCAATCACTTATAGAAAACGTTACTTCCTGACAATAGTAGACGATTATAGCCGCTATGGGTTTGTTTACACATTAAAACACAAAGATGAAACCTTTCAAAAATTTAAGGAATTTTACAAACGCATAGAAACACAACACAATATCAGAATAAAACAAATTATGACAGATAGGGGATGTGAATTCATGTCCAAAGAATTCTCCCAATGGTTAAAAGATAGAGGAATGCTACATTACACGTCCAGTCCATTTTCTGCGTTCCAGAACGGGATTGTAGAGAGGAAAAATTCCACTTTACAAACCATGATTAGGTGCACATTGGAGGATGCTGGCTTAAGCAAACAATTTTGGTCAGAAGCATTACATTATTCAAATTACACACAAAATAGAACCTGGTCCAGTATTGTAAATAAGACACCATATGAAGTAATGTATAATAGGAAACCAAAATTAGCACACATGCACATATTTGGAGTCACCGCAGACGTACACATACCTAAACAGTTGAGAAGGAAGGGAGAAAACGTATCCAGAAGACTCAGATTTATGGGATATGAAACTGGCACCAAAGGGTACAGATTCATTGATAATAATAACAAATTTATAGTTTCCAGAACAGCTGTGTTCCATGAACAGGCCAACTGGTCTAAATTACATCTTAATGAAATATTTCCAAATAAATGCAAAGATACAAAATCTCATGAGGAAGGGACCATAGAAAAACAAAATATCAACAAATATAAAAGCAAAACCAAAACTTGGACAAATAGCCAACACAAAATAAAGACAGACACACTAACAAAAAGGGAAGCAAGATATTTGCATGATAACAATAGCAAACCTGAAAGAGCCATTAGGAACAACAGAAATCAAACACCAAATAAATACAGAGATTACATAATGCATATGGATGGTGAACCGATAACACCTAATACATATGAGGAAGTGTTAAAACTTCCTCATGAAGAAAAAGAAAAATGGGAACTTGTCATGAAGAAAGAGATGGAAAGTTTACAAGGATTAAATGTATTTACACCTGCAATTGCACCTAAAGATAAAACAATTATTGGTACCAGGTGGATATATAAAATTAAGAACTTAGAAGGAGGCAATACTCTATACAAAGCTAGATTAGTTGCACAAGGTTATGCACAGAAATATCCGGAGGACTATACTGAAACGTATTCCCCCACAGTAAGAACTGAGAGTGTCAAAACAGCTCTAGTGGTAGCATCAGCACTCAACCTTGATGTATTTCAATATGACATACAGACTGCGTATCTACACGCGAAACTAGATAAGGAAATATATGTAAGAGCACCTCACAGTCAGTACACCAACAAAAATGAAATTTGGCTGTTAAACAAAAGTTTATACGGATTAAAACAATCAGGTAAAAGATGGTATGATTGTTTAGTAAAAGTAGTTAAGACCATGGATTTCAATGCTACCACTGCTGATAACTGTTTCTTTGTCAAAAAGGGTGATGATTACACTGAATTTGTGTTGATTTATGTAGATGACATTTTGTATATAGGAAAACACAAAGAGAGAAGAGAAACTTTTGTAAATAAGTTAAATGAACATTTCTCGTTGAAATCTCTAGGTAAAGTGAACAAATATCTTGGTGTCCAAATTAATAAGACTAGAAAGGGATTCAAACTTACTCAGAGAGATAAGATTATAGAACTTTTAAATAAATGCAATTTAAACAATGCCAAACCTTGTGATACTCCTATGCAAACTGATTTTCTTAGAAATACTGATGAATCTTCTCCTGAATTCAAAGATAACACATTTTATAGATCAATCATAGGTTCACTTCTTTATATATCTAATTGGACTAGACCAGATATCGCCTTACCACTCAATTTATTATCCAGACACGTCAGCAAACCAACAATGTATCACTGGGAAGCTGTTAAAAGGATTTTAAGATATCTGAAATGTACACTAGATTTTTGCTTAGTATTAGAACCTAGTGATAATAAAGAACCAAAGCTTGCATGTTACGCAGATGCGGACTGGGCTGGTGACACATCATGCAGAAAAAGTACATCTGGTTATATTTTTTTCTTAAATGACTGTCCAGTTTACTGGTACACTGGTAAACAAGAACTAGTAGCCACTTCAACGACAGAAGCGGAATATGTTTGTTTATCCAAAGCTGCAAATAACCTTGTATGGTTTAATGATTTAATTTCAGATGTTTGGAAAAAACCTGCTTTGCCTTTTGTTATGCATGAAGACAATAAAGCAGCCATTGAAATATCTAGATCCGATGCCATTGGACAAAGGTCCAGGCATATAGATATAAAATTTAAACATGTGAGACAATTATCTCAGGATGGATTTATTAAAGCAGTGCATTGTGATACTTCAGAACAATTAGCTGACATATTGACGAAGCCTTTACCTTCTAAACAGCACAAATATTTAACTTCTAAATTGTATGTCTTGTATTGCCCTGAATCTGAATGTAATTGGTGTTGCATAACGAATCGGCATTTAGAGGGGGATTTGTCAGATGTAAATGCCTTATTCTATAATGTGTAAATAGTATATGAATGGGATATCAGGGGTTAACTTATCCTTCTATTCTTAATGTATTCATATTTCACCACTCCCTCATATAGCTCCACCCACTGTATATATAAGGAGCCACCTTCACCCTTTTCCTTGCTTCTATCTGTGAATATTCAGTGAATATAGAATGCCTATTGTAAATAAAAGGAAGTATATTTAAACCTTTAACTCTTACTATTATTATTGAGTCTGATCCTAAAAATATTGCAACAGAGTCACTGAAGCAGTTGGTGTGAGCTTAAATGGACTCCGGGGGATGGTAGAGGACAGGAAGGCCTGGAGGAAAGTTGTCCATGTAGTCGTGATGGGTTGGACATGACTTTGCAACTAACAACAACAACAACAACAACAACAACAACAACAACAACAACAACAAATTATTCCATTGATCAGATTCAAAAATTCTTCCCAGTGGAATGGGGAGATGGAGAACAAAGAGAAGATCCATTCCATTTTCCAACCATTTTAAAGAGATATATTGCTTGTTAATCATCCATTAATATGATTTCAGCTAGTAATCATTTTGTACACACCATAACAACCCAACAGAGAATAAGAAGTATTTGGAAATATTGAAAGCTGCTTCCTTATTATGAGAACCTTTCAAACATTAACTTCCTTTCTTTAAAAAAAAAGTTGCCCAGGACTCTTGAGAAATTGAGTTATGGATTAACATTAATAAGCATGTGGCTTTATACAAATTAATCTGTCCCCTTTTTACTTTTGAAATGAGATCACCCTATGAGTAAGGCTTATCTTGCTGGCTGTATAAATTATTGGTTATAGAAGGGAACTGAAGTTTTAAACAAGTTCACTTTTCTTTGGAAAGAGTTATAACTTCTTATAGGCTTGAAACCTACAAAAGTTTCAATCTATATCATCATCTATATTGCCTGATCAGATATTGATTGCCCTGGAGACTCCAGCTGTTGCCAAAATCCTCTAGATCGGAGATTGGTAACTCTTTTTCTGCCAAGAGTTCCATTTCCTCAAAAAACCATGTTAAGGGTTATATTGTGAGCAGTTCTTTCTCTTTCAACTTATCTCATTTTTTTCTCTTCCTTTCCCCCCCCTCTTCATATATCTTCCAAGCAACAGGACAGAGACCTCTTCACATAGATCTGAGTTGATATTTTATTTATTTGACATCCCACCTTTATTATTTTTTAAACAACTCAAGGTGGTGAACATATATAATACTCCTTCCTTCTTTTATTTTCCTCACAACAATCCTGTGAGATGACTGGGCTGAGAGAGAAGGTGTTTGGCCTAAAGTCACCCAGTCATGACTTTCATGACTAAGGTGGGACTAGAAATCACAACCTCCTGATTTCTAGCCTGGTGTCGTAACCACTGGACAAATCCAGCAGGAATGTTGCAGGAAGTTTTTGAAATTACACTGTTGGTTGCAGATTAACCTATAAACCATAGATTTGAATCAGTGGTGGGATTCAAATTTTTTTATTACTGGTTCTGTGGGCATGGCTTGGTGGGTGTGGCATGGCATGGCTTGGTGGGCGTGGCTTGGTGAGTGTGGCTTGGTGGGCACCCACCAAGCCATGCCCACCAAGCCATGCCACGCCCACCAAGCCACACCATGCCCACCAAGCCATGCCCACAGAGCCATTAGTAAAAAAATTTGAAACCCACCACTGATTTCTCCTCAACGTAGTCTATTATCCCTCTCTTTTTAGGTTTCTGATAATGACTATGCCTCTCTCTTTCACAAAGCAGTTATAGAAGAGAAGGTGAACAGACTGACATAGTCACAGCCGGTGAGACATTATTAGCAAAGGTATGAAACTGAAAAGATAAAATCATATAATTACTTGACACCTCCAAAAATCCTAGTGTGTGGAAATGATTCCAGGGGGAGATTGGGGAAGAATAAAAAAAAAAAAACCAACACCAATAGGTTTACATTCTGCAAAACAACTGAAGTTGTCTGCTGTATTTGTTAGGCAGGTAGTTTTTTTAAAAAAAGAGAGAGATCCTGTTTCTTCACCACTACTGTAAATCATTAATCTTAGAAATGGCAAAAAAGCCACCAACCCTTCCCCAGCCTCATCTGCAGCTTGTAAACATGGAAAGCTAATTTAACACCAATAATATGCTATGTATGAAACCGAGGTGTAGACCCAAATGCTATGAACTCTCTCTTTCTCCATGTGACCTTTCAGTGATGAGAAGAACACTTCCCTTCCTGGTCTCTGACATCAAAAACACATCTTGCAGCTGAGAGAAATAGTTATTTTTGGGAGTTCAAAATCACTTTGAAAGAGGAATTGACGGGAGGCAGGGAATGGGCCATCAAAACATTATGTGTAATGAAGTGAGATTACAGAAAAATACAAAGGGTAGAGATTAGGGGCTATATTTTCCAAGGGAGGAACTATAGAAGAAGCACAGCTAAATAGTCATGATAAGTTATTTTCTTCCTTCACCTCCCACCTTCCAACACAGCCAAAATGAGGCTAATCTTATCAGGTGGTAGAAGAGCATTTTTCCTTCTCCGTCAACAGCTTAATTATCATTCAAGGTGCTGATGGCAGCAGGCTTTATGGCTTCAGCATAAATGGAGCTTTTGAGCAAACAGCTCCCCAAACAGTCATCAATGTGCTAAGAGGCAGAAAAGGTGAGCCAGGGAGATAAATGCTGTTTCTTGAAGATAGGCAGGGTCTCGGGCAATTTTATAGATTTAGATTGCTGCTGCATCTGGTGCACTTGACAAAAGACATTTGGGGGGCCTTGTGATGGAAATACAGTCATAAACACAAGCACTCTTTTTTCAGGTGGCTGAGCCTCCGTGGGGGAAGCCAACATACGTGACTCTTCTAGGAGCATCTCTGAAAACCTGTAAATTGCCATGAGGTTGAATTTCCTGCTGGGCTTATGCTGCAGCAAAATCAACAGAAAACACTGAGGAAGAACACAGAAGGCAGGAACTGGGAGAGGAGTAGATGAGGCATGGATATGTTGGGTAGTAGTGTCATTTCTCTGTCCTGGGTGAGTGACTAGGTTTGATAGCAGCAGGAGATTAAACAGATGTCCTCTCTATTCTTCTCTCCCTCCCCTCTTCTATCCCATTCCTTTCTCAAGCAGGCAGGAAAGTGGCTGGATCAGGAGCTGACCACAGGAAATGTTTTATAAAGCATTATATGTTTTATGGTATTTTATATGTCAAAAAGTGTTTTTTAAAAAGCTACATCTCAATTCAATGGGAACCACAGGTTGCAGATTTTGGACATATTCTGTAAATTAACCCATCTGAGGTAAATTGGTTCCAAAATTGTTGCTCTACTGTTTCACTCAGTTAAAGATTATGGGAATGGAAGTTTTAATAGTATCTGGATGTCAGAGGTACTATAGACTTACGACTTCCTATTTATGAGTCCACTGATGATACTTTCTTGCTCAGATGAAACAGAAAATAATATCCCTTATAGATCTGTAAATTGCACAGGTGACAGAATTAGGTATATGTATACATACATTTAGGGATGCAGTGGCTCAGTGGCTAAGATGCTGAGCTTGTCAATTGAAAGGTTGGCAGTTCAACGGTTCAAATCCCTAGTGCCACGTAATGGGGTGAGCTCCCGTTTCTTTTCCCAGCTTCTGCCAAGCTAACCGTTCAAAAGCACGTAAAAAATGCAAGTAGAAAAAATAGGAACCACCTTTGGTAGGAAGGTAACAGTGTTCCATGCGCCTTTGGCGTTTAGTCATGCCGACCACATGACCATGGAGATGTCTTCGGGCAGCGCTGGTTTTTCGGCTTTGAAACAGAGATAAGCACCGCCCTCTAGACTCGGGAACCTTTACCCTTACCTTATGCATACATTTATATGATTTATATGGCCACGTATCTCAAAGCAATGACTTCAATTGTGTATAAAGTTAAAACAACAATTAGAACAACAATCCAAATAATGTCTAAAGATGCAAAACAAACAAATTCCATTATACAATAAAAACAACATCATGTGGTAAGCTCTCTTAACCTCCCAGTCCAAATCCTGAGGGAAGAGTCATGGCTTTAATGAAATCAATAGGGTTAAGGTCACCAAGATCTTCAAAGGAATGGTGTTACATAGAGGAGGTAATCTAACAGAGAAGACATGATTCTTTGGTCCAATAGGAGAACACTATATAATGGAAGGGACCTGGTGCATGAATCAGTGGGGTGGGCAGAAACAAGACAGCTGGTCCTGAAAATAGACTTGTCTTATGCCATGTAGCACTCCTCCAAAGGTGGGATTCAGCTGGTTTGGGCCGGTTCAGGTAAACTGGTTGTTAAATTGCTGTCTGGCCCCATCCCCTCCCTGTCCCACCCCTTCCAGGAGTCCCCACACACCCAATTTTGGCTCCCAGGTAAGTGCAGGGAGGCCTACCAGGCCAAAAATGGGGCACAGGGGTGCGGCACAGTCACCCCATGGCCTGTTTTTGCTCCCAGGGGGGTGAAGGAGGCTGAGTGCTGCCTGTCACACACCCCTGGGCACACCCACCATGGCCACGC
The DNA here is from genome assembly GCF_059756535.1 of Pantherophis guttatus. Taxonomy (NCBI): domain Eukaryota; kingdom Metazoa; phylum Chordata; class Lepidosauria; order Squamata; family Colubridae; genus Pantherophis; species Pantherophis guttatus. The sequence goes on along the minus strand of NC_142063.1, from coordinate 26,141,906 downwards.
CCACCCAGCCCCATTAGGGCAGAGAACCGGTTGTTAAATTATTTGAATCCCACCACTGCAGTGATGGCTTGCCCCCTGTTTGGACCGGTTCACAAGAACCAGTAGTAAAACCAGAGGGAGGCTCCGCCCAGTGACCCCAACATCATTAGGAAGCTTCTGCTCATGAGCGAAGCGAGCGTGCGAGTGCGGCCCCATTGCGAACCAGTAGTAAAGGTAAGTAGAACCCACCCCTGCACCACTGCACTCCTCCCAAAAGCAACCACTACATAGGCCTACCCATATGTCATCTCCAGGAGAGATAGGGATTTAAAACACCGGTAGTAAAACACCTAGCTCCAAGGACCCTTTCCACTTCCTCTGGACCAACAGGTTCAAATTCTTTCCACACAACAGGATAAGAATGCATTTCAAGGATCTGCCTCAAATATGTACAATTCTGAGCAAATTTGAGCAACTTTATCCAATATTTATTTATTTATTAATCAAATTTCTATACCGCCCTACTCCCGAAGGACTCAGGGCGGTGAATAGCCAAGATAAAATACAGATAATACAAATATTAAAAATCCCTTAAAATTATTAAATATTTTGGCCGAAACACAGATTAAAACACCCAATTTATAAAATCACGAATTAAAAATTTAAAAGAGGAGAGTTAGGCCAGGCCAGCCTGCTGAAATAGAAAAGTTTTGAGAGCACGGCGAAATGTGCGCAGGTCCGGGATCCTCCGTATCTCTGGGGGGGAGCTCATTCCAGATGGTAGGTGCCCCCACAGAGAAGGCTCTCCCCCTGGGGGCCGCCAGTCGACACTGTTTGACCGACGGCATCCTGAGGAGCCCCTCTCTATGGGAGCGTATTGGTCGGTGAGAGGCTATTGGTAGCAGAAGGCGGTCTCGTAAATACCCCGGTCCGATGCCATGGAGCGCTCTAAAGGTGGTAACCAAAACCTTGAAGCGCACCCGGAAGACTACCGGGAGCCAGTGCAGCTCGCGCAGGAGGGGGGTCACATGGGAGCACCACGTCGCTCCCATAACCACCTGCGCGGCCGCATTCTGGACCAGCTGGAGCCTCCGGGTGCTCCTCAAGGGGAGCCCCATGTAGAGAGCATTGCAGTAGTCCAAGCGGGAAGTAACGAAAGCATGAGTGACCGTGTTTAACGAGTCCCGATCCAGAAAGGGACGCAACTGGCGAATCAGGCGAACCTGATAAAAAGTCCCTCTGGCCACGGCCATCATGTGCTCTTCTAAAGACAGCCGTGAGTCCAGGAGTCCAGGAGATGCCTGGAATGATGATTTTCACAGCGGCCACCTACCCTTCTTGCCCAAGAAGGATTTGGTCACCGCTGGCATTTTGCAGATACGATATCAGTTGGAAAAGTAACTGTTTTGTTGCCCTTATCACCAGAGGGTAATACCTAGGAATGACTCTTGCCTATGCTTTCTCAGGCTTGCTCTTTGTTTTCCTCCAGTATGCTGCAGGCATCTATTATGCCACTTCATCTCCTGGAGTTTCTCTATAAGCCAAGAAGCTCTCTGGGTTCCACATGCAGACAGAATCTGTACAGATGAGATCTGATCCAAATAACTAAGGTTTGGAAGTGCCCTTAAGCAATCTGACCTAATCGTCTGGAACTTTATTCTGAAACTTTTAAAACTGTGCTTTAAATCTTATGTTTTCCCTCTCTCTCTTTTTTTCTCCTTAGAAGGAAACGTATCTGACCATCGCTGTGCTACTAGCAGAAGAAGAAAGCTCAGGATAGATGAGGAGAGGGTAAAAAAGCACTTAACTGATTTAAATAATTCAAGTCTCCAAGGCCAGATGAATTATATCCTAAGGCACTGAAGGACCTAGCAGAGCTGTCTGCAGAACTGTTAAATGTAATTTTTAAAAATTACATTTAAAATTACTGGAGAAGAATTGTGAGGTTCCAGAATGCTGGAGGAAACAAATCTTGCCCATATCTTTAAAAAAGAAGACTAAGACTCCAAGAACTACCTGTAATGCAGTTACTAAAAAGGCAAATGCTATCTTGGGTTATATTAAAAATATTATAGATTCCAATATATGGGAAACAGTTGTTTTCCTTTACTCTGCCTTAGGTAGATTCCACTGACAATGATAAGTCCAGTTTGGAGTACTCCATTCTAAAAAGGAGATCAACAAACTTGGAACAAGTTTCAAGGAGAACTACCAAGATACTGAGGGGACTGAAAACCGAGTCCTATGATGAACAGTTAAAGAGGCTGAATGAAAATATAGAATAAAATAACAGAATTGGAAGCGACCCCCTGCCCAGGCAGGAAACCCTACACCACGTCAAACAAATGGTGTTATCCAACATCTTCTTAAAAAATTCCAGTGATGGAGCATTCACAACTTCTGCAGGCAAGTTGTTCCATTGATTAATTGTTCTAACTGTCAGGAAATTTCTCCTTAGTTCTAAGTTGCTTCTCTCCTTGATTAGTTTCCACCCATTGCTTCTTGTTCTACCCTCGGGTGCTTTGGAGAATAGTTTGACTCCCTCTTCTTTGTGGCAACTCCTGAGATATTGGAACACTGCTATCATGTCTCCCCTAGTCTTTCTTTTCATTAAACTAGACATACCCAGTTCCTGCAACCGTTCTTGATATGTTTTAGCCTCCAGTCCCCTAATCATCTCTGTTGCTCTTCTCTGCACTCTTTCTAGAGTCTCTACATCTTTTTTATATCGTGGCAACCAAAACTGGATGCAGTATTCCAAGTGTGGCCTTACCAAGGCATTATAAAGTAGTATTAACACTTCACGTGATCTTGATTCTATTCCTCTGTTTATGCAGCCCAGAACTGTGTTGGCTTTTTTGGAAGCTGCTGCACACTGCTGGCTCATATCTAAATGGTTGTCCACTAGGACTCCAAGATCCATCTCTCAGTTAAATATCTAAAGTATAGAGTGGAAATGAACTTGTTCTCTCTAACTCCAGAAGATGGGACCAGAAAAACCAGAGGATTGAAACCACAGGGAAGTAGATTCAGGTTAAATGTTAGAAGAATTTTGACAGAATAATCTTGGAATATCGAACATAGAATCATAGGGCTGGAAGGGAACTCAGAAGTCTTCTACTCCAATCCTCCTGCTCAAGGCAGGAGAATGTATACCATCACAGTCAAATGGTTGTCCAGTCTATTTTTGAAAACAACCAGTGATGGAGCACTCCCAACTCCAGGAGACAAGCTATTTCATTGATTAATTGTTCTCACTGTCAGAAAATTTATTCTTCTCTTTAACAACTTCCACCTATTATTTCTTGTCCTGCTTGAAAAATCTTGGAAATCTTGGAAAAAGATATTCAGGTACCGAGATGTCTCAATGCTTACAAAGATTAGAAACATGCAAGTAATGGTTTTCCCTGTGACATTCTACAGAAGCAAAAGGTGGACTCTGTAGTAGAAGGATAGAAACTGTACTGATGCTTTTGAATTTTGGTGTTAAAGAGGATTCCTGAGAATACTACAGATAGCCAAGAAAAGAAGCACATGGATAATGAAATAAACCCAAAGTTCTCACTTAAGATACAAATGGCCATGTACAAATTATCCTACTTCAGACACATTATACAAAGACCTAGCTCTCCGGAGAAAGCAAATAAAGCTGGGAAAAGTGAAAGAGAAGAGAAGCAGAGGTCAACAGCAAGAATAGAATAGAATAGAATAGAATAGAATAGAATAGAATAGAATAGAATAGAATAGAATAGAATAGAATAGAATAGAATAGAATAGAATAGAATAGAATAGAATAGAATAGAACAGAACAGAACAGAATAGAATAGAAAATAGAATTCTTTATTGGCCAAGTGTGATTGGACACACAAGGAATTTGTCTTGGTGCATACACTCTCGGTGTACATAAAAAGAAAAGATACATTCGTCAAGAATCATAAGGTATAATACTTAGGGAACAGATAAGCAATCAAATCATATTAGGAAACAGTCAATATAAATCTTAAGGATACCAGCAACAAGGTTACATTCATACAGTCATAAGTGGGAGGAGATGGGTGATAGGAACAATGAGAAGATTAATAGTAATGCAGACTTAATAGTTAGTTTGACAGTGTTGAGGGAATTATTTGTTGAGCAGAGTGATGGCGTTTGGGAAAAAACTGTTCTTGTGTCTAGTTGTCCTGGTGTGCAGTGCTCTATAGCGTAGATAGACTCAGTCACAGCAGCAACAGGTGCCCTGTTGGAAGACCTGAAGGACCATATTGTCATTGACAATCAATACTGACTTGATGGCACATCAACATCATCAATCAAGAATTATCAACCAGAGGAAAAGGTTTCCTTGTGAAGTAGTGTAAGATGTTCACATTTATTGGAAGTCTTCAAACAGTAGTTGGATAGCCATCTGTCCAAAATATTTTAGTAAAACCTACATAAATCAGAGGCTTGTATTAAATTCTCCACAAGGTCTTTTCCAACTCTATAACTATGAATCTATGAATTAAAGCATGATTCAATTACCAGTTGACCCACACTTATGAATACGGACAAGAAAAGGAAAAAAAAATGTTTGTTTATTCTAGAGCATCGCCCATATATTAAGCCTCTAGTTTTTCACTTTTGCAAATGGAGTTGCAGTTTGGATGAAGGCTCTATAATATATACCATTTTTATTCTGTCATATTTTGGTCCTCTCACAGACTTTCAAAATATTAATTTAATAGTAATATTAAATATTTTCTTACCCCATGTGTCACTTTGTTACATAATAGTTAATAAAGGCATCTCAAAAGACTGGCATCATCTTTTGGAATTGTCATCTCAATGTTATTTCCTCTGGCAGCTGTCACTGCATTCAGATAGCAAGCTACAAGCATCTCGTGCTGGTTCTTTATTCAGGAGTCGGTAAAATTGTCCAATCAGATTGTAGAAGCAGATAATTGAAGCAGATACTTGCTTCCAGTGTACAGTAGCTGGGTCAGTTGCCATGGGATACATACCCTGGGTTCACACTATGTATTAAATCAAAATAGGTTTTGCTTGCTTAGAGGTTAGTGGATTGAGCGTTATCTAGCCAATGGCTGTTTATTCAACAAATCGTGTTTAGGGTATGCATGAAACAGGCTGAACAATTCACATTTCCATGATCTTTTCCTTCAGAAAAGACAGAAAATCAGCAAGGACTGATTTTCAGATAGTACAGATAGTCCTTGAATTTAGTGACCATTTGAAGTTACAACGGCACTGTAAAATGTACTTATGACTGTTTTTCACCCTTCCGACCACTGCAACACCCCCACGGCAGTGGTGGGTTGCCCCCAGTTCGGACCGGTTCTATAGAATTGGTAGTAAGACCAGTGGGAGGCTCCGCCCACTGACCCTGACATCATCAGAAGCAATCTGTGCATGCTCGCTTTGCTCACTCGTGCACACGATCCCATTGCGAACCGGTAGTAAAGGTAAGTAGAACCCACCCCTGCCCCACGGTCACATAATCAAAATTCAGACACTTGGCAACTGATTCATATTTATGATGGTTGCAGAGTCCTGGGGTCCTGTGATCACCTTTTGAGACCTTCTGACATGCAAAGGCAATGGGGAAGCCAGATTCACTTCACAACCATGGTACTAATTTAACAACTATAATGGTTCACTTAATAACTGTGGCAACAAAGGTCATAAAATGGGGCAAAACTCACTTAACAATTGTCTCACTTAGCCACAGAAATTTTGGGCTCAGCTGCGGTCATACGTCGAGGAGCATCTGTAGTAAAAAAAAATAATACTATGGCCGTCCTCAAAATATCCCAAATTGTCACGCTTTTGATATGCAGGAGCTCCAACTCTCTGATTTTCATACTGGTTTAGAATCAGTAGTGAAATCCAACTTTTTTTACTACCTGTTCTATAGGCGTGGCTTCATAGGCGTGGCAGGGGAAGGATACTGCAAAATCTCCATTTCCACCCCACTCTGGGGCCAACCAGAGGTGGTATTGCCGGTTCTCCGAACAACTCAAAATTTCCGCCACCGGTTCTCCAGAACCTGTCAGAACCTGCTGGATTTCACCCTGTTCAGAATTCTGGGATCTGTAGTCCCAACCTTTCTAAAAAAGCAGAAAGTGGATTTGTTTCTTTATTTGACCCTTGGATTCCTGTTTCCAAAATGCCCCCCTCCCCCCCCCACACACACATATTTCTGAGATTTAGCATCTTTCTTCCCCTTTTAAGATATAATCTCATCTTTTACTGAAGCATTCCAAGCAAACTCTTTTTGGTCAGTCCCAGAATGTTTGTTTAAAAGTATTTAGGATTATTATTATTTTTTTAAAGCAACAGTGAAATCTTGCCATCTTTTCTCCAGGCTTAAAGGAGAGCCTAGGATCCTCATACTGGCTTGGCGACTTCCAAGCATACAAAAACGAGCTGTAATCACTCACTTTCCGCTGTTCCTCTCAGCCCAACTGATGGCCAATTTATCCTCGGTAGCATATTTACAAGCCCGTCAGCTGCATTGAAATTCCACACCAGGGTTGATGCTACATCACCTCTGCAGTGCTATAGAATTTAATTGAACCAGAACAAGGAAGCTCTGATGAATGGAGCTTGCTGGCAAGCCATGGAAGGCACACAGGGACAGAATTTCAATTGCTAACTTCAAGGATTGTCAGAGCACAGAGAAGCAGTGAGGGGAGAAGACAGGAACTCGGGGAGCTACATGTCAACACTGCCCTTATTTATTCTCAATGTTTGAGAGGAGAGCCACAAACATGTCTAATGAGAAATATATATTTACTCATCCCATCTGGACTTCAGCACTCCAAACTCTTCCAAGGCACCATCAGATTTATACGAACAGGCATGTTCATCTATAGGTTGAGTACAAGGAAGGAAATGAGGCCAGAAACAAATTAAACAGGGCACATGCTATTATTGTATCGCTCCAGCAGGCAGACAGTAAAATGAGAAGATGGCCATTTACTGCACGGATTTATAAAATTATTTTCTAGATTTACATCCCAACTTTCTTGCAAAAGCTCCAGGCGCTGTATGCAGCATTTTAATGTAGGATTGAATCAGAATCCTTCCTTGCCACCCCCGCACCAGTTTGCAAGAATCTTTGATCCCTATGAAAGAGGCAGTGTGGGTAGTAAAAGAATTTTGCAAGGGATTTGGGTAGCGGGCGAATCACCTTAGCTTGACTGTTTGGAAATGAGTCTCATTTTATTCTTTCTAACCCAGAAAGGAAGGAAAAATGCAAAGGGCTTAAGAATTTATCTGTCTGTCATTCTATGCTGGCTGTATATCTCTGAAACTTGAACAGGACCAAATCTGTTCATGAGGAGAAGCCAGCAAAGGAAAGATTGGCTTTTTTTAAAAAAACGAGTCAAATCTGTCTCGGGTCCGGGAAGAAAAATAATCTGGGAAAAAAATCCCAGTGCATCTGGACAAGAGAAGTAGATGGGCAGCTGCGTTTGAGGGCTATTCAGCCCATCGCTCCTCCTTCTGGGTCACATTGTCCAGAATGGAAGAAATACAACCTGCCCTATGTTTTCCAACCTGCAGGTGCTAATATACAGATGTTCGTGAACGCCAACAGAAAGATACATATATGAGAGAGAGGGAGGGAGGGAGGGAGAGAGAACAGATGCACACTTAACTTTGTGATAGAATGTATTGCTTTTTTACACAAAGGATAATATAGATGCTTCCTATGGCTGCTGCCAGTAAAGCAATTAAAAAGCATTCCAGGAGCCATGCTCTGAACACTTTCCCTTGGTTTTCCTTAACAAAAAAAAGCTCCTCACCCCCCCCCCAAATACATTGTTCCATATTAAAGAGATGACGTGACTGAGAAACATGATGTAGTCATCTGGTCATTTTTCAAGAAAGTTCACATTTTGAAATGTTGCCATTGCAGGAAAATTTTTCAATTCTAAATCAGCTTTTATATTCCCACAGTTGTTTGGCTATTGAGAGCAAACAAGTCCAAATGGGAACCCCATGTAGTGTAATCCTGTTTGTTTACAAAAACAAGTTTAACTTCCGTGCAATGCACCCAAGTGTATGAGCTCCTCTCCTGCTTCCCTATGCTGAATAGTTCAAGAAAGCCATTTATGATAATTCAATCAATTCATAACAACCCGTATTTATTAGTTATGGGTAAGATAGTGATTAGGCAAACCCAGATCTGCAAAATCAAGACTTAGCAACTTTTATTGGCCATATACGATCTAAGATTGTAGCCTGTGCAAGATAGATAGATGATATGAGTAGATCACCCCATAAAGTCTTATGAGATCACATGAAATTACCAAAAATTCCAGCTTTTAGGAAATCACCTCAGACTCCTATGATTTCACTCTCATGTGACTTCAGAAAACTTAAACAAGATAGTCTGAGATTCTACCTTTTTTATTTACATTGTGTCAATGGGCATCATGTAGCTTCACTTTGGCCTAGATCACTGCACACATATTTCATTTTTATTACATTATATGCATCAATTTCACAATAAATAAAAATAAATAAATATTGTTCCACACATTCAAAATAAAGCCAGAAAAAACTGTAAAAGGTTTCCACATGCTGATACAAGTGATTATGTTTCAGTAATGACTCTGGTGTACGCATAGAGTTTCCCATTTGCATTGATTGTTGCAGTAGTCGTTTGTGAAATGATTTGGTAGTACTATCTGAATGGGGCAGGGGTGACAGAGAAAAGTGTCAGAGACAAAATTCCTACTTTGTCTGAATCTCAGCCTTTTAGTCACTACCCTTCACTTTCTCTGCTGCTTGTTTCATGCTTCTTGGTTTCCATTTATTTGCTCAACTACTTTAGCAAAAATAATCATACCCATGACAAGGATACAGATAGGCAAACCTTCAGAGTTCCATGAAGATTGGAGATGACTTCCTCATCTGTTTCATCATCAGTCACCCTCCAGTGATCCTTAGCTTCATTATTAATGAGGAGAAAGATAGCAGCCATAATGTCAGTTCTGCTGTCTTCAGCTCCTGCCATCTTCAGCTTCTGCTATCAAAAGCTAGGGGGAAGAGGAGCCGAGGGGGACAAATGGACAAACATGCATGGAAATGTGATGGGAAATAGGGTGGGGGATGTCAGCTTGATGAAGACCAGGAAGGCACGAAACCAGTTGGTGCCAGTACTCAAGGCCATGCACCCTGAGAATGGAATGTGGATTGCCCCAAGCATAGCAATTCTCAAAACACCTATGCAGCTTTCCATTGGCTGAAGATGAACTGGTCAAAGAGGGGAAGGTAGGGTTGTAACCTTTTGCGTAGGGATCTTAATTCTATTAGTTCTAGCCTGACTTTACTGTAACCAGCAACCTTTAGTAAAAGAATCTACAGTATCAGTTCACCAAAATGGAGTTGAGGGTCTTTCTTTCCTAAGGGACCTGACTGGGGTAGGTCTGATACATATCCTCTATCATAAGCCTTACTCGAAGTCCCAGTTATAGCACCAGTTCTGATGTTTGGTGCCATATTTCTGTTTTATGCAGTACTGAAATGAATAAAGTAATTCTGTTGAATAGAGTCTTCCATATAATGTCTGCATCTCAGAGAAAAGGTCGCACTCTGAAGCTGAATAAAGACAAAGCACCAGCAATTCAAGCAGAAATATCTTTATGTCTAGAATTATGGGATAAGATGTAGAGGGAAGAGAAGTAAGCAGCACTGGGAGAAATACAGAAGGTGGTGATGTATGTCAAAAATCAACAATATCATATTGCTTTAATGAGGACTGAGTGGTGCACCCCAGATTCTGTGGATGCTAACTATGCACTAACAGCCAAAACACTAAAAAAACCCCACAGTTCGTATAACACAAAATGTTCAAAACTCTGTCTCTTCGGCTTTCAATGGATCTCGTGGGAACAATTCAAGATGCTAGATTATGAACAGTAATGTCCCTTTTAATGGTTCAGGCCCAGCTTACCTAGAAATTTCTTCTCCATCTGTCCAGTCATGTTACGGATTCCAAGATTGCTCAGAAAGATTTCACAGGGTTGCAAACCCTTAATATTTGTAATAGGGTTGAGCAGCAATACTAATTGAAAAAGGAAAAGGAAGTTTGAAGCGCATATGGACCCACATGTAACACCTTGGCAACTCTGCTTCAGAGTCTTTACTTGGTGTTGGGGTTTTTCTGGAACACTGACACTTAAATCAAACACCTTTTTACAGAACCATGCAAGAAAGCTACAGAATGAGGTTGTGTAAGTCCAGAACAAGATACAGGCTCTTTAAGAAGTTGGTGGCAAACAGGAGAAAGTTACATTAAATATATAAATTTTGGGGAAAATATTGAAATAGAGAAATGGGATTTATTAAGGAAGAAATAAAAGGAGGAGGAGTAACAAAAAAAAGTCACTGAAGAAACACCGAGATGACACACGGAAGGACTGATGTATTATATGTTTGTTTGTCTTTAAAAAAAAACAAAAACTTTTTATATATATATAAAAAGAAGAAGTTGGTGGCTCATGCCACAAGTTCCCTCTGTGGTCTGCATCAATTTGTTCCTCTTTCAATCCCATTCATGGCACAGTCTCTTAATTTTTAGGAGGTTTATTGTGTGATGCATATTTGCTGCTGCTTGTATGTCGAGCTAGGAAAAACTTCAAAGCAGAACTTTGATTAGATAAGCCTTTGATCAAATCTCCCAGAATAAATCAAATTTGGGGAAAGAAACAGAAGAAGGACCTGCTTCAAAGAAGCAGATGAAATCTGAAGACTACAAAACAGATTATAACCTTCTGAAGGCCCTCACAGATTCAGTGTTATGATGCTTTTGGATTATTATAAACAATAGTCATGCTGGAACTTCCACATTTGGAGAATTCTGACAATGTAGCTGAGTGATGAGATGAGTCCTCTGATACTGATAAGAAAAGGAAGTAGTTCAATGCTGTTTAAATTCTAAATAGGTAGTCCTTGACTTGCAACCAAAGTTGTTCCAAAGTTACCCAAAGTTTGGACCCCTCAAAATGTACTTATGATCTGGTTCCGCAGTCACAATGGCTCTCCCCTATGATCATGTGACCGCTTTTCACACACTCAGCCAACTGGCCTGCATTTCCACTGTTTGTAACATCCCACAGTCACATGATTGAAGTTGATGGTGCTTTTGCCAAAACCAGTGTTTGGCAAAAACACTCCATAGGAAACTTTTGGTTCACTTAACAACCATGGTGTTCGCTTAACAACTGCAGATTTACTTGATAACCATAATGTTTCACTTAACAAACATCACAAAAAAAGGTTGTAAAATTGGATTGGTTACAAGATGACCTACTTTACGACTATCACAACGTATGATCATAATGGGCAGGCTCCATTACGGTTGTGAGTCGAAGGCTAATAGTATACCCAAACTTTTTGAGTAGATAAGGCAAATGCTGCTTTAGTCTTGGTTCAGTTTCTCCATTGTGGCCAGCAACAGAAAATAATAGTAGTAGCATTTTACATATCTGTCCTGTACCTATCAATACAGCTACAATTCAACCCATCTGCCAATACTCTGATACGGGCCCAAAGCTGATACGTCTAATATCTAAATACTTCCTTTTTAATTCTGCATGATTGGGGTTGAAAACTCATGACAATAAGTGAATTGATGCTTTGCTAACTCTTATAGAAGCCAGTGTCTATGTTTATTCCTTTAAGTTTTGCTATACCAAGATTCTGTGAATCTCAAAACTAAAATAGAATCAAATTGGTTGGATCTTAATTCAATCATTTTAGTTTAGTTTCGGTTTCTTCTTCTATTCATTTTTTTTTCTTTTTTACTTTTCTGTGTCCTTTAGTAAATAATATAATACAATGGCTCAGTGGCTTAATGACACTGGAGATGGACTTTGCTCCAGCGGTTGAAGTCTTAGCACTATGTGGCAGGGTGAGCTTCCCCAGGGGTGAAATGCTCCCGGTTCGGACCAGATTGCCCGATCCAGTAGTGATGGCCGCGGGTGATTCGGAGAACCGGTAGCAAAAATCCCTGCGCCCCCCTCCATGCCCAGCTGAGCCGCACAATCATCAGAGGCTTTTTTTTTTTTACTTTTAAAAGCATTTTTTCTATAACCTCTTAGGTCAAAAAAATGCTTTTAAAAGTAAAAAAAAAAGCCTCTGACGATCCCAGCTGAGTTGCCTGATCATCAGAGTCTTTTAAAAGCATTTTTTCTGCAATCTGTTCGGCCGAAGAGGTTGTAGAAAAAAATGCTTAAAAAAAAGCGCCTCTGACAATCAGGCAACTCAGCTGGGATCGTTAGAGCCTTTTAAAAACATTTTTTTTACAACCTCTTCGGCTGAAGAGGTTGTAGAAAAAATGCTTTTAAAAGTAAAAAAAAAAAAGTTGGCCACACCCACCCAGTCACATTACGCCCCCCAAGCCATGCCCACAGAATTTTACATTTCACCACTGAGCTCCCCATCACTCACCTCAGCTTCTGCCCACCTAGCAATCCGAAAGTATATTATATATGAGTAGATAAATAGGTACCACTTTGGTGGGGAGACGAGCCAGCACTTTGTGCAGATGGTTTGCGCAGATCTTGTTGGTGCTGGACCTTCCTGGTTGCAACACCCATTTGATAGGCAGCTTCGGTGGAGGGAGAGGGCCCTGGATGACACTGTAGGAAAAATGCCCATCTTTCTTTCTTGTGCGGAGCAAGCTTGCCCCCCGTGGTGCACCTTGGAAGCATGTGAGTGTGAACCAAACAGGACTAGCAGTCTTAGGCAGCCAAATTACTCCTCTTTGTCAAGCATTGTAGTCTCCTACTTAATGTACCATCACCATATGCTAAATAAGTAAGTAAGTAAAAAATTGTTTTTATTACATTTTCTCCCCTTTTTCCCCCCCCACCACCCACCCCAAACTTCCAAACCTCCCTAACCCTCCCTAACCCTCCCCTCCCCCCAGACTTCCACACAATATACTCATATCCGATACAAAACCCCCCTTAGTATAAAACTTGTATAAAACTTGAACCCCTCCCTCCCCCTTATAATTTCTCTTTTTATCTTCATTACATTAAAAAATTTCTAATACATTATTTTCAAGTAAAAGCTATTTGATACTTCCTAGTTTGATATTTGTTCTGAACATATTCTATCCACTTTTTCCATTCCCATTCATAAGTCTCTTGTGAACAATCTTTTAAGTATGCTGAAATCTTCGCCATCTCTGCAAAACTGGCCATCTTCAAAGTCCATTCCTCAATAGTGGGCAAGGCTTCATTCTTCCAGTATTTACCTATCAACAATCTTGCTGCTGTTATCATATACAATATCAATTTTGTTTCACCCAATGTAAAACCCTTAACTATACCCAATAAAAACAGTTGTGGAGAAAATTGAATTTTTTTCTTCAAAACATTCTGCATGACCCACCAAATTTTTATCCAAAAAGCCTTAACTTTCCTACAGGTCCACCAAACATGATAATACATAGCATCCAAACATTCACATCTCCAACATTTTGGCTGAACATTAGGGTACATACATGACAACTTTTTGGGATCTAAATGCCATCTATAAAACATTTTATAGAAATTTTCCCTCAGGTTCTGCGACTGTGTAAATTTAACATTCTGAACCCAAATTTTTTCCCATGTTTCCAACATCACTGATTCTTCGAAATTTTGTGCCCACTTAATCATACAGTCTTTAACTAATTCAGTTTCTGAGTCCCTTTCTAGCAAAACATTATAAAGCCTTTTGATATGCATTGGACCTTTCTCCCTTATATGTCTAACCAATTCTTCCTCATGCAACATAATACCAGTTTTTTGGTCCTCTTTCCATCTCAATTGTAATTGATTATATTGTAACCAAGTTAAATTAATCCCTTCGTCCAACAGTGTCTGCAATGTCTTCAGCTGCCATCTGCCCGCATCTGTAAAAAGAACCTCTTTATATAAACCCCCCCGAGTGACATTATATTTGTATTCCACAAAGTATGACCAAGATCCAGCCATAGCGGTATTTTATAATCCCATTTGAATCGATGCTTCTTCCAAACTCTCATCAAAGAGTCTCTAAGTATATGACTTTTAAATACTTTATCAACTTTGTCATCGTAAAATAAGTAAGCGTGCCATCCAAATTCAAGATCTGTAAGTAAAAAATTGAATCACCGCCTTCCTTGCAATTTCCTCCTCATATGGATAAATATACTGCTCAAAAAAATAAAGGGAACACAAGCAGAAGACATCCGAGATCTGAATGAATGAAATAGCCTTATTAAATACTTCGTTCTTTACATACAGTAGTTTATACACTGCTCAAACATACAAAGTATTTAATAAGGCTATTTCATTCATTCAGATCTCGGATGTCTTCTGCTTGTGTTCCCTTTATTTTTTTGAGCAGTGTATATCCAGCTCCTTCAATCTTCATTCCAAACACTCCATTTCTAGTTCCCAATCAGCTTTCAGCCCATCTCTGAAGTTCTTCCTTTTCAATTTTAAAAACCTGCACACGAACAAGGCGTAATAGAGTATAACCATTAGTTTCCGTGATTTGAATCAAGAGTCCGATAGCAGTTTTTTCAGTTTAACTTAATTTTATTAAAATACATAACATTTTAAAAAATCTTCATCAGATTCTTTCAATGATTTGGATATCAGTGGTGGAATCAGTGGTGGGATTCCAAATCTTTTCCTACCGGTTCTATGGGAGTGTGCTTTGCGTGTGTGTGCAGCACTCAAAAGACTGCCCTCGTTGTCAGCGCTGGTGAGCTGAGCTTTTGTTTAGCTCAGCTGAGGCACGGCAATTCACTCTGCTGCACGAATCAGCTGAACTAAAAAACAAGGGACTATAGGACAGGGAACGGCAGGAGCAGGAAGGCAGGGCCAGCCAGAGGTGGTATTTGCCAGTTCTCTGAACTACTCAAAATTTCCTCTACCGATTGGCCCGAACCTGTCTGAACCGGCTGAATACCATCTCTGCTGTACTTCCATCAATTGTATTCAGGAAGTAGGGAATACAAAAGAGAGAGATGCCATTTCTCCATCAGCAACTGGTAGCACCTTCTAGCATTACCCAGCTATTGTTGATTCAATAGAAAGCCGATCCTCATTGCTATTATAAACAGGAAAATGATAGCAGTATGACTGTAAAAGACACTATCATTAGTGGAAAACCTGCAGAGAGAGAGAGTGTGTGTGAGTGAGAGAGAGATTATGTGTGAGAGATTTTGAGTTAACTTCTTGTATTTTAACAACCAGATACGTATATTTTAAAATGGCATCATCTGATTGCTTCACAATTAATTACAAAAGTGCACTTCCTTGCTTTTCCCCCTCAAACAATCAAAGTAGTAATTAACTCTGAGGGGAAAAAAGGCCTGTTGGGAGGACGGAAGCTAATTAAGTCATGACTTGATCTTGGATGTACTAGAAATCAAAGCACAGCACTGATGGATTAAGAACAAGTCATTCACTCGGCTCTGATGGGACTAAAGAGAGACTTTAGAGGAAGGGCCAGCAGCATCACTTTTGGCCTCAGGCACTCTCTAAATGATACTCATAGTCACAAACAAGTGTAACTTGTCAAAAAAAATATTAAACTTTCCAACTTTCTACTAGGTATAATAAATGGACAATACGAAAAGGAAATAAAGTATTTAATCATTCATATAATAACAGCAGCATGAATAATTTTTGCACAAAATTGGAAGAGTAATGACATACCAACAGAAGATAGAGTAATTAGTAAAATCATGCAATGTGCAGAAATGGACAGACTCACAAAGGAATTACAAGAAAAAGAAGAACATGACTATTATTTAGTATGGGAGAAGTGGTACATTTGGTTGGAAGATAGAAAAGGGAAAAAAGATTAGGAAGTGACTGGAACGACCTAATATAGGGATAGGAACACAAACCACTAATGCAGGTTAACAGTGAACCATAAAGATAGATATAAGAGAATAGACCAAAACAAGGAGGAGTCAAAAGCACAAATAAGAACATAGATTACAGTTGCGACAACTTTGATAAGATGTATATTGAATTTTTGTTTACCTGTTCTGTATGTTTTGTTGTTACTTGTTTTGTTTTGTTTGTATTTTTAAATAAATTATATATATACATACATACTTTCCAAGATTCCTGTGCTATGTATGAAATCTCACGAGAATATCAATATCTTTTCAATCAGAATAGAGCTGGAAGGGACCTTGGACATCTTCTAGTCCAACCCCCTGCTCGAGCAGGATACCTTATACCATTTCAGATAGGTGGCTTTTCTTAACCTTGTGATGAATCCCCTAAAACTTCTGAAGACAAGCTGCAATTGTCAAGGTTCTGACTGATGAACCCAACCAATTCAGCACTCCAAGACTTTCCGCTTTCTTAAAGATCTGTTTTATTGAGTACCTCATTTCAGCATGGGTGAAAACAAAACCAGCTCTAAATATTTCCCACTGTTTCAGTATAATTAAAGAATAGATAATTCCCTCCCTCATGGTCACAGGTCACATTGTCTAATTAGGTGTTCTGGCATCTCCTTGGCAACTCCCCTCAGTCTCTGGCCAGCACTGGTTGAGATGGCCTTGGTTCCCACAGCATGGTCTGTTGTTGTTGTTGTTGTCTGGTCTGACATTCCAGACTTCCCTCCTCCCACACTGTGTGGCAATCTGAGAAACGGAAAAATGGCTGCAGCAGACCTGATCCATTTCGAAGCTGACAGCAATCTTGTGAGAATTCAGAATTGATGTATGAGGTCTTAACAGATTTCCAGGTGAAAACATAGAATCCTTATTTTATTTTTTTTTATTTGATTTATATGCCGCCCTTCTCCGAAGACTCAGGGCGGCTTACAATGTGCTCAGCAATAGCCTTCATCCTTTTGTATATATTTATACAAAGTCAGCTTATTGCCCCCACAAACTGGGTCCTCATTTCACCTACCTTAGAAAGGATGGAAGGCTGAGTCAACCTTGAGCCTTGGCGAGATTCGAACCCTGCAGTAATTGCAGGCAGCTGGTCTTAATAAGCTTAATAACAGGGTGCCTTAAACCCCTGTACTACCAAGGCTCTTATGAGGTTTGGGCAATGAGAACATGCTACTAGAAGAGGTTTCAGGACCACAAGTCTTGAGTTTCTTGATCTGCTTAAAATGACAATCTCCAGGTCAGAACATAGTTCTTTCCTTCAGAAATCATCCATTGCTCCTTTCTCCTTCTTTGTATTACTTATAATCATTTGTCTTCTCTGGGTTTAAAAGGCCTGAAAGAGTGGTTGTGTAATCCTGCATTTCTGAATTTTAGGAGGAAAAAAAAAACATATTTGCTGACCTCTTGTTTCTATTATACCAAGGCACTAGATATAATGTGGTTTTAACAAGTCTATATGTATCCCCTGATAGTTCTGAGTTGCACTTGTAGTGATTGAAAATGAATTTGCAGAAGAATTGTGAAGGCAAAGGACGTCTGATGATTGTGTTAGAAGACACCATGTTGCCACTTTGCTTTGGTCTTCATAGTAAAGAAACTACACTGATTGCAAAGCAGCTTTGAGAGAGTTATTTACTCAAAGCTTTGTTAAGACAAAGCACCCTTTAAAAGAGCTACATGAGCCTTGTATTTTGCTGGGTGTGCTAGCCAAATCTTTGTATTCTTCACGATTAGAAACAATAGGCAAAACTATGGCATTTACAAAACAAGCACTACCATGATCAAAGCAATTGCTTTATTTATATCTGAAGGATTCAGAATGTAATGTTTTGAGAAACTCTGAAATAAAACGCACAGATATTTATTCCTCATAGGAATCATTGATGTTTCTTTGATTTCTCAGAAATGCCTTGAAAAACATTTCTACCTGAGTTCCATATCATAATGAGCACGAGACACAATAGCCATCATTCATTTGAAGTCCAAGCCAAGTGTGTCTTTTGAGAAGAACTGGCACATAGCTGGCTACAATTTCTGTTTCCAAAGTCCGAGTTAAAGTTAACATTCTTTTCACCCGTAGAGATGAATTTTAGCCAAAAGGAAATGTGCATAGAGACAAGTGAGTTTCCTGCTGCTGAGAAGTGCTAAAGCCATTACAAGGACAGATTATTTAAATTTCAAGAGCAGAACATATTAAATAGGCTCTTCTTCTCGGCTAATCATTAATACATGGCAGTCAACCTGGTGATCTGTTGACAACTTTTAACACGGAAGCATGATGGGAATTTCCCTTGAGCACCAAAAACTACATAAGACATCCAAAGGAAGAAAAAGGCCAGTTTAATTCTGAAAAAAAGAAACAGCTTTCACAGTGAAGAACAAAAACAAAAAACCTACAAGGATTAACTATACAATAAAGGCATAAAATAGATTTTGAAGACACCTACTTTCTCTTGACATAAGACACATCCACCCAACAGAGTATAAGAATATTTCTCATTCCAGGAGGGATACAAAAATGACCCTTTCCCAATCTTTGTTAACATTTTGTAGAATTTAAATTGATCTCACAGTGAGATCTTGATACATCATTTCATGGATAAAATTGCTCAAATTCACACAAGTGGATACATAGGATGTTATATTCATTTGTTTTGGCATATTTATTCTGTTAAGAATGATGACCTATGGTGTGAATGTGGGCAAGATGTGCATCCCACTTGGTTCTTTTGGGAAATGTGGGAAATTAGAGACTGTATCTTGAAGGCAGTCAATGTCTCATTGAAAGAGAGGTAAAATGTCCCCTATGTTGAAAGATGAGGTAATATAATGCTTTATGAAGGGGCCCACTCTGAATCTGACCAATCTTGATAACTATCACCAGTATTCATCCAATGTTGGGTTCCAACTATCATCCATCTTAAAGGAAGCCTATTTTGTGGACCTTCGCAGTAATATTCAGAATGGCATTGGATGGAAACTATGCTGATTACCTGATAGATAATCTAGATTAGGTTCTAAATGGGAGAAGTGGATCCTTCTTGGTCCTCTTAAACAGTTCAATGCTTTTCAATATTATTAACCTTTTAGGACACTTGCGAGGTTGTTAGTTGAGTTTATTGTTCATTTAGGTGTATGATAGTAGAAGAGAGGTCACTGAGGTAATTGCCATGTTGAGGATATGACAGAAGTCATGACATGAAATATGAAGGCTGTTTGAATCCCTTACCTAGTTCAAGAAGAGCCTGTAGTACAGTGTATTAAAGCACTGTACTGCTTGCAATTACTGCAAGTTCAAATCTCACCAGGCTCAAGGTTGACTCAGCCTTCCATCCTTTCAAAGGTAGGTGAAATGAGGACCCAGATTGTGGGGGCAATAAGATGACTTTGTATAAATATACAAAAGTATGAAGGCTATTGCTTAATGCATTGTAAGCCGCCTTGAGTCTCCGGAAAAGGGAGGCATATAAATTAAAGAAAAAAAAAGAAAAAAAAAGAATCCACAATTACCACTTCATAATCAGTCTCTGTTTAAAAATCCTGAGTCTTTTCCATTATTGAACATCTATCTATCTATCTGTCTGTCTGTCTGTCTGTCTGTCTGTCTGTCTGTCTGTCTATCTATCTATCTATCTATCTATCTATCTATCTATCTATCTATCTATCTATCTATCTATCTCTAGCTAGATAGCTACATAGCTACATAGCTAGATAGCCAGACAGTATCTATCACATTTCTATACCACTAATCTGATCTAAGTGACTCTATTATCATTAGGACACTTTTCTTGATCTCCAATCAAAATCTATGTTCTTTTAATTTAAACCTATTGCTTCTTATCCTTATTCTTGGACAACTGTGAACAACTATGCCCCATCTACTATAGGACTTCACTTCAAATCCGTGATGATAGCTGTCAAAGCTGTCTGCTTTCTTCTCCAGGCTAAATATATCCAACATTTTCAATCATTCCTCATATATCTTTTCTTCAATGCCACTTATTGCTTTGGTTATTCTCATTTGGATATTTCAGTTTGTTATTCCTAATATGCAGCTCTCAGAATGGGAGGCAATATTCTAGATGAAAGTCTGATTGAAGAGGAGTAATAAAACTTTGAAAAGGTATAATATTGTATTTGCCTGCCCTTCCTTTCCTTTTTTTTTCATTTTTTCCATTTGCATCACATTTTGAGTAAATTCAGTTGGTGACCCACCAAGATACATGTATCCTTTTCCCATAACTTCTACCAGGTATGTGTGTCCCTCTCCATCCCCTGTCAACATTTATGAATGTGCATTCATCCTTATAGAAATTCATCAGGCTGCCCATTCCACTAGGGAGGTTGCTACACAGCCAGAAGACTGGTACAGCAACAAAAATCCAAGCTGATCCCTAGAATTCAATTTAAGGAAGAGAATCCCACACCCAGCGATTTGTGAAGCAGCACCCCTGGAAGCCACAAGACACTTCCGAATGACAACTCCTATACCCCCATCCCTACTGTTGATCAGGAATCTGATGAATTTGATGATTGGCAAAAGGGAATGTATGTCGAGATGGCAGAAGTAAAATTCAGGCCTCTGCAGGCCCGTGAGGCTATGGAAAGTTCCAAAGGAAACCACTAGCCTGTGGGTTAGGCATATGACCAAAACCACAGAAGGTGTGCTTGAGTATTTTTATTATTTCTATATCAATATCTGAGGGACGCGATGGCTCAGTGGCTAAGACACTAAGCTTGTCAATCGAAAGGTAGGCAGTTCAGTGGTTCGAATCCCTAGTGCCGCGTAACGGGGTGAGCTCCCGTTACTTGTCCCAGCTTCTGCCAACCTAGCAGCTCAAAAGCAAATAAAAAATGCAAGTAGAAAAAATAGGGACCACCTTTGGTGGGAAGGTAACAGCGTTCCATGTGCCTTTGGCATTTAGTCATGCGGCCACATGACCATGGACACGTCTTTGGACAGCGCTAGCTCTTTGGCTTTGAAACGGAGATGAGCACCACCCCCTAGAGTCACGAACGACTAGTACATATGTGTGAGGGGAACCTTTACCTTTACCTTTATGCCTTACCTGTTGTGTGCCTGCTTCTTCTTATGTAAGTAAGTGAAAACAATAAATGTATAAATAGGGAGGATCCATCTTTATTCAGCTGAGTAAACATGTTTGGCTTATTAAGACAAATCTGGACTCCATCTTTTATTTTTTTACCAAGTCACACCTGAATACTACCCTGGAGTCTCGGCCTATGTTACACACTGAAACAAGCTGAGCACATTTCTGAAAGATGAATCTTTCCTTCCAGATTCAACAAGGTCTTTGTAATACATCCAAGTCAGTTCTCTCATCTATGATTATATCATGGACAGGAGAAGTTTTATTACAGGTTGCCCAGTACAGTACCACTAGCTAAAAGCCAGAGCCTCCAAAGGGCTCTGATTCTGCATTCAAGTAATTTATAAAATGTCAATTACAGGATCTAGGATGGAGCCTTGCAACATGCTTCTCAACATATATTTCCAGCTAGAAACAATTCATTTATTTGTTTATCCAGTTTTGTCTATTTTTAGTGGTAGCATAATCCAGCAAACTTTTTTTCTCATTTTCTACTAGAATCTCATGGGAGATTTTTCTGAAAGTTTTCCTGAAATGAAAGCACATTACATCTGCCATATTTTACACTCAATTCAACAGGTTGCTTCATTAAAAAAATAGAACAGATTGGTTTGGTACAATTTATGCATGATAAAGGTATACTGATTCTTATATGGTATTCATTCTGATATTCACAAACCATTTCCTGACTTATCTATTCTTATCAAAATCAAGATGACCAGTCTGTACTTACATGATTCTCCTCTTCTACTTTTTGAGAACAGTAACATTTGTTCTTCTCCAGTTCTCTGGCATTGACCCATTGTCTGTGATTTGTAATATCTCAAAAAGGGGTTCCTTCATGGTATCTATGTGCTCTTTCAAGACTCTTAAATATAATTGTCTCATCATGGAGACTTTAATTTGACTTCGTAGCCAGATACTCCCTAACCATCCCTTTAGAAACTACAATTCAGTAGCAACTTTTGGGAAAAAAATGTGACAGCTGCATCCAAAGTTCTCAGGGGACATACACCAAACAGGGATTTTAAATTCTATATTTTGTCTCAAACAAAACATTGCAATCAAGGGGAAGAAAGCTTGGCTAAGTGTTGTTTGATCAGTTGGGAATCATCTCCACTGAAGTGCCAATTCAGCTTTCAGACAAATCTTAGCTTCTCATAAAAATCCACAGTATTAGGAAAATAACCTATTATTGGTATAAAAAGCAGGTAATCTGTATGCTAGACATGGATTGACAGTTTGAGCTTCCAAGAGGGCCCAATTTTACCTGAGTTTGAAATTTAATTGAAAAATAATTCAATTCAAACCAAATCCATCAGCTACAATGAGAAAGGATCAAAAAGTTTGCAACTGGCTCATTTTGGAACTTCATTTATATTTTGGAATATAAGATGGACATAGCAGGAATGGTAGACAATTTGGATGGCATTAAGCCTGTCAAGCTTCACT
Organism: Pantherophis guttatus; assembly: GCF_059756535.1. NCBI lineage: Eukaryota > Metazoa > Chordata > Lepidosauria > Squamata > Colubridae > Pantherophis > Pantherophis guttatus. Next base: position 26,119,445 of record NC_142063.1, on the reverse strand, counting down.
TGGATATATTGAAGAATTTCACAGCAATACCTCTGTACCTCTTTTAAGGCAGAGATACCAGGGATGAAGAAAAGAGAGCACAGCAGAGTCCAAATTGTCCAACAGGAAGCAAAAATTGGACTGAATCAATGCAGAAACATATTCCAACTTTAAAAGAAAACTTTGAAAACTTAATTTTTTCAAAAGAAGACTTTCCGTATGCTTTTCGGATGGAAAGCTTGGCATAACTTGGAAGAATGGCACGTTCTCTGGAGCAGATGCTTTGCTGCCTTCTCACTTGGGTATTTTGGAAAGGGAAAAAGGAAGATTAACACAACCTGTTGGCAAGCATGGTTTCTCTTGCTGAGAACCTCTACCTGGCTGAGATCATATTTGGATAGAACCTACTGACAAATCTCTTCTGGCTGGAAAAAAAAAGTGTCTGGTAGCATCTTTGTAAACTAACAAATTTTATTAAAAGGCACAAACTTTTGCAAGTTACATCTTACTTTATCAGATGCTTGAAATAGTTAAATTGGTACAATCTTATTAAATTGAGCTGAGGGGAGAAGGTGAGGGGAAAGGGAGAGGAAGATAGGCTGATCAGGTTACATAAAATAGATTAGAAATACCTTATCAATAACAACTGTAACGAGGTCTGGCTTCTGTCGCTGCCAGACGGTCCTCCGTGACCGCCAGCCCCGTTGCCTGTAAAGAGCCGCCTTTACATCTGAAAGGCGGCCCGAAAAACTCCATTTCCTGATGGAAATGTGAGTCAGAGCAGGCGAGGGTAGGTAGAGCCCTCTGCGAAGTCCCCAGAGTTTTTTTTTTGCTCTTGGGGACGAGCAGAGCGGGGCTCCCTATTTTCCCTCGCTGATGCTCCGGGCTTCGGGAGGACTCTGCTTTTTTTTTTGCAGAGCTAGGCGCCGGGACTGGATCAATTAATAAAATAACAGATGGTTTAATTGAAGAGAGCGAGATTTGTACCTGGGACCCTAATCTCAAGTATTTTTAATGATTTTACAACTGTTTCTATTTGAATGGAAAAAATAAGTTTAAAATGGTGACTGCTGAGGCTTGAGAAGAAGAAAGCCGAAAGTGAAAGTCCTTCCGTAATAAGCTACACAGTAGCGAAATATACAGTGCCGGCTAGACTAGAAGGAAAATATCCATTTTAAGTTTCTTTTTTCTTGGAGATCTGTATTTGATCTTGTTTGGGGAAAAGTTTTCTTTTAAAAAAAGAGCTTTTTTGTGTGGCAGGATGGCGTTAAAGTTAATGAAGCCTGACAGACAAGCAGTGGGGGGGGGGTGCTCCCCCATTCACAATTATCTGAACAAGCTCTGAGCCTACAGACTTTGCAGAATGGTTTTAATTTAAAAGAATTTCTTCAGGAGGAAATGGCAAAAATATCATGAGACTGTGAACCAGAAATTTGAAAAATTAAGGCAGGAAATTAAAGAAATGATACAACTAAAGTATGATAATCTGCAACGAAAGATTGTAACAGTGACTAATGCTTTTTCAGAAGTTGTTATAAAGATGGATACAAATATCATTGGTGGTTTCTAGCTGCTTGTGAGAATTTTCTTCAGATTGGGTATGCAATATGAGACAGTTAGCACTCTTGTATCATTGTTCAATATTGGCTGCAGCTTATTAATAATGTCTTTGAATAGTTTGGGCTAAGAAAGAATGGTAGGTAACCATCAGTGGTGTTCTGTTGTTCTGTTTCTGTGACATTCGGTTCCTCCCTGGGAATTGATCTGACTCTATTGATTTGTCTATTGATCTCATTGGGTCGGTAGTTTGTTCTCCTGAATGCCTAGTGTAATCCCACTAGTTCAACATCACTCTTAGGCGGGTCAAAACAAATGTGGTTATTGCATAGAAACTGGCTACAGATGATAGATTTGGTGGTGTGGCTGAGTGGAAGCAAGAAGCATATAGAGAGCGATGGCAAACTGTAGTTTCCTGTATTACAATATTGTCTTTGTGAACACTGTGTAGTTTTACAGTGTCCTCAAGGAAGTGGACTTCTTCAGTAGGTAGATCTAAACTGAGGTTATGATTAAGCCAAAGTTGTTGAAGTTATTATGCTACTTGGTGAGAGATTTGTTTCCATGATTCCAGATTCTGAAAACATCGTCAGCAAAGCTCAAGTTAAGAAGGGGGTGAGATTTAGGAATATGTTTATCTAGGTCAGCCATGAGGATATCAGCATATTGATGAGACATGTATGTGCCCATGGCTGTGCTACTGACTTGCAGTACATACTATTGCCAAATGTGAAGTAATTATGAGTTAGTATAAAGTCACAGTCTTGTGGCAAGTCTATTTCGGCATCAGAAATTGTATTCTTCATGGCTTAAAGTCCATGCTTACAGTATATGGATTGTAGCTATACAGTACTTCTTGGTGGCTAAAATTATGTTGTTAGGGAGATTGACCCACAATCTAAGGAGATTTAAGGAGATGACTTGGTAGAATACGGTGTCGGAGACCTCTACCTTATTTATTATGACTCCTTTGTTAGATTAATTATGAAGCCATTGTTATCATTGAGACCTTGGATACATTTTGTTCTGTTCTGATGATATTGTTACATAAAGAGAACATTTTTTTATTGATGATTGTAGCTTTAGCTTACTGGTGAAAGCATTCAGTGTAAAAAAATCCAGTTTAGTGTTGCATTCATCCGAGGTGTCTGCATAATGTTATTTTTGTTGTATAATTATTGTTTGTTTAGTGCATTTAGGTTTTGGTGTGATCTGTGGTTGTATGACTTGCTTTTGTGAATTGATGTAACTTTGCTGCCTAGAATCCATGGGCTTTCAGAGAACCAGGCAGGTTGGCACAGAGAACTGGCAAGCTTGGCACTTCCTAAAAGTGACCCCACATCCCTGGTAGGATTCAGTTGTGTCAAAGTTGTGACTATCTAGAAATACTTTACGACAGAGAAAGTAGAAATAGGCTGACACAATGAGATACAATGTCGTATAAACTAACCACAGAGACAGATGCTGACACAGAGCAAACAGCACCCGTGGCTTTCTAATGATTAGAAGAAACATTTGGGGTCCCCTCTGTAAATGTAAACTTAACATTATTCACTGTTGGCAAGAGATTTACACTGATCCCATTTGTTCCAGATGTAAATGTAGCATTTGATCCAAGAAAGCATCCTTGAATGTGGTACACAGAGTGCTGAGAACTGAGTTGGTCTCTGAATTGTATTGCCAGGAACTACCCAAAAGTATTATAATTATTCAACACAAAAGATAACAAAGTTATGGTTTGTATGTGGCCACATTCAGGAACTAAAGAGCTGATAATATGAATAAAACCCAAAGCCATGTTATTCTTAAAATCATAGAATTCACAAGTTAGAACCAATCTTATAGGCAATCTGGTCCTATCTCCTTCTCAGTAGCAGAAGTGTACCATCCAGGTTCCATTTAATCATTTCCCATTATGGAAAACCCACCATTGGTTCACCGATTGTTCCACTGTTTAACAGCTTTTATGATTCCAGCCAATACTCCTCTGCTGGTTTGAGATTTAGAAGTACTAATTCTCATTGATTGACTACTGATATCAGTATCAGAGAACTTAACTCCATGTTTCTTAACCTGGGTGACTTGAAGCCAGCTATACTGGCTGGGGAATTCTGGGAGTTGAAGTCCATACATCTTCAAACAGCCAAGGTTGAAAAACACTGACCTGACCCTTCAGCATTCTCCAAAAGAAGAAATGAAGAAGCAAAATGATATAGTCCAAAAGCAGCAGGAAAGCCCCTGAATCAACAGAGAACTTCATCAGTTACAAAGCAGGTTATTTGTCTAAAATTTGATCAAATCAAAGCACCTTTCAAAGTCTAGCATAGTCCTGGGAATAATTTATATATATATTAAATTATATATATATAATTATATATATAATTTTATGTGTTTTATAATTTTATGTGGCTCAGAAGGTTAATTCAACTGGCTAACATGCAGGAAGCCCAAGTTTGAATCTGAGTAAGAGTATGGCTAGCTGATGAAAATTAAAAAGCTTGAAATAGATCTATACTAGTCTCCCTTTATTTCTTTACCAGCAAAATATAAATTTGGTGTATATATATATATATATATATATATATATATATATATATATATATGTATATGTAAATTTTCACGGGTATATATGTGTGTACAGTTAATATCTCGGGTTTCTTCCCGTGTAATTGTAAACATATCCTTAAAAGGGTAGTAGCGACGTTTTGACGAAATCGCATTCGTCATCTTCTGGCTAATGTTCTCGGTTTGGTGCTTAAACACCAAACCGAGAACATTAGCCAGAAGATGACAAATGCGATTTTGTCAAAACGTCGCTACTACCCTTTTAAGGATATGTTTACAATTACATGGGAAGAAACCTGAGATATTAACTGTACACACACACACACACACACACACACACACACACATGTGGAGTTTCTATTAGGTGGTCATAGCCATTATTTTTCTTCTTTTTTTATCTCCTTCCACTCCCTTCCCCTACTGACATCTCTCCACCCCTCCTTTGTCTTGGGGTTAAAGAAGAATTTTGAAACACATTTTCTTCTTCATCTATATCATTCAAGCAGTACATGAACTCAATTTATCAGCGGAGAGAATAAATTTGTTAGTGTCAAAGCTCTGTTGATATTTTGGTTTTCTATTAAGTATCTCTTTGTTTCATTCTGCCTTCAATTGTTTCTATCTTTCTCTTTCCTTTGACCCAATCAGCATCTGAGGGAAAATACACCCACACATATACACATCCTCTGCTCACTTGCAGACTTCATCCATATGGGAATTACTACGAAATAAACTATGTTTGGGCTCGTTTATATTTGCCATCTCTGCCAAAGGAAAATAAATAGTTGCAATGCATCTTTTGGGGAAAAAGTAATATGAAACTGATTTACCTTCTTAAAAAATGTTGCTTATTTATCAAAAGCAAACACTGATTTAACGTTGTGCTCATGGGAAGAAAAATGGATCTGTTGATTTAACTTGTTCTTTCAGCATTCCCAGCAAAATCAGTTCAATGCAGTTGACTTAGAAAAAAGGATTGAAAATTAGGTTTTCCTCCCCTTTTAGTAATTATGGAAAACATGTGCAGTTTATTGCATGCAGAGCCAAAGGCTTTGTGAGTGCTTCTAATCTCTGCCTTTAGTTGTCTGTCTTTGGGAAAGAAAATATGCAGGAATTCAAATACAACTTTATATGTAATAGAATTTATGGTGTACAAGTTGTCTCATAGCATTAAGTACATGAACTGTATGGATTTTGCTAGATTCCTTTTAAAATGAATTATGCAATGCTGTATTTGTTTCCTATAATAATTAAACTGGATGGAAACCTCCACATTCAGTTCCCTATAGGCAGTAAGCAAGATATGAATCATATATATAGCATGAATTATAAATAAGAAGGCAGTCCTTCTTTTCTTCATAGCATTAGAAGTTAGTTCCTTCAGAGGACATCTATTCCATTTCCTGCTCAGTGCAAGATTAACTAAAGTATGAGAGTCTCTGAAAACCACCAGTAAAGGGAATCAAGTCAAATCCTAAGGCAGCTTATTCCACTACTAATATCACTATCAGAACTTTCGTCCTAATAAGTAACTTGACTCCACCCTAAAAATCCTGGACCTGCCTTCTGGGACAATGAAACTTTCCCCACTCTGTATTTCAACCTTTTAGTTATCTGAAAACTACTGTCATTTCACCTTGAGTCTTCTCTTCTGGAGCCTGAAGGTATCCAGTTCCCTTAATCATTTCTGATAGGCAGTGGTGGGATGCTGCCGTTTAACAACCGGTTCTGTGATCATGCGCTTTTCACGCGCCTAAGGCACTTGCGTGCAGTGCTGAAAATGGAGCATTTAGAAGCTCAGCTGCTTACCTTCCAAGTCAGCAACGGTAAGTAGAACAGAAGGAGGGGGGAATCAGCTGTGCCGCATGATTGAGATGAGCTACAAAGCAGGAAATAAAGGACAGGATAGAGCGGGGGCGAGTGGGTGGGGCCAACTGATCATTGGAGCTACCGGTTTGCCTGAACCGGTCCGAACCGGCTGAATATCATCTCTGCTCATAGGACTAGGTTTCCATTCTCCTTGCCATTTTGGTGGCCCTCCTCTCAAATCATTTCTTTGTTGTTATCCTTTTTGGACACAGTATTCCAGATACAGCCTGACTGTACAGTACCTGTACAGGCAGAGTACAATGAGACATATTTCCCATGTGGTCTGGACTCTACGTTTCTTTTAATGCATTCCACATAACATTTGCCTTTTTTAGCAGCTACATCACACAGTTGGGTGATGTTCAACTTGCAGTTTTCTAAAACATTCAGATCCTTTTAAACCTCAATACTCCTGCTTGCCTTCGTGTTGAGAGGATTAGCTTTGACCTCACTTTTACCTGGGGAATGCCTGGTTGGAGACTCCTTTCATGTGCCCATTAATGTGGCCTCTGAAGTGGTACCTATCTATTTACCTGCGATTACTCGCTTTGAACTGCTGTGTGGGCAGGTGCTATAGCAAATGACAGGAGTTCACCCTGCCATGCAGCAGCACTTGGGTCTTGAACTCGGGCTTCCTAATCATCAACCCAGCATTCTAACCATGTGAGCCATGTGAGCTTAGTGCTCCTGCTAAGCCATATCTTTTCCTTTCCTTTCCTTTCCTTTCCTTTCCTTTCCTTTCCTTTCCTTTCCTTTCCTTTCCTTTCCTTTCCTTCCTTCCTTCCTTCCTTCCTTCCTTCCTTCCTTCCTTCCTTCCTTCCTTCCTTCCTTCCCTTTTCTTCTCCCTAGATGCAGCATTTTAGATTTCTAATCCATTATGGACTCTGAATTGTTATGAGCATGCACATTCAAAAACACATTGAAATATTAATTTGAATCTTTTAGAAAATACAGGTTACTCAAGAAAGAAATTAGAAGAAAAATATATGAATGAACACTTGGAGAAAATTTGGAAACTGTATTGAAGTTGATTGAAAAGTTTTAATAAGTACCACCATGGAGATAAGTAGAGACCACATGATGTCATTGGGATCCAGCTAAAAACCCCAGGAACAACCTAATTTGGTACAGATCATTCTGGGTGACTGTTTAAACTTTAAAAATTTGAGTGTTGATGTTTTGTCAGTTCAGCAATGAAAAAGCTAAGGGGCACTACTGTTTAGGGCATCATTTGAAGTCTAGATAAGCTTCAGGATGCTCAGGGTTTTTTTTAAAAAAATGGGGGTTACAGCAACAGTATTTCCAAGTCCAGTATATTGCTCCTTCAGTTAGAATTACTATTATTACCATTAAGTGCATCTTCTGCTGGTTGGCAATTTGCATTGTGAATTGATTTAAAGCATCCCTCCCATCCTACTCAGCTTCACACATCCTGTATCTGTAATCCTGTCTCCATAGAAACAGGCCGTAGTAGCTTTCACTTGAAAGTGATCATCAAACTTGAAACTCCAGCACTACCTAAATACTGGGGCCACTAGCAAATACACAAGCCAGTGACTACTTGAGAATCAAATTCCTACCTGCAGATCACATGCCTCAAGAGAAGTTTTTTTTTTTTTTTTTTTAATTTGATTTATATGCCGCCCTTCTCCGGAGACTCAGGGAGGCTTACAATGTGTTAAGCAATTGCCTTCATACTTTTGTATATTTATACAAAGTCAGTTTATTGCCCCCACAAACTGGGTCCTCAATTTACCTACCTTAGAAAGGATGGAAGGCTGAGTCAACCTTGAGCCTGGTGAGATTCCAACTTACAGTAATTGCAGACAGCTGGTGTTAATCACAATGCTAATAGTCTGCTGAGCCACCAGGCCCCTCATTTCCAAGAAGGAGAAGTGGTTCTCCTTCTTGGAAATGAGGATTTAAGAGAGCCTTGGTTGGCGCAGCAGACTAAAGCACTGTTAAGTAACACCAGCTGCCTGCAATTACTGCAAGTTCAAATCTCACCAGGCTCAAGGTTGACTCAGCATTCCATCCTTTCGAGGTAGGTAAAATGAGGACCCAGTTTGTGGGGGTAATAAGCTGACTTTGTATAAAAAAGAACACCGCTTTGGGGGGGGGGCGAAAGCCCTACTAAGCAGGTATATACAAAAGTATAAAGGCTATTGCTTAACGCATTGTAAGCCGCCCTGAGTCTCCAGAAAAGGGAGGCATATAAATCGAACCAATAAATAAATAAATAAATTTGAGTACTCTGAGAAATCAACAAGATACTGTATATATCTTTGACCTTTTGTCATGAGGATATGTCATCTGATTCCTTCGTTAAGACTCTTCCTACATACAGAACTTCCAGCAAGCATAAGGCTGCAGGTAGGTCTAGAGAAACAGCAGCCATCCAGATGTTTTGGGCTAGAGCTATTACAGTTCCTTGTCATTGCCCAATATATAAATCTAAAATTTATATTGAAGTCATCCCCTCCTGTTTGATAACATCAGTATGCTGATGATACCCAATTATATCCTTTGATTCTGGGCTGCTTAGGTGAAGCTGTTAAGGTTCTCTCCCAGTGGATGGAGAAGTACCAGCTCTGATTCAGTCCTACTAATCCAGATCTGGTGATATTCTAAATATGACCTTGGATGAGGCGGCATTACTCCATTCAAGAGTGGTGCACAATTTTAGGGGTCTTCCTGGAGTCACAGATCCTGCTTGATTAAAAAAAAAGTGGTAATTATAGCCATGAAGGCCGTTGTCCAGCTTCATCTGATGCACAAATTGCACCATTCCTAGAGCAGGGTCCCCTTCAGTCACTACTCCCACCCTGATCACCTTACAATGTGACTATTGCAATGTACTCTACTTGGGCTACTCTACTTGGGGCTACACCCGAAAAAGCTTCAGCTCATCTAGAATGCAACTGCCCAAGCAGAAATGGGCATACCTCAGTATGCTGATGTAACACCTCAGCTTTACAAGCTGGTTGCCAGGTTGCTTCTGGGTGTGATTCAAGATTCTGTCACTACCTATAAAGCCCTTCTAATGGAATGTATGGAGGATCCAGAGCAGGGGTTCAAACTCAAGGCCCGAGGGGCGAATTCATCCTGCAGGGTGCTTAGATCTGGCCCACAGGGCCAACCTGGAAACAGTGAAGGACTGGCCTGCGGTGCCTCTGCCAGTGAAAATGGAGCTCGGGAGGGCTGCGTGTGGCGCTCCCAAGCTCTGTTTTCACTGGCAGAGGGTTGTAGGAGGCTGCCCCAGCTGAAAACAGAGCTTGGGAAGCCATTTTTGCTGGCAGAGTACTTAGGCCACCACAGGTGTCCCCCAACACGAGTGACATCATGATGGCTATGCCTACTCTGGCCCCCCAAGGTCAAACACCTGATGCGGCCCTCAATGAAATTGAGTTTGACACCCCTGATCTAGAGGAATGAGGGAAAGACGTGCCACTTAGAAACAATCAAACGTTTGACAGGCAGGAAGCAGGAGCTCCCAGTGGCTTAATGGTCAGAGGAAGAAACTTAAGAAGAACCCACCCTAATGGATCAAGCCCTTAAAAGTGGCGGCAGGAAGTTTGTACCTTCAGACGTGCAAGACTCTGTTAACATAGTCTTACAACAATATAAAATTAATTCATCTTATCATGATTCCTGTCTGGTTTATCTGGAATGAGGGCTGATAGCCCTACATGGCACAAATCCTGATTACTTGAGGGGCCACCTGTTTTTCATAGTATCTGGCTGGTCAGTTTGATCTGGCAGGGTTGGTGCATTCCAGGTCCCAACAATTAATTCCATCTTTGAAGACCCAGGAAGTACAGCTAGACCTCAACTTACAGCAGTTCATTTAGTGACTGTTTGAAGTTACAATGGCGCTGGAAAAAGTGACTTATGATTGTTTTTCACACTTATGACCATTGCAGTGTCCCCATGGTCATGTGCTCAAAATTCAGATGCCTGGCAACTGACTCATATTTACGACCGTTGGAGTGTCGTGGAATCATGTGATCACTTTTTGTGACCTTCTGACAAGGAAAGTCAATGGGGAAGCCAGATTCACTTATCAACCATGTTACTAACTTTGTCAGGGTTCCAAGTAACACCCCCAACGAAAGAAGACTCTGGGGCTTTAAGTTCCTCAAAGTTCCATTTCATTAGAGATGTCATACTGGCACATCTGGGAAAACACGAATCTGAAAATTTCCAGGTTTTCCCCACCCAAAAAAAGTTCAAGTCCCTGCCCAGCACCCACATGTCCATCACATGATCCAATCAGACACCATCCAAAACTGGAGATGCCTCCCAGTCATCTCATCACAGCTGTAGGACAAGGTGGCCTTGACTCTCGGAGAAAATAATGTTATTATGACTACCTATCACCCACACTTCATACAATCCCCCCTCCCATTTTCCCACAATAGAAAATGCTTGAAGGCCCAACTGTAAAAGATGGCTTTGAGGCCTGACAAACTTAACAGCCACAATGTTTCACTTAAGAACTGTAGTGAGAAAGGTTGCAAAATTAGGCAAAACTCTCTTAACAAATGTTTTACTTAACAACAGAAAATTAGAGCTCAATTGTGATCGTAAATTGAGGATTACCTGTTTACCTTCTCTAGAGCAGCAACTGCCCTCTAGAATGAGATTGCTTGTGAGATTCAAACAGCCCCACCTGTCAGCACTAGAGGAAATGCAGCTTGAAGTGCATTTGTCTACAGTGGGACCTGGCCTGCCAACAGGCATTCGAAACACTAAAAGAAATGTTTGCAAAAGAACCGGTCTTAAAGCATCCTGACCCCGAACAACCCTTCGTCATCCAAGCAGATGCCAGCGATGTGGCAGTGGGGGCTGTGCTACTCCAAAAGAACAGCCAAGGGAATCTACAACCTTGTGCCTACACATCCCGCAAACTCACCGACACAGAAAGACGATGGACGGCGTGGGAAAAGGAAGCGTTCGCAGTGAGATGGGCGCTGTTGACCTGGCGACACCTGCTAGAAGGAGGCCAGAGACTGTTCGAAGTTTGGACTGACCATAAGAATCTGGAGGCCCTCAGGACCCCACGGAAGTTGTTGCCCAGGCAAGTCCGGTGGGCCCAATACTTCAATAATTTCAACTTTGAGCTGAAGCACATCCCAGGGGGGAAAAACTTTCTGGCCGATGCCCTCTCCCGAATGCCCCAATACAACAGTGAGCGGGAGCAGGTAGTGAATGCCATCATCCCCTCTGCCCAAGGAGTAGGTCAAGTAGTCACCAGACGGCAACGTCGCAACCAGCATGGCCAATTAGCAAGTGACTTAATGACAAGACTCAAAATGGAGACATTGGCGGACCCCTGGTTCCGAGACAATCAACATCTCTTGACAAAAAGGGATGACCTAGCATGGAAGGGGACAAAACTCTATGTCCCAGAGACTCTACGCACCCTGGTTCTCAAGAGGAGCCACGGCGTTAAACCAGCGGGGCATTTCTGATAACTAATGTTTTCAGTACTAAAAGTACTGAAAACATTACTTTTTGCCCAGGGCTATGGTAAGAACAACTGACACCCCTTTTCCTCCTTTCCCTTGTTCTCATCTGGGTTTGTTTACTTTGGCAGTTTGTATTCTGTTTTGCGTTTTTTCTACCGTTAAAAAAAATGTATTTTTAAATATTTTTTTAATGTTTTTAAAAATTTATAAACTGCCCAGAGTCACTGGGAGTCAGGTGCCATATAAACTTATTATAGTTGGTCATAAAGCTAGCCGGATGTTCAGACTAGATTTGGCATTTTTATCAACCTAGCCTTCCAGACAACCTACATTAGGCAGATGTTGTTAATTGCAAGATGTAAGCTATTATGAGTAAAACTTTTTTTTTACAATGGACCAGTGGTGAAATTCAATTTTTTTTACTACTGGTTCTGTGGGTGTGGCCTGGTGGGAGTTGCAGGGGAAGGATACTGCAAAATCTCCATTCCTACCCCACTCTGGGGCCAGCCAGAGGTAGCATTTGCTGGTTCTCTAAACTACTCAAAATTTCCGCTACGGGTTCTCCAGAACCTGTCAGAACCTGCTGGATTTCACCCCTGCAATGGACTGATAGTGATTTTATTAATGCTAATTGTGCTCCAGATGTTTTTGGATTGTACCCAAGGTATCTATTACTATCGCAGTCGTTCTACTTCTATTTACATATCTTAGCATTTTGTGATTTTCTTCAGTTCTTTCTCTTCTATTCTATCTTCAGATACTGCTATGTCCACTATCCAGACTTTTTGTCTTTCTCATTGACAGTTGTTATGTGGCAGGCAGTTGTCTGTTTGAGTTCTAAAGTCCCAGAGCACTTTAGCTTCTTCACTTTCTATTACTTTCTCTACTTTATGGTTCTCACCAGTTCTTGCTTGCATGCAAACAGCATTTCTTGAAGATCTTTCAATGCACCATTGTTGCTATTTTGTTGTGCTGCTGTTTAGAGTCAGTCCATGTGATTTGCTCACAGCACTTAACTAGGTGGTCCATTGTTTCTTCAACTTCTTTGCAGAGGCAGCATTTGCTGTCTCATGCTGTTTTTTCAATTCCGGCTTGGTAAGGATTTGTTCTTAAGGCTTGAACTTGTGCTGCCAGAATTAGCCCCTCAGAGGGGAACTAGCCCCTCTGTCTTTTTCTTCAACTTTCCTGCTCTTAGCTATGGTCGGGTCTTGTTATCATCTTTACCTTCTAATTTTTCATGTACTGGCCATGTAATTTTTTTTTTTAATTTGATTTATATGCCGCCCTTCTCCGGAGACTCAGGGCGGCTTACAATGCGTTAAGCAATAGCTTTCATTCTTTTGTATATTTTATACAAAGTCAGCTTATTGCCCCCACAAACTGGGTCCTCATTTCACCTACCTTAGAAAGGATGGAAGGCTGAGTCAACCTTGAGCCTTGGAGAGATTCGAACCAGCAGAAATTGCAGGCAGCTGTGTTAATAATAGGGTGCACTAAACCACCGTACTATCAAGGCTCTGTACTATCAAGGCTCTGTACTATCAATTCTTTGCCTTTCCATGTGTCTTTTCTATTCTTCATTTGGAACATACTGAATGTGCAGAAAAGAAAACACAAATATCAAAATAATGTAATAAAAAGAACACAATGCTGGCAAGGAAAAGCATTACATGGACAATTTCTACAAAAGTTCGAGGGGAAAATGGATAAAAATAAAACCTGACCAATGGTTTACAACTGTAACATAAAAAAAAAAAGAAGGTTTGATTTTGACTACTTAGGAGAAAACTATTCCAACTAATGAAATCAAGGCCAGAGATTTAAAAACCATAACATGAGTCAAAGTGCAGATTATGCAAAGAACGGAAGGAATAGTAGATTGTGTATTTCGCTCTTGCAAGAAAATCGCACAAGCTATAAAGAAAACATAACACAAAATGTTTTGTTCCAAAATGACTCAGTGGAACATCTGTAAAAATTGTCATGTCCCATTAATGAAAAATTGGTGGAAACACAGAGCTGAAATAGTAGTCGAGAATGAGCAGATTAAAATACTGCGGGATTTCCAAATACAAACTGGTAACATCTCAGCTCATAACACACCATGCATAACTGTGGTGGGGATAAAAATGAAAGTAGATTATGTTCCATTTTGCAGAGAAGGGGATACATATTTTTTTTCAAGGGAAGGGGCAACATGGGGTGGAGGCGAATGTCTGATCCTCAAGCAGCTGCCGACCTTGTTACTCCTGTGAAAAGTTCTTTGATGCCAATTTAAGTTCTGACAGTCTCCATCTGTTTCAGTGAAACTTCCTTTTAATTGAATTATGCAAGTTATCCATGGCTGAGCCATTAAGAGAACAATGAGTGATGTGATTCATTAGCAGGGCTCAGTTCCTATGTGTGCTGTTTGTTTATCCCTTGTGATTCTTCAAATTTCTATTATGGTTTCACTGTATTCTATATGACTTACTGTCAATGATTTACAGTGTGACAGTCTAGTTATTTTTCATGTTTGGGTAGAATCATCCTACTGGGACTACTAGCATATTCAGCTGCTTTTCTTTAAAACACAATAATCTAGCCAATAGTTCAACCCCTCCTTTAAACGGTCATTTCCTATTTAAGATATGCACAGAGAAGTCCCAGCAATTTCCATTATAGCTTTTTGATCGCAGTTCAGTGATGGAGTGTGTTATTTTTGCTTCCAGAAGAGCTTTCGGATGTCTTTGGATAAAACATGGACTTGGAGAGCAAGCAAATGAATCTACAATTTGGTCTTAGTGAACTGATGCATACAAAACTATTCCAGGCTAGTAGTAATGATCTGATTCAACATATCCCAACTTATGGAGAGATAAAGCAAAACTCTGTTACCCTGGTTTAGTCCATTACCTGAATTAGATGAAGAGTTTTAGTCCTCAAAGTAGAGTTGTCTGGAAGTTGACTCAGGTCAACTGAACTTCTTTTTTTGTTGGCTCTCAACATTTTGCTGCTTATCCAAGTAGCTTCTTCTGTCTCAGCAAGTTGATTAGGAGAACCCCAAATATGTCCTCCAGGGAAGTTTCATTTCTCACCTAATCTGGATAGGATCATTAGGTGAGTAGGCAGAGAGTGGTTAGGATGTAAATGTTCCAACTCCTAAATCCTTTACTGTAGCTGTGTCATTAGCTGATGGAGGATATGATTGAATTAAGATCCAACCATACAAATTATTGAGATAATAGCCAAGCTAGTAACGAGTCCTAGAGAATTAATCAAAACATGATCCAGAATTATGCACATATTTCATAATAATGATTAATTGGAAGAAGCAACTGCAATGAGGTTGGCTACATTCATAATATACATAATATGAATATATTATTGTAAATAAAAATCAGTAAGTAATCAAGGCAAAATCAATGGCAAAAGATATATTAATTCAAATTGGACTAAAGATGATAAATTTGAATACTTGCTAGCTCCAGTCCTAATTTAAACATGGGAAATATTTAAGCTTAAATTACAATAATATCACATGTATATATTGGTGGAAGCTCAACATTCTTGGATGCTTTTCTGATTCAGATGGAGGGGCCAGGAGTGCAGAAGACAACTTGCAATTTATTTCAGAATGGACAGTAGATTATCATGTTCTTCCATTGGACAATTGTCCAGCTACTGAACTTTCCCCCTTTCTATTCCAAGAAAGCAATTTTTAAACACTTTCAAGATGATAGAGATAGATAGATAGATAGATAGATAGATAGATAGATAGATAGATAGATAGATAGATAGATAGACAGACAGACAGGAGAGGGAGGGAGGGAGGGAGGGAGGAAGGGAGGAAGGAAGGAAGGAAGGAGAGATATTTGTGCATGATTGTACACACACAAACTGAACTTCTATATACACAGTTAAAATATCAAATGTGCTTAAATGCAGACAACAGCAAGCTGTTAAATAACATCTTGTCTCACAGGCCTGTTTGCCTCTATTGTCTTTTAGAGCAATTTCTACCAGGAATGCTGTAACTGAACAAAAATTACAATTGTTGTCTTTTTAAAGTTAGAGGGTTTCTGGTACAAGTCAGCAGGAATACTTTTAATTGCTATTTTTGTTTCCCTTTCCCTGTGTTTTTTTTTTTTTAAGTCCTATACTTGGATCACAAAGTCCTATAACTGAACTTTAAAAAAGCATAGGAAAACATAAGTAACAAAGGGAGATTGCAGGTGGGGAGAAGAAATTAAAAATTGTCTTTTTTGCAGCTTTTGTATTGGGAATTTTATATTTGCAAGACAAATGTGCTGTTGCAGCGTTCCTGTCAAGATAACTCTAAATTATATTAGAGACCATGGTAACCATTGATTCACTTTGAGGGCCATTCCTGCCTCAGCAAAATAAACCAAAAACACAGCCTGCATCAAACTGAAGAGCCCTATCTGAAATGATAGAACACACATAACTTGGAAAGATGCACTTCAGAAAATTGTGGCCAGAAGTGCTTTTATGGTGAATAGGGAGGATGAATAGAGGGTGATCTAATTTGTTGCTGCCCTCCAAAAATGATTGCTGGTTTGCTCTGGCAATTGGACAGCCAAGCATTGTGGATAAGCTCTCAGCTGCTGGGTGAGAATTCCACATACAGAATTGATCATTAACAAGGCTCTGTCTCTAATGCCTACCCAGCTAATATTTCTGGATGGTGGAAAGACCTTTAATTGCATCCCTAATGCTGATATAAAGAGCTGGATGGGATAGTGCAAGCGCTGAGCAAAACTCTCCAATCTTTTCCTTCAAAAAGGACACCCAATTTCTAAGCATAAAGCTGTTCGCTTGTAACAGCAAGCCAATTTGTACAGAAGTCTCTTCTGGCTTTGGCAAACCTAAGAGGAGAATAAGAGGAGGTTGCAAGGTGATGCAAAGCAGCTTGTTGAGGTGAATTGCATCAGCTCTTAGCCTTCAGAAAGAGAATCATGTTGGCTCCACTGTGGAGAGGCTTTTCTTGAGATAAATCCAAACCACCACCACACAGACCCGATATTTTTTTAAGGTTAAGAATCCGGAATGAACAAGTTAGAAGTCTCGGTCCCACTTAAAAGCTCTAAAACCACTTTTCCTGTAATTCCTGAAGCCATATCTGAATAGTTACCAAAGGCTGATACAGCACCATGGTTTCTTGACATTTTGAGGTAGTAAGCACACAAAGCATTTAGGGCAAGCCTTGGAGAGGTTTAACATAAATACACACACATACACAAACACACACAAACTGAACAAATTTCAGCTCTGCCTATTTGCATTATCACTTTGGCCCTTGACTGTCAGAAGATCTTGCGTGCATTCCCCGGCCATCTAAGAATTCATCATTTCTGGATTAGGAGGTGATCCTTCATCTCTAATATTCATGAACCTGAATTTAAAACAGCTTTGGAATTTGTAGTGAGAGAGAATTACTGGTAGATATCAATGCTTTATGATTAGAACTGGTTTACTAAGAACTAGGTCTTTTCAAAATGATCATCTATGTCCCCTTGATAATATACTATTCATCCTACCGTTTTAGGCATGTAAACTAGGGTATATGCTTTAGTCTTGACTTTGCAGGATAATTTTTGCATGTATTACAATAACAAAGTTGTCCATGGGGTCGCGATGGGCCAGACATGACTTCGCAACTAACAACAACAACAATAATGAAACAAGGAGTGCAAGATTGGAAGAAGCGGGGAGATCTGGCCCATAGAATTGCTAAGAGTCAGACACAACTAAATGGATATCATCATCTTCATCATCATCAAATACCTAGACCCAAACTGACATTCAATAAAATATGAGATGAATTTCCACTTACTTTTTAAATTCACGAATTTGGTCATGTTCCCTGGCTTTTTCCTTCTTCTCACTACAGAAATGTCTCATATGCTTTCAAGAGAAAGGGGTGTTTTTTCAGACCGAAAAGTATATACTCTTAAAAATATGTGCTGTTATCAGATGCAACTTCTCTGGTAGCAGCTACCTGGACTGTCTATGTCATCATAAACAATATGGCATGTTTATACTAGAATTCAAAGACGTGATGCAAACTCAGCTTCAGAGCAGAACTTCATGCTATTGGAGCATGCTTAACTTGCTTATATATTTTCAAAAGTGAGTCATTTTATTGTCCTAAGGCAGGATGAACACTATTTAGTGTTGACTGATTCTGCCCACTGATAGGGATTCGATCCTGACTGGGTCAAGGTTGTCTTAGCCTTCCATTCTTCCAAGGTTGGTAAAATGAGGAGCCAGATTGTTGGGGACAATATGCTGAGTGTGCTATGAAGCAGTATATAAATCTAAGTGCTATTGCTATATACACGTTTTCCAACTAGTGTTTGTTCTGCCCTACAGTGAGCATAAAATCTGCTTCCGGCAAAATTCTTTATATCCCTCAATAAGATCAGTAGAACTGCATGCCAGCCACTCATTTAGAGTACAAATATATGATGTTCAAAAGCTGTTTTATTTTACAACTAAGAACAAATCAAATCAAATCTTTATTACAGCTACAGTATAAGGCCAGCATTCAGATGCAAGTAAAAGAGGTAAAAATGAAAATATATAAGGCTAAAAAAAAGAAAAGAATAGTGCAAATGTTTAGACTCAAAAAGTGAATGGTATGTTCAGAAGTGCAGATTGAAGTACAGGTACTCCTCGAGATACGACCGGTCACTTAACATCTGTTCAACATTGCAACAGTCTCTCCAAAAGCTATTATATGACCCATCTAAAAGTTACGGCTGCTACAGCATCCCTGTGGTTATTTACTCTTATGAGCAACATACCATGCACTCATCCTTGGGCTGCATGGCTGCCTCCCGGAAACATCTGCCATTTTCAGTGAGCCAACAATTGCTTGCAGAAATGGAGCTGGCTTTTAGAGCTTCCTGCCCTAATCATCTGGCAGATGGGAGACTGAAAACTTCTCCTGCTCTTGCTAGGCTTTGGGAAAGCCATCCAACTGCATGGTGTTGTGGCCTGTTGGCCACTGGCCCTTCCAGCAGCTGAATCGGATGAGGAGATGGAATAGGAGCTGGGGCCAGCATCAAGGCAATCTGAGAGCTTCGGGGGGGGGGGAGAGGAAATGGAGCTGTTTGGGATAGAGACAGAGGTGGAGCCTGGGCTGTCCATTAGCCCCCAGATGGAGTGTCATCAGAGGTGGCTGATGAGGTAGAGAAAGAACAGCTGGATCCTGTGCCTGAAGCATGGATGCACAGAGGGCAGAGGAGAGGAGAGCAGCAGGACTCTATGGGCTGGTCCTCGGGATGGAAGAGCCACAGCAGGTAGCTAAGCCCCACCCTAGCTCTGGGGATAAAAGGCAGGGGGTGGAGACAAATAGGTGTGGCAGACAACTATTCATCTCCCTGTCGGTCAGCCACTGCTAGTCCGAACTACTGAATCCTGTCTGGAACTGTATTGGATTTCTTTCTTGGAATCTGTGGCACTGAGAGTTGGGCACGCCTTTGGAGTGTGTGTGTGTGTGTGTGTGTGTGTGTGTGTGTCTGCTGCTGAGAAAAGAGCCAGCGCACTTTCCAGGACTTATGTTACAATCGCTATTCCTTTTAACCACCTCATTTGCTCATGTTACTGTATGCCTGGAAAGATGGTGTCAAAATCTGTAAGTTATTTATCTTAAACTTACTGCTGTCCTTGCATATGGGGGACTGGCTTCCCTGAAGAGCAGGAGAGAGCAGGAAAGACTTGAAGTCTCCCATCTGCCAGCTGATTAGGTTAAAGCCCCAGCCCACAAGCTCTGCTTCATTCTTTTGCAAAAGGCCACCAGTGGATTCATCACTCAGCTTTCTCCCCAGTGCATAAAAGCAACAAGGCTTCTCACAGCCATGCATGGAGGCTTGTTTAGAAGCCTCTTCGGCATTGGACCATGGTACTGAGTCTTAATCTAGTTGGGCTGGTTTTGGCTTTGCAAAGCTTTTTGCTGCTTTCTGTCTCATTTAGTGGCTGTCACTACTTGCAACCATAATGGGCAGGCTCCATTATAGCTTTAGATCGAGGACCATCTGTAACCCAGAAAAAAATTATCTGAAGATTGGTCATCCAACAGAAGGCACACATAGAAGGCACACTTTGTGAAGAAATGAACACAGCATATTGTTTAAGGAGTCTGATGAATTGTCTCCACAAGGATATATTATATAGGGGAGATCACGGAGAAGTTGATGTAGGGGAGTATTTTTATAGCGCCATCAGGTTGACAGAAGACAATGCATCCTGCACAGCTGAAGTAAAAGCTCAGCAAAATTATGAGACTGTGATAGATGAAAGATAAGAGGCCGATATATGGTATATGGAAAACAAATAAATAATATACTGCAAGTGTAGAAATCAGACTTACATTGATTTGAAAATCAGTCCCAAATAGATAGATAGATAGATATAGATAGATAGATGATAGATGATAGACGATAGACGATAGACGATAGATAGACAGACAGGCAGGCAGGCAGGCAGACAGACAGACAGACAGACAGACAGACAGACAGAAGATGGAGGGAGGGAAGGAAGAAGGAAGGAAGGTAGGTAGGTAGGTAAGTAGATAGATAGATAGATAGATAGATAGATAGATAGATGATAGATAGATAGATAGATAGATAGATAGATAGATAAATAGATAGATATGGATGGATGGATGGATGGATAGATAGATAGATAGATAGATAGATAGATAGATATGGATGGATGGATAGAAAGAGACAGAGACAGAGACAGAGACGGAGACAGAGACAGAGACAGAGACAGAGACAGATATAAATGATGCATCTGCATTTTCAAAGTCTAATGGGTAAAGGCTCTCTAATAGGAGTCCTAGCAAGGGAAGTTTGCTAATTACTTTAATCGGGCTGATTTAAAGTAGCCTTTAAAAACAAGTGGGGTCACTCTCCTTGGGAAAAATTATAACTTTAGTCAAAGATTAAAATTATTCAGTTTTAGCATCCATGGAAACCAAGCCAACTTCAGTGTAATCTTGAGACTATATGCATAGCTCTAAGAGACTGAGTATTTTCAAAGTTATGAAGCTTTCTAAAGGAGCTGGGAGGTAATCTTGATTATGAAGACTTGCAAACTTCAGGGATCAAGTAGACTCTTTTCAAATGAAAAAAAATCTCAGGTTAGCTGAAGAGTTACGCAGATAAATACTGGTGAGATCTCTAACATGTTATCTCTAAGATACTGAAATCTGAAACAGCACTGCTAAGTATTTACAAGTGTGCACCTGCTTGATAGCATTCCATTAATTGTTAATTATGAATTTTATGATAATTTCATGCAAATCCTAGGGCTTTTTCCTAATAATTTATTACTCTTTTTCCTCTGAGCAGAAAGAAGCCAAAGCCTTCAATGTCCTTGTCATTCTACCTGGGAGATAGAAATGATGACAGCATTATCTATAACTAAAAGAGCTAGAACCACTTGAAGAGGTCAGTAGTGATGGGTGTGGTAATGAATTGGGGGACAGGGGGATTGGATTATTGGGTCATGGATCATGTTGAAAAGTAGAGGAACGAGAATACATTCCACCTTCATCCTCTCTGGATAGTGACAGTTCCAGAGAGATCTCCCATGGTAAGCATATCTCAAAGTGGTTTTGAACTGGTGGAACTGAATGAGAACAAGCAACTTTTTATCTGTGGAGGAATTTCCCATGGTATTAAATCAGGGGCAGATTTAAAATTAACAATGTTGGAATTCATTGTTAGAATGTATTTTGTATTGCAACAACTAACACTGAGCCAAGGTGGTGCAGTGGTTAGGGTGCAGTACTGCAAGTTACTTCTGCTGACTGCCGGCTGCCTGCAATTTGGCAGTTCAAATCTCACCAGGTTCAAGGTTGACTCAGCCTTCCATCCTTCCGAGGTGGGTAAAATGAGGACTCAGATTGTTGAGGGCAATATGCTGACTTTGTAAACCATTTAGAGAGGGCTGTAAAGCACTGTAAAGCGGTATATATGTCTAAGTGCTAGTGCTAACTACAGAATTATTCAGCCAGCAGATGGCAGTGTTTAGTGTACATCTATGGTTATAATCTATGGTTTCTTTATGTTCCAAGAAAGTTTCCTGTTTCCTGTTACAATTAATATAGTTGAGCAGTAAGGCACATGGTGACTGTACTCTTTGTTTGCTCTGTGTGGTGTTAGAAACAATTTCTAACAAACAAAAATGAGCAAAAAGGGGGTCTCTGAACTGGGATGTTTATTTCTAAGCTGAAAGAGAAAGAACCAGATGGTGGTGGACAGCTGATTAGTGAAAACTGCCTGGTCCTGAATAGTGTCGGTTTTTTGTTGTTGTTGTTGTTCAACTCATTCCAATAATTTTGAGTAGAGTTATTTAGCATACAGCTATTAAGCACATTCATGGGTATGTAATTGGCAGGATCTAATACTTTGTTTTTGTAGAACAGGGTAGGAATGGCATGACTGTAGCTATTAAAATAAACCCAAACTTTTAATGAGGATGAAGCTGACAGCCAGCATTGAAGACAACCACTTATTCTTCTCCCTTAATAATTCTTAATAATTCCACAGCACAACTAAGGGGATCATGTTGTCTTACTGGTGAATATAATAAAGTGACAAGTAGGAACCTTTCAAAGAGAGTTCGAGACATACTGTGGTTACCAGCAGAAATAAAATGGTAAATATAATGCCTTTAAGGTGATGAGGAATCTGTTGAAAATAAATTGAGTAAAAACTATGAAGACTCAATTAATGTTTTATTACATATATAAATCTTGGGCTTCTCTATTAAGCGCCATATGGATTTATTAAATTTTGTGTGGTTTGAGGAGCACACCAGAATTTTAATAAAAAAGACAGATTGAATCTCATCAAATGTTAATAATCCTTAAGGAGGTCAATTAGATTGTCTGTGACATGGGCGAATATTAGAAGAGAGTATCAAAGAATCACTAATATGTGTTAGAAAACATTTAGCAGCGAGAGCTGTGCAAAATTAGGGTGCTTATTCCCTAATATTCCACACATATCATTCCTGGATTCTGTATATGGATAGTCCTCAATTTACTACAACTGAGACCAGAATTTCCATTGTAAATCATTGCTGTGATAAGTTGAGTCAAACCCAATTTTGCAACAATTATTACAATGGTCATTAACTGAATCATGTCATTAATAGCAATAGGACTATAGCAATAGCAATTAGACTTATATACTGCCTCACAGTGCTTTACAGCCCTCTCTAAGTGGTTTACAGAATCAGCATATTGCCCCCAACAAACTGGGTTCTCTTTTTACTGACCTCGGAAGGATGGAAGGCTGAATCAACCTTGAGCCTGGTGAGATTCGAACTACCAAATTGCAGTCAGCTGGCAGTCAGCAGAAGTAGCTTGCAGTATTGCATTCTAACCACTGTGCTACTGCAGCTCTTTAAGCAACTCACATGGCTATTAAACAAATCCAGTTTGTCCAATGGACATTTTTTTGCTGTTTCCAGTTTTACACAATTATTTATATGAAACGTTTGCCCTTTGCACACTGTAAGAATGCTTTTCTTTATAGAATCCACTGATTTCTGCATAAAAGGTAGCAAACCATGGTCACATGATTGCAGGATGCTGCAAACGATTATAAATGCAAATCATTTACCAAGCACCTGAATTACAATCATGTGACTCTAGGGATGGTGCAATAGTCGTAAGTGTGAGTAAAGAACATAAGCCACTTTTTCCAAGGCTGTTACAACTTCAAATAGTTGTTAACCAGTTCTGCTGTCCACCCCAAAAAGCAATAGCAATAGAATTATATACCACCCCATAGTGCTTTACAATACTCCTGGGATGATTTACAATAATCTTGGGGGATTTACAGCACATTGTCCCCAACAATGTTGGCAGGAATAGTGTTGGCAGGAATAGCCAACACTCCAGAAGATAGGCTTAAGATACAGAAGGATCTTGATAGACTTGAATGTTGCACACTATCTAACAAAATGAAATTCAATGGTGAAAAAAGTAAGGTTCTACATTTAGGCAAGAAAAACAAAATGCATAGGTACAGTATATGTGGTACCTCCTCAATAGTAGTAACTGTGAGAGGGATCTTGAAGTCTTAGTGGACAATCATTTAAATATGAGCCAGCAATGTGCAGCAGCTGCCAAAAAAGCCAACACAGTTCTAGGCTGCATAAAGAGAGGGATAGAATCAAGATCACATGAAGTGTTAATACCACTCTATAATGCCTTGGTAAGGCCACCCTTGGAATACTGCATTTAGTTTTGGTCGACACGATATAAAAAAGATGTGGAGACTCTAGAAAGAGTGCAGAGAAGAGCAACACAGATGTTTAGGGGACTGGAGGCTAAAACATATGAAGAACAGTTGCAGGAACTGGATATGTCTAATTTGATGAAAAGAAGAACTAGGGGAGACATGATAGCAGTGTTCCAATATCTCTATTCTCCAAAGCACCTGAAGGCAGGACAAGAAGCAATGGGTGGAAACTAATCAAGGAGAGAAGCAAACTAAGGAGAAATTTCCTGACAGTTAGAACAATTAATCAGTGAAACAACTTGCCTCCAGAAGTTGTGATGCTCCAACACTGGGAGGTTTTAAGAAGATGTTGGATAACCATTTGTCTGAAGTGGTGTAGGGTTTCCTATCTAGGCAGGGAGTTGGACTAGAAGACCTCCAAGGTCCCTTCCAACTCTGTTATTCTATTTCTATTTCTTTCAACAATCTGGGTCCTCATTTTACTGAAGGATGGAAGGCTGAGTCAACCTTGAGCCTATCAGGATCAAACTCCAGACTGTGAGCAGAGTTAGCCTGCAATACTTCATTCTAACCACTGTGCCACCAGGGCTCTTGCAAAACCGCTACCTGATGGCTGTCTCTTGGTTTCTACCCTTTTGGAGGATTTTATTTTGCAGCATTGAATCCAGGACAATTCAGGAATTAGCAAACATGGACTTATCCCATATTGTCAACGATTCAACAAATCTGTACAAAGTTTTCTTGCAGAGATGCAGCTACTGTGTTCTTCATTTGGGATAGAACATTTGATTCCCCACCTGTAGTGATGTAGTAAGTTTCTAAAAGATGTCTACAGATTTGTCATGTTAATGGAAAACATTAACTGCCAATGCATGGATTCTCCAAGAATCTACCTTAAAATATCTTACCTTATCTAATTTTGGGGACTTGGTTGAGTACAGGGAGTCCTCAACTTATAATCATTCAGTGATCGTTCAAAGATATGACAGTGTCAGCACTTCAACCTGCATTTACTCTAGTGCTGACATAAGAAGAAGAAGAGGGGCCAGCTGGCAAGAGGATGCTTGACACTTCACCTACTTATTTTCATTGAAGATAATATCCCCTAGGACAGCGGTTCTCAACCTGGGGGTCGCGACCCCTTTGGGGGTCAAACAGCCATTTCACAGGGGTCGCCAAAGCCCTCTCTCCCCCCCCCACGCCTTCACTCACCCTCACTCTCTGCTCTGTTGGATCGCCGGCCGTTCGTTTACCCCGCCCACTCCCAATCTATTGCTGCCTCCGATGGCTAGAAGAAAAAAAACTGTTTAAATTCTTGCCGCGGGGCTTCAAAGGGCCGCCCTATAGCCAGTGGTGCAGCCGAACTGTTTGTTAAATTGCTGGCTTGCCCCACCCCTCCGCACCACTATTTATTGCCAATAAATAGTGGTGGGCGAGGGGCGGGGGAGCCAGCAATTTAACAAAGGGTTCGGTGTTTTTTTTGTAATTTTATTGGCCCACGGAGCTTCAGCATAGGCTAATTAGCCCTTGCTTAGATCGGTTCCCGACCCCCAGCTGATTTGCTCTCAGCTGTTTTGCTCAGAGCTCTGCTGCTTGCTTGGAAAGAGTGCAGATTTTTTTCCCCCTACCTATACTGAAAAACGAAAGAGAAAGTAAAGCAGGCTGTTGGCTTTGCACGTTGGGAAATTAGGCAGGCAGATTTCTTTTTCCTCACCAAAAAAGGTAGGTGCAAACAACGGGAAATTTAGGGAAAAAGAGGAGATTTTAAAACACAAAAGAAAAAAAGCTCTATTTAACTAGGGAATTGTAATAATTGAGATACTATTAATTGTATATTGTGTTGAAAGCAGAAATGGTTAAGTTGTGGTTTGGAGGAATATATGGGGGAAATTATTTGGTTTATTATTATTGGTAAATATAATTAATTGATTTGTAAGAAATTGGATTGCATGGAAATAATTGGAATATTCATGTTCATATTGATTAATATACAAAAAAGGTAGTTATATAACTAATTGATTTATATTAAAATGTTGAATTCATATTAAACAACTGTAATATTACATAATTAACTAATGTGAGGATGGATATAAAAATAGATGACAATGGGAAAGGGTATAATATAGAATAGAAGGGAAAAATTGAATTTGATTAAGATTAGAGATGAGGATGAAGGGTAATATTGGTTTTTTACAAAAATAGATGAGGAATAAATATGGCAAAAAGGAAATATAGAAATTGTAAATTTAATTGAAATGACTAAACACTGTTTAAATTTATGAACCGGCCAAATACTCTGTTCAAAGAAAATACATTGTATGTTTGTATGTGTGTTTCTAATTATTGTTATTTATTCATATTTGTTCTCTTTTATTCTTTAAAGTTTAACAATTCATTCTTTATCTTAATATCTTTATATTTGTTTGGGGTTGGCTTTCTTCCCTTTCATCTTTTTTATTGTACAGCAATCTTTCTCCTCAAACCTACCACCTCTGTTTTTTCTTTCCTTCTTACTTTCTCTTTCCCCCCCCCTCTTCTTTCTCTTCCTTTCTCCTTCTCCTCCTCTCTTCCTCCCTCTCTTACCCTCACTCCTACTCTAATTTCCCTTCCCTTCCTTCATCCCTCTCTATTGCTGTATCCTTTTATGCATATGGACTACTCAGAGGGCTGAAAAAGTTATTTCTGACTGGTCCTCGCACTTTTGACCAGTCTTCGAACTTATGACTGTCCTCACATTTTACGTTTTTGCCCTATCTTGTCACCATGGTGAAGAGAAGCAGTTGTGAAATGAGTGACACATTGTTAAGAATGCTACAATGGGCATAAATGATGACCAGTCATAAGTGCGAAGACCGGTCAAAAGTGCGAGGACCTGTCAGAAATCACTTTTTTCAGCCCTCTGGGTAGTCCCTATACACATAGCCATGGCCACCCGGTCACATGACCAGCTAGCCACACCCACCCAGTCACATGACCTCCAAGCCACGCCCACAAAATAAGCCACGCCCACAGAACCGGTATTAAAAAAATTTAGAACCCACCCCTGGTTGGGGGTCACCACAACATGAGGAACTGTATTAAAGGGTCGCGGCATTAGGAAGGTTGAGAACCACTGCCCTAGGAGATGAGAGGGAGGGGGGGGCATTCCTGGGAGCTTAGGTAGTAGATATGGGGAGAGTGATTTGGAAGAAGGCCAATGAGATGCAGAGATTTGGGGAACGGAAAGGGAGGGTCTGGGGTCAGGAAGCTAGAGCTGGCTACGCCACGATCGGGGCCAGATTGTCGAGCTTAATAAAATGAAAGATTTCTTCAAAGACTATCTGTTTGGAAATGCAATTTATTTTATTTGAAGACGATATTGAAACCTGACAGACAGCACTGAAAAAAGTGACTAACTCATGATCATTGCAGAATTCTCACAGCCACATGAAACAACTGTAATGATTCGCTTAACAACCCTGACCCCCCCCCAAAAAAGGTTGCAAAATTGGGTGCAACTCCCTTAACAAACATTGGCAATGGAAATTGTGGTCTCAGCTGTGGTTGTAAGTCAAAGTCTACCTGGCAAAAAAGGTTGTAATGGATGTAACTCACTTATCAATCACCTTGGTTAGCAATGGAAATTATGGTGTCAGTTGTGGGTGTAAATCAAGGACTATCTGTATTATGGTATTATATATTAATAATACCATTTTAATAATACTGTATTATCTGTAAATGGTATAGGATTTCCTGCCTAAGCAGGGGGTTGGACTAGAAGACCTCCAAGTTCCCTTTTAACTCTCTTTTTCTATTCTATTCTATTCTATTCTATTCTATTCTATTCTATTCTATTCTATTCTATTCTATTCTATTCTATTCTATTCTATTCTATTCTATTCTATTCTATTCTATTCTATATTTGGTCTTCACTTTATCCTAAAGGACTTTCCTTTAGAAAAGAGTCAACATTGTTGGGCACACTTGTTCTAATTCTTCCTTAATGGGATTCAGTTCTTGTTGCAAAAATATTTTTATGTGTGTTTCTATTTCCTCATTTACTGCCTTCAGTTGCAACTTACGACATCAATCACAGGTGTCTACGGTCATCTTTTTCACTGATGGGTTTCTATCATTTGTGTGACTGATTTAGGCTGCAGGTAGAAACTGTAGCCAAAAGTAATGCTGGGCACTGCTAGGCAGGAAAGAAATAGTAGGAGAACAGCAATAGCTAGGATATTCAATGGCACAGAGAGGGATGAAAAAATAAACCCAGAAACTGATAGGAAGGAAGAAATATTTATTGGAGCTCCATTTTTCTATTTATCTATCTAGTTTGTGGCAATTCATTTTAAAACTTTTACTATATTTCTTTTCTTTAAAAGTTAATCCAGTTTGACACAATCATTTCTATGAAACATTTGCCCTTTGCAGACTGTAAGCATGTTTTCCCTTATAGAATCCATATTCTTATCTCTAAAGAACTGGTCACCTATTCATGCCTTCCAGCGCTGGCTCTCTTTAAATGATGTGCTGTGTTACAGTTAATACCTGTTACAGTCTGTTGCTTTTATACTGTAAGCTGCTTTAGGTTATCATTTAAATAGAAGAGTGGGATAAACAGAATGGTGTAGAATTAGCTGCTGCAAGGCAGAGTTGAGAGTGCCTGAATCAATGTACTCCCTAAAACGATTAGCATGAAAGGAGATACATACATGTGGAGTCCTTGGGGTTCTCTAGTTTGGTTGTTTGCTTATAGATGTTTCATTAGCCATCTAGGTTAGGGGTCCCCAACACCCGAGCCACAGACCGAGACTGGTCGGCAGCCTACCAGATACCGGGCTATGGAAGTGAGTTGAGCCCCATCCACGCACACATGGGATCCAGGCAGCACATGAAATCATGCCCCCCACCCTCCGTCCACAGAAAATCTGCCCTCAATGGAAAAGATTGGGAGCCACTGATCTAGATAAAATCATCAGTGCTAATGTTTGTCATCCAGTTTTGGTCACCACGATGTAAAAAGGGGCTTCTCAGGGTGCCGTCGGCCAAACAGTGTCGGCTGGCGGCCCCCAGGGGGAGAGCCTTCTCTGTGGGGGCACCTACCATCTGGAACGAGCTCCCCCCGGAGATACGGAGGATCCCGGACCTGCGCACGTTTCGTCATGCTCTCAAAACTTTTTTATTTCAGCAGGCAGGCCTGGCCTAACTCTCCTCTTTTAAATTTTTAATTTGTTTGATCTTATAAATTGGGTGTTTTAATCTGTGTTTCGGCCAAAATATTTAATAATTTTAAGGGACTTTTAATATTTGTATTATCTGTATTTTATCTTGGCTGTTCACTGCCCTGAGTCCTTCGGGAGTAGGGCGGTATAGAAATTTGATAGATAGATAGATAGATAGATAGATAGATAGATAGATAGATAGATAGATAAATAAATAGATGTTGAGACTCTAGAAAGAAGAGAAGAGCAACAAAGCCTGACTAGGTAGCTCAGTGGCTAAGACACTGAGCTTGTCGATCAGAAAGGTTGGCAGTTTGGCGGTTCCAATCCCTAGTACAGGTCTCCTGTGTGAGCAGGGGGTTAGATTAGATGACCTCCAAGGTCCCTTCCAACTCTGTTACTGTTACTGTTACATGATTAGGGAACTGGATGCTAAAACATATAAAGAACTGTTGCTGGAACTGGGTATGTCTAGTCTGATGAAAAGAAGGACTAGGGGTGACATGATAGCAGTGTTCCAATATCTCAGGGGCTGCCACAAAGAAGAGGGAGTCAAGCTACTCTCCAAAGCACCTGAGTAATGGGTTTCAAAACCCGTTGCTACCGGTTTTCTCATGGGTGCGTGCGCACTCACGCGTGCTGCTTCTGCGTATGCCGCCGCCGCTACTGGTTTGCCCGATCTGGGGCAAACCAGTAGCAACCCACCACTGATCTGGGGGCAGGACAAGAAGCAATGAGTGGAAACTAATCAAGGAGAGAAGCAACCTAGAAAGGTTTAAGGAAAAATTTCCTGACAGTTAGAACAATAATCAGTGGAACAAGGTGGCGCAGTGGTTAGAGTGCAGTACTGCAGCAACTTCAGCTGACTGCTAGTTCAGCAGATCAGCAGATCAAATCTCACCGGTTCAAGGTTGACTCAGCCTTCCATCCTTCCGAGGTGGGTAAAATGAGGACCCAGATAGTTGGGGGCAATATGCTATTTAGTATACGATCTTTGGTATAAGCCGCCCAGAGTCCTCAGAGAGTGGGCGGCATAGAAATATGACTAATAAAATAAATAAAATAAATAAATAAACAACTTGCCTCCAGAAGTTGTGAATTCTCCAACACTGGAAGTTTTTAAGAAGAGATTGGATAACCATTGTCTGAAATGGTATAGGGTTTCCTGCCTAAGCAGGGGGTTGGACTAGAAGACCTCCAAGGTCCCTTCCAACTGTGGAGAAGATATAGAATATTCTATTCTATATCCTCTCCAGCAACCAACACCAGATAATCAGGAGTTAACACTAGACAAATAGTCAGATAACACCAGATAAACCATCAAAGCAAAAAACAATACCTTATTCAAGGAATTATCAAGGAGAAAACCACATCCCTACCAGCAATGGCACGACAAGCTACTGTGTATACAGAGAGCAAAACCCTACGCTCATCAAACTTTTATCTAATTCTATAATGTAAGCAAACAACCAAACTAAGGTCTCCACAGTTCAACCCTGAGCTATGTTTATTCTCTTCTATTGGAAATACATAAATGTATTTTTTTAATAGTGACAACATTTCTTTTATCAAGCCTAATGTCCTTTGATGCATTTCCCCCAAATCCACACAAATGTTTCATGCATTTCTATGCCCAGGGTAGATAAATATTTTCAGGCTGAATGCTATTTTCAGTCTTTAAAAACCAGACTGAGGGCTGCTTTATAACAAGTGAGTGAAGCTAGAGGGGTGTGTGTGAGAAGTTTTTTTTTGGGGGGGGAGGGGGGAATCTAAATGTAAAAATAATTACAATTACTTTGCTTTAATTAAATATAGTTATCATGATTACCCCTGATGCAGTTAATATTTTGGGGGGTTTTTTAACATTAAAATTATATTTCCACAGCGATTTCCGAAAAATGATGATACTCAAGTTTTGGGGAGAGCATCTGTAATTCTGAGACTTCAGGCAATGCACCTCAGCCTTAATTTAGGATTGCATTCCCATAATGACATGGATCAGTTCATTATTTCATCATAGTAGAGAAGCATAACTACCCTTAGTAACCAATACTGGTCAAGGACCTGTTAGGGTGTCGAACTCAAGGCCCTGGGGGCCAGATCCAGCCCACGGGGTGTTTAGATCTGGCCCATGGGCCCGCCCTTGAAACAGCAAAGGACTGGCCCACGGTGCTCTGCCAGCAAAAAGGGAGCCTGGAGGGACTGTGTCCAGCCCTCCGGGGCTCCGTTTTTGGCCATGCTGGCCTCCTGCAATGGTGTGCCAGCAAAAATGGAGCTCAGGGAGGCCGACCTCCCGAGCTCCCTTTTTGCTGGCAGAGGGCTGCAGGAGGCCGTCATGGCCCAAAACAGAGCCTGGAGTGACATTGATCTGGCCACACAGCCCCTAACTACGCCCCCCCCCCGGCTTCCCCAAGACAAACACAACCCTGATGCAGCCCACAATGAAATCAAGTTTGACATCCCTGTGTTAGGCTTTCAGCCTATCTGGTTCTCTCATTCCCTAACAAGCTACACAGAAGCACTTTTTATAATGTTCCTCATCAATGTTCTTGTTAGGTTCTCAGGTTAAAAATTAATATATTGATGAAACTTATGTATTATCACAAGACAGTTAATTGAAGATGACAAGGCACTGTAGAGAACACATGAAAGGGGAGGAAGGAGAGAGACCATGAATTTGCAAATAAAGTTGGGGGTTCTGTTAGGCCTAACCACATTGTCAACCATTTTGCTCAGAGATGCCCTCTTATTGTATAAGGGGTTTCATTTTGAATAAGATGGGAAATAGTTCTTGGGTCCAGGAGAAAAGTCTTTTCTACTATGCCTTTTGTCCTGCCAGACAACAAAGGGTGGGGGCATCCCAGTGGTGGGATTCAAAATTTTTACCGGTTCTGTGGGCGTGGCTTGGTGGGCATGGCCAGGCGGTGTGACAGGCAGCACTTGGCCTCCTGCACCCACCTGGGAGCAAAAATGGGCCGTGAGGGGACACGCCCCCATGCCTTGTTTTGGGACTAGGAGGCCTCCCTAAAGCCTCCATGCACCCCTACACCCCATTTGGGGCATAGGAGGCCTCTCTGCACTTATCTGGGAGCCAAAATGGGGCATGTGGGGACTCCTGGAAGGGACGGGGCAGGAAGGGGTGGGGCCAGGCAGCAATTTAACTACCAGCTCGCCCAAACCAGCACGAACCAGCTGAATCCCACCACTGGCCCCCACCCTTTTGGTCTTCTGAAAGGGCCTGAAAACCTGGCTTTTCCAAGTGGCCTGGGGTCCCAAAAGGAGTGCATCACTGTAAATGGATTTGATAAGACACCACCTCCCTCTATATGTATCTTGCTCCCTTCTTTCTCATCTTTGTCAGTTTTAAGATGATTTGATGTTATTTTTTTTATTTATTTTTATTGGTTTTAATGATTGCAGGTCCCCTAGAGTCATCTCTAGGTGATATGAGCAGTATATAAGTTAAATAAATAAATAAGACCCTTCATGCAATTACGATGGGTATGTGTAACTCAAAATTGTCATGTTAGAAGTCTCTTAACTTGCTTTTGGGGTCACTGATGTTTCATTACCCTACTAGGTGACATCATCAGAGCTGGAAACTGCATGTGGCTCACAAGCCATTGGTTATGCACTGTGGGTTTAGCATAAAGTTAGGCAACCTTGTGATTCTTTTCCCTGGATGATGAAACTCTCATAATCCTTTGTTATTCGTCATGCCGTCTGGGGCTGATGGAAATTGTACATAATCATAAATATCTGTAGAACACTGTGTTGCATATTATTGGAAGGAAGGAAGATCAGCAGCAGAGGGCATACTTCATAATTCAGAAGCCCCACCAAATTGCTGCAGAAAATTGTGACAGTTGCATCATTTAGCCTTCTCCCCCAGGGGGAGAGCCTTCTCTGTGGGGGCACCTACCATCTGGAACGAGCTCCCCCCAGAGATACGGAAGATCCCGGACCTGCGCATGTTTCGCCGTGCTCTCAAAACTTTTCTATTTCAGCAAGCTGGCCTGGCCTAACTCCCATCTTTTAAATTTTTAAAATTTTTTAATTTGTGATTTTATAAATTGGGTGTTTTAATCTGTGTTTCGGCCGAAATATTTAATAATTTTAAGGGATTTTTTTAATATTTGTATTATCTGTATTTTATCTTGGCTGTTCACCGCCCTGAGTCCTTCGGGAGTAGGGCGGTATAGAAATTTGATTAATAAATAAATAATAAATAAATTTAGTGTGTGCTTTACTTTATCCGGTCTTCTGTTTCAAAGTCTGTATTCTTTAGCTCTGCAAAAATGGACTTGAAAGTACATTAGATATATGTTGCCCGGGGAAATTGTCCAATGAGAGAAATGGCATGGATAACCGCAGAAGGTCAAGAAAACCATTCCTTTCTCTTAAAATGTCACTTTCTATCATAGTTTCTTTTTTGAAAAGCAAATATTTGCAATTTTCATATTTCCCAAAGGGATATTTTATAATGGATCTGATCATAATGGATTTCTCTCCTGAGAGATGTAATCAATTCAAACTAATTGATATTTATGGTTATAATTTTTCTTTTATATCATATAATATTTCTACCTGGTTTTAATTGAGAGAGCCGGGATCAGCAGGGGTCAGCAATCTGCAGCTCTGGAGCCACATTTGGCTCTTTCACCCCTCTGCTGTGGCTCCCTGTCACTCAAAATATGCGTCACAACCACCAATGTGCGACACCAACCGGCATGCGATTTGTTGAGCTTTTCAACCTCTGGTAGGCCAACCATGGATAAATCCAAGAAAAGAAAAGTTTCAGAAGAAAACAGAATGTTTAATTCAACTACATATGCTAGTTTTGTGGCCACTCAAGAAATAGTCAGGCACAGGAAGGGTTTTGTGGCTCCCGGTGTTTTCTTTTCTGTGGGAAACAGGTCCAAATGGCTCTTTGAGTGTTTAAGGTTGTAGACCCCTGGTCTAGTGGTACCAGGGTAGAAAGCAGAAAACTGTGCCACCTTAACCATGAAAGCCAGCTGGGTGTCTATGGGCCAGTCTCAGTCTAACTCACCTCACAGGGTTGTTATTTTTTTTACAAGTTTTATTTGTTTTATTTATATCACATTCAATTTTCATCAAACAGTGAAACAGTCTGAGTACAATTATATTTAAGTAGTTATAATAACAACACTTTGTTGTGGTATTCATCACCATAACAATAACAACAACAACAACAACAACAACAACAACAATAATATACTAACATAATAATATAATAACAATAATACTTAATATCATCTTCTTTAACAACTCTCTCCTTTAACATTTCCTCTTTTTGTATCTCCTCCTTTCTAACTTCTGTTTCTGTTGTCTAGTAATTGATAAAATATGTCCCATATCAAATGATATTCAGTTTCTTCTTTGTCTTTAATAATAAGCATTAATTTATCCATTTCTGCGCATTTTCTTAATTACATTCCCCTCAGACGGGATCTCCTTATTTCTCCATTATTGTGCAAATACAATTCTAACTGGAGTTAGTATATGCATGATCAAATATGTAGTCTTTTTGTTATATTTTTCTGGTAGAATGGGTTGTTATTGTGAGAATAGGAGGAGGAAGGCATGTTGGATATGTTTGCCATCTTGAGTAAAAATAATAGGAGGGATGCTTGATTGATCTTATAATTGTTGCCTGAGCAGAATCATTTGTTTGAGATTGGCGCCTATAGAAATTGAATTAAATAAATAGATGATATCACTGTATTTTTTATCATATTAGCACAGGTAAACAATTCATTAAAACATCCAGGTTACAATTTAAGCCTTGATTGATCTTATAATTGTTGCCTGACCAGAATCATTTGTTTGAGATTGGCACCTATAGAAATTGAATTAAATAAATAGATGGTATTGTATTTTTTATCATATTAGCACAGGTAAACAATTCATTAAAACATCCAGGTTACAATGGCTGGAGTTTATAGTCTTTGCACAGGGAAAAGAACTCTGACTTCAGGCAGAACATTTAACATTCTTGATTGTTAATAAAAACTAAAAGTTAAATAATAATAATAATAATAATAATAATAATAATAATAATAATAGTAGTAGTAGTAGTAGTAGTAATAATTCTAAATTTGCCGGACTTGAACATTTTGACTCTACAAAAAACCACCTTACTCGGAACAGCTTACATCCTCCGATGATACCTTAACAGTTCCTAGGTCCTTGGTTAGGACTCAAGCTGCTGAGCTATTAACCAGCCTCAAAGGCTGTGAATCTCACTAAAGATTAACCAATAATAATAATAGCAACAACAACAACTTTTTACATGGGCATGGCTTAAGATGGGAACAGAAGGTTTAATACTCACTGCTCAAGAACAAGCACTACAAACTAATGCCATGAAAGCAAAGATACAAAAATCTACCAACAATCCAAACTGCTGACTTTGCAACCACAAAGTCAAAACTGTTTCACATTTAATATGTGAATGCAGCAAAATTGCACAAACTGATTACAAAGCTAGACACGACCACGTTGCTAAATTAATCCACTGGTCATTATGTAAAAAATATGACTTACCTGTATCCAAAAAGTCATGGGAACATAAAGTGGAAAAAGTTATAGAAAATGAGAAGGTGAAGATCTTGTGGAACTTTCGAATACAGACGGCTCGTCATTTGGAACACAACACACCAGATATAACAGTTGTTGAAAACCGAAACGTACAATTTATTGACATCACGGTACCAGGAGATGCCAGAGTCGAAGACAAAGAACTGGGGAAAAAAATCACAAAATATTGCAACCTGGCCATCAATCCTACACGGGTATGGATGAAATATGTAACAGTGATACCTATTGTCATCAGGGCACTTGGTACCATGTCCAAGAATTTTACAAAACACATCAAGAAACACATCAAGTTTCATGTTTAATGAATAAAAGACATAATAATACTACAACTACTAACAACACAACTCTTATTCAAGTGATTTTAATCAAGATCAGCGATGGGAAAAAGTACATAACCAATACACAAGATTATTGTGCTGCATTCAAGTTAATGGCAAGAACTGGAAGACTGGCAAACATTATTGCTGGCAATTGTAAAATTCAATTCTGCCTACTAGCAAGAGGACAAAGTGGAGTAACAATTGGAGGATTATCAATTTTGAATCACAATGTCTTGTAAGTCAAGTAAAGCATTTCCTTTTGCATAACATTTACCATAACTCTAGAATAGAAAATGTGAATGCTTCATTTAATACAATGGAAACCTATTAATTGGCTTTTTTGTAACAAACATGCCATGCAAACACAGAAATTTGCGTAACTGTTAATTACAGTTCCATCCCATTTCAGAGTACAAACAGACCCAGTATGTCCCCAACTTTGACCTTGTCAGCACGCTGTAACTAATACGTATGCAGTATTTATTTACTTAATTATTTATTATATGCTTTTTTTTTCAAGCCAATGCTCTGAAGAAAGATAAGTACCAGTGTTATTAAACACCATAAAATATAGAATAAAGCAACGTTACTCATTTCTTGAATGTTTTAATTATGGAAAATCAAAGGGTGAAGGAGGGAGCGAGGTTGCACTTCTTTTAAATATGTAGGAGATAGTTGAAGGCTGCTTTCAGCTTGTTAAGATTTGAAAAGCTTAATGTGCACCCAGCAGTGCCTGGTTCTTGGCACTAAAGCTTCTTCGTTTCTAGGGAGCCTCAAATAGTTGAGAAGCCAAAGAAGTTCCTCTGAAAAGGTCCTAGAAGTTTTTCAAGGTTACGCAATCTCATGTTCCCTTGTGCATAATTGTAGGCCTCCAGCCCTTCTATCATTTGTAAGTTACAAATTTGAAACAATCAATATAAATTGATTCCAGCCTAGTGATGCCCTCGACGTAATGTCCTGCTGCCTAGAAGCAGTATGGACCTGGATGGGGAGGAACAGACTCTGACTCAACCTGCCAAGACCGAGTGGCTGTGGGTACCAGCATCTGGGTCCAATCTAGATATTCCATCATTGACCATCGGGGGTGAGGTGTTACCCCCTGTGGATAGGGCCCGCAACCTGGGCCCGCAACTGGTGCAGAATGCAGCCATGCGGGTTGTGATGGGAGTGTCCCGACATCCCATGTTACACCCCTCCTGCATGGCCTGCATTGGCTACTGGTTGCCCTTCAGGTGAGGTTCAAGGTGCTGGTTATTACCTATAAAGCCCTTCATGGCTTAGGTCCGGGATATTTGTCGGACCCCCTGCAGCCAGCAACAATCCCCAACCGCCCGGTGCATTCCCACAGACAGGGCCTCCTCAGGGTGCCGTCAGCTAGACAATATCGGCTGGCGACCCCCAGGGGGAGGGCTTTCTCTGTGGGCACACCCACCCTTTGGAACCAACTTCCTTTGGAGCTCCGGATGACCTTCGCTCGTTTCGCCGTGATTTGAAGACCTGGCTATTTCGTAGCTTGGACTGAAGAGACGGGTTTTCTTAATAGTTTTTAAACTGATTTTAAACTGTTTTAATTCGGACTTTTAATTTTATATTGTATTAGTGACATTGTGTATTTTACTGTTGTGAGCCGCCCTGAGTCCATTGGAGATAGGGCGGCATATAAATCGCATTAAACTTAAACTTAAACTTAAAATCTCCATTCCCTCCCCACTCCTGGGGGAAGGATATTGCAAAATCCCCATTCCCTCCCCACTTCTGGAGGAAGGATATTGCAAAATCTCCCTTCCCACCCCACTCTGGGGCAAGCCAGAGGAAGTATTTGCCGGTTCTCCGAACTACTCAAAATTTCCTCTACCAGTTCTCCAGAACCTGTCAGAACCTGCTGGATTTCACCCCTGCTCCAGTCCCCTAATCATATTTGTTGGTCTTCTCTGTACTCTTTCCGGAGTCTCAACATCTTTTTATAGCATGGTGACTCAAACTGGATGCAGTATTCCAAGTGTGGTCTTACCAGGGCATTATAAAGTCATACTAATACTTTGTGTGATTTTGATTCTATCACTCTTGCAAACCTTCTCCTCTGTCTCTGTCTCTGTCTCTCTGTCTCTGTCTCTGTCTCTGTCTCTGTCTCTCTCTCTCTCTCTGTGTGTGTGTGTGTGTGTGTGTGTGTGTGTGTGTGTGTGTGTGTGTGTGAAAGAAAGGGGGGGAGAGAGAATGCTTCAGTTGGAAGCATTTTCCTTTTAGCCCATTAGACTACATCTTTTTCCCTGTAAAAAGGAGGCCTTGTGTTACACAACACTCAAAATTCTAGGTATGTCAAATAGCTCCCTATTGAATGATTCATTTTTAAAAAATCTATCCATTGCACTGCAGTTTCAGATCCTTCTTCCTTATCTATTGGATAACACAATGGGAATGGAGAGAATTTTGGAGGGATGGTTGCTTCTGATTTGTCATTTGCTTAAAATGTCTTCCTCTTATTGAAAATCTGTAGTGTTTCTTGAGAGTGACATTTTAACACATGGTGATATTGTTTTATGTTTTCTTGGTGGGTGGAAGAGTTTTATTGTTTCTTTGTTTTCAAAAGTCAGGCATGTAAATTTAATAAATTGGTATTAGGATGATGATGACGATGATGATTAGCCATCAAATCAGTGTTGACTTTTAGTGACCACACAGATAGGTTTTCTCTACTATGATATGGGTGTACCACTGTAACTGAGTCCATCCATTTTGTTGCTGGTTGTCCTCTCCTTCCCATTGCATCCATCTTTCCCAGCATTAGAATCATCTCCAGAGGACTCAAGAAATCTTTGCATAGTTTACACAAAGTAACTTCTTATTATTTCCTTCCTGGGTTTATTTTAACAGATAATGAGTTATCATGGATGATGATATAAATTTAATCTCTGTTCTAAATAGCCTTGGGCCAATCTTGGGCTCTTACCCCAATCACAATGGATGAGGAGATGAGTCCCTTCAGACACACACTTGACCAGGTCTTTAGGGCCTTACAAAGGCTTGCAAGGCCAACAAGCCTTGCAGCAAGACCAAGAGCCTTGGTAGTACAGGGGTTTAAGGCACCCTGTTATTAAGCTGGTTATTAAGACCAGCTGCCTGCAATTACTGCAGGGTTCGAATCTCGCCAAGGCTCAAGGTTGACTCAGCCTTCCATCCTTTCTAAGGTAGGTGAAATGAGGACCCAGTTTGTGGGGGCAATAAGCTGACTTTGTATAAATATACAAAAGGATGAAGGCTATTGCTGAGCACATTGTAAGCCGCCCTGAGTCTTCGGAGAAGGGCGGCATATAAATCAAATTAAAAAAAAAAAAAGGAATGGTCCAGGGGACAGATGCTATGATTGAAACATCTTTCTTTAGATGTTTGCAAGCCACCAGCCAATGCTTTCTGAGCTATATCAAACATTTGGTCATGATTACAGGCCCATCAGATTGAAACCTTTACGAGCCTGGGGCTCCGTTCTACAAGCCCTCAGGCTATAACTTAAAAATCGTTGTATCACCAAGCCAATTATTCCAACAACCAACATCTCAAACATATTTCTAAACATTCGAATACACGTATAAAGTCGTGCATTTGGCAGAGATGGCAAAAATGTCATCATATCTTAAAGACCATTCAACGAAAGATATATATCGGAATGGAGAAGATGGATCGACTATATTCAAAACAAATATCAGACTAAGAAGATTCATATAGCTTATGAATGAAACATTTTTAATCTTTAGTTTATGTTTATAGGGTTTTGAGCTATAAGGAGTTAAAGACCTAGAGAGAATTTGAAGTCAATAATTTGTTAGCACATTTTAGTTTTATGTTTGTGAATGCTATACCCTGTGCTTGTTCTGGCAAGTCTAGGGGTGTGTGGGGGGGGATGGGTGGGAGGGTAAGGGGAGAGGGAGGGGGTGAGGGGGGAAGGGGGGAGAAAATGTTTGTATTTCCTATAAAACGTTTCAATAATAATAAAAAAAGAATACAGGTATAAAACTTTATGCAATTCTCCCAGAATATGACTTCTTATCTTGCCTTTTCTCAAATTTGATATGCATGGAAGGATCTGCCTTATCAACTTCTTCATCATAATGCTTTTAAATAGTATTGTGCATAATTATTTTATTATAGATTCAAAAATTCCTTTGTGAATGTCTTTTTTAGGGGGAAGATTTATATAATCCGAAGAGAAGCCAAGCTATGTGTATTTCTTTTTTTATTAAGCCATTCAACTCAGCAGATTTTCTTTTGGAAACAGTTTTTTTAATATTTAATTATTATATGAAGCAAAAAGTACATTTTCTGTCTATATTAGAAAGAAATACTACTACTTAAAACACGAAAAAATGGTATCGAAACTTCCCACATCAATTTAGCATGGCAAGGCATTCAGATAATTGCATCTGATTGTTGTTGTTGTGGGGGAAATAGGAAAAGGAAGGAAGGAGTATCAGATATGTTTGTTGCCTTCAGTTATATATAAATTGATAAAGGCAGAATAAAAATCAAATAAATAAGTAAACACATTTTACATCAAGGCTTGCCTGTTTTTCACATCCATCTGAATGATACGGGAAACAATATAACTCTTTTCATTTTGGGTATCTGAAATAGCTTCAGTATTATATCTCCTATTCTATCCTTCCTAATGTAATATTTAATAAATAGCTCGTGCCTTATCTTAAGCCCTATTAGGTACAACAAAATAATGTTTTATTATTACCTATAGTTATTTGGGAGAAAACATACCCTGGAATCAAACACACAGAACTGTGCATGACTTTATGTTGCAAACAGAGAGTTTGACCTGCTAAAATCACAAAAAGGGGCGGCGTGGCTCAGTGGCTAAGATGCTGAGCTTGTCAATCGAAAGGTCAGCAGTTCAGCGGTTTGAATCCCTAGTGCCGCATAATGGCACTAGGGATTCAAACTTGTCCCAGCTTCTGCCAACCTAGCAGTTTGAAAGCACATCAAAAATGCAAGTAGAAAAATAGGGACCACCTTTGGTGGGAAGGTAACAGCGTTCTGTGCGCCTTTGGCATTTAGTCATGCCGGCCACATGACCACGGAGATGCTTTCCGGCAGTGCTGGCTCTTCGGCTTTGAAACGGAGATGAGCATCGCTCCCTAGATTCAGGAAAGACTAGCACATATGTGCGAGGGGAACCTTTACCTTTATCTTTAATCACAAAAATAGCAGGCAAGGTCCACAGGATCCAACAGTTTTGGCCAAATGATAAAATGAGTCTGCATGTTGGGTCATGACATATAGCAAAGAGACATAGTTGCATTATGCCATTTCAATGCTTATTTCATGATTCGTCTCCCTTACATCACCCTTTACGCTTATGGTAGATGAGAAAGGAAATTGCTATTTCTGCTAATGTTGCAAGCGTTTCCAGGGTTAAGAACAAGTTTTAATTTGAACTCTATCTTTAGCCTGAATTGGTACCTAAATTGGAACTTGTTCGTTCAAATGGGCTGCCTGTTAAAAATGGCAAACAGCATTGTTCTTTTTTTAAGCCAGCAATCACTAAAGCTGTGCAATGCTTTCAGGAACTGCTAAAAACCATTGAAAACAGGCTGTATAATTTTTTTTTTAAAAGATCCAGCTCTGTCAAGCCCTGTAGCTGAATCAGACCTTTGCCTACATTTCTAAACTTTAGGTCCACCCAGATCCAGTGAAGCAAGCTCTCTGAATTCTAAGTGCTATGCCATTTTTCTTAAATTTTAATGTAGATCCACTAGTTTCATGGAGTGAATGCTAAACTTGTGTCTCATTTGGAAAGCCTTGCTCTGAGCTGTCTACATCCAAAAGAGACAACCAAGGGACATTTTAATTGGTATGAGCAAAAATGATAACCTGTGATTACCATTATGATGAATCAGATCTGCAGGGAATTAGCTTCTGATGCCTAAGATGAAAAGTGCAGGGATAAAAAAAGCATTATTTAAAGTACATAAGCATAGGAATGTGTTTGAACCCATTAAAGTAGGTGATTTGGGAACATTTAGGCACCTGTCCATAATGTAGAAGAAGGCCAGCTGTCCCATTTCTTAAATATTTCTGAAAATTACTAGGAGCTGATCAGTGGTGGGTTTCAAATTTTTTTACTATGGGTTCTGTGGGTGTGGCTTGGTGGGTGTGGCATGGCTTGGTGGGCATGGCTTGGTAGGCATGGCAGGGGAAGAATACTATAAAATCTCCATTCCCCCACCCCAATCCAG
Organism: Pantherophis guttatus; assembly: GCF_059756535.1. NCBI lineage: Eukaryota > Metazoa > Chordata > Lepidosauria > Squamata > Colubridae > Pantherophis > Pantherophis guttatus. The sequence goes on along the minus strand of NC_142063.1, from coordinate 26,077,351 downwards.
GGGAAGGTTTCTGCAAAATCCCCATTTCCTCCCAATCAGCTGGGACTCGGGAGGCAGAGAATAGATGGGGGTGGGGCCAGTCAGAGGTGATATTTACCGGTTCTCCAGAACTACTCAAAATTTCTACTACCGGTTCTCCGGAACTGGTCAGAACCTGTTGAAACCCACCTCTGGAGCTGATATATCCAAATCTGATTCTTTAGTGTTTGTCAAATGTTACTTGATGTTAGTGCCATGATGTCATATAGAACAGGGATCTCAACCCCCAGGCTGGGCCTTGACCCATTTGGAATCGGGCTATACAAGCTGTGGGGGGAAGCATGCACAGAGAGAGAGAGAGAGAGCTCCATTTGTGTGAGCAGCAGGTGCACTTGCTCAAATGGAGTTCCATGTGCTCACACACACACTTACCACTTGGACAGAACCATCCCCCCACCCCACACCCCCAACGTCAAGTTGGAAAGGTTGGGGACCACTGATATAAAATTTGTAGAAGAAAACCTACAGGACTGGGTTTTTTTTAAAGTCATTTATTTGGTTAGTTTTGCTGTCATTGATGTTCTACTCTACTCCAAAGACTTGAGAGGCTGACAGCAGTTAATAAAGAATATAATTTATTTATTTATTTATTTATTTGTCATATTTCTATACCGCCCACTCTCTGAGGACTCTGGGTGTAATATTGGCAATAGCAACATTAATATTAAAACCATATCGCTAATTTGATGATGTGCCATATAAAGTCAATGATCTTAGCACCGACATACATTTTCTTCAGGACCATCTGTGCCCAGTCTGGTTCTTTAGCTTTTTCAATGGTGCCCCATCAGAGCTATAATAGAATCATTCTGGTCATTCTGTTCTTTCTCCACCCACCTTTCCTAGCATTATGGACTTTTCCAGAGAACTATATGTTTGCATAATGTGTTCAAAGTAGGAAAATTTAAGTCTGTCCCAAAGATGCTTTTTCAAAAAGCAACTGGACTTTGTTTTTTTTTCCTTGAAAACATTTCACTTCTCATCCAAGAAGCTTCTTCTCATTGGTTCTACTGCTTTATGAATTCACAGATTATTCAATCCCATCCAATTTCTCAGTAGATATTCTTTACAAACATTACTTCATGTTGCCACTGCTTCTGTTGTACAGATTTCCTATATTTTTCTGTATCACATATATTTTGTGCAGCTTATGTTGTTATCTACAACGTAAATTTTTCCTTCATGCAGGATGATTCTTCTATGCAACTTTACCTATGTTTGTTTCATTTGTTCAATTTATATGGCAACTCATTCTTTAGGGCCAGGGTATTTACGAGACCGCCTTCTGCTACCGATAACCTCCCACCGGCCAATACGCTCTCACAGAGAGGGCCTCTCGGGGTGCCGTCGGTCAAGCAATGTCGGCTGGCAGCCCCCAGGGGGAGAGCCTTCTCTGTGGGAGCACCCGCCCTCTGGAACGAGCTACCTCCCGGAATACAGCTGATTCCGGATCTCCGCACTTTCCGTAAGGCCCTGAAGACGTTTTTATTTCAGCAAGCCGGCCTGGCCTGATAGGTTTTATGGGTTAGTTTTTAATTGTATAGTTTAGGGTTTTAAATTGGGAGGCCGATTAATTTAATTTATTTTTAGTTATCTTAACTTTTATATTGTATGTTATTTTAATTTTCGGCTGTTCACCGCCCTGAGTCCCTTTGGGGAGAAGGGCGGGATATAAATTCAATAAAATAAATAAATAAATAAGTGAGTTTGGGTAGTAAACAGGGGTTAAAAGCATCACAATACAAAAGGAATAGCATAAAAATATCCTACGTGGCACCTGGGGGCAGACACATATCTCATATATTGTACTTAGAACAGACTCATATACAATCTTGATCCACTGCCTGGGGAAGAAATAGATCTTCAACAAACTGAAGTAGAGGGTCCTGAATATATCCAGTTCCTAGGCCATGCCATCAGAGGTGAGTTCTACTTACCTTTACTACTGGTTTGCAATGGGGCCACATGCATGTGCTTACTTCGCTCGCACGTGCTTATCCGAAGTGTTCTGATGATGTTGGAGTCAGTGAGCAGAGCTTCCCACTGGTTTTACTACCGGTTCTATAGAACTGGTACAAATCGGGGGCAACTCACCACTGCATGCCATGCTATGTACTGTGTGTGTATGTGCGTGTGTGATGTGTGATAGATAGATAGATAGATAGATAGATAGATAGATAGATAGATGGATGGATGGATGGATGGATGGATGGATGGATGGATGGATGGATGGATGGAGATAGATATATATATAAAACATCCCTATATATGCATTAGTATTTTTGCAGCTTTCCTTACCAGGCATGATGTAGCTGTAGTCCATATGTTTGGTGGACTAGTGGATATCATTACTGATTTCTTTTATATCTCTGTTTGACCATTAAATGATAGCACATTTGGTAACTTTCACAGTACACCATGATCTGTTCTTCAGTGATGTGTAAAAGGATTCCCTGCTGAAAGAGACATCATCAGCCAGCTCTCCAAAGAAATGCACTCAATAACTCCTGATGGCCAAGCTGAATTGTGTAATGGAGATGCAGAAAAGCATGACAGCCACAATAGGCAGAACAAATGTACTTGACAAGCCACTGGATTCGAAACAGCCAAGGTATATGTTTCCTTTTGAACTAGATGACACAGCTCAGCTTAGCCTCTAAGTTGTTGGACTCTGAAAACTGCATTGTTCAATTGTTGAAAAGAACTTAACAAGTCATGCTTTGTGCCAGCCAGAGCAACCATGACAAGAAAGCCAAATTCCTCAAATGGTATTGTGCTGAATAAAACAATAGAAAGAACTGACCCAATTCAACAGTTAAGTGCCAAACAGGGGAAAGTATAAAACTTAATAAAGAAGTACATGTCACAAACTGGTTACAGAGTGCGGTGGCACAGGCAGCTTTTGGGGGCCCTAGAGTAGCCCATGTCACACCCCATGTTTCATGAGCTATACTGGCTGCCAGTTTGCTTCTGGATGCTATTCAAAGTGTTGGTTGGTGATTAAAGTCCTTCATGGCATGGGTCCAGGTTACTCATCCCAATGGATTTGGCCCACCATACCCTTGCTGGCAGAGAGACATGCTGCCGGCCCCATCAGCCTGAGAATTCCAGCTGGCAGGGTCCAGGAGTAGAGCCTTCTCTGCCATCACTCCTGCTCTTCGGAATATCTTACTTTTCAGAGTGAGGTCAGCTCCCACTCTCCTGACCTTCCGTAAGAGCTTAAAGATCTGGTTCTGCCCATTGGCCTGGGACTCCAATGGAGGAGCATCATGCTGGAGGTGGCTGATCGATTAATAACTGATCCCATCTCCCACCCCTGCTCATTGTACTCCTTCCCTTCCAATCTTTTAGTTATAGTTGATAATTTGTATTTTAGGTATATGGAGGGATGTGGTAGCTCAGTGGCTAAGATGCTGAGCTTGTCGATCGAAAGGCTGACAGTTCAGCGGTTTGAATCCTAGTGCCACGTAACAGGGTGACCTCCCGTTACTTGTCCCAGCTTCTGACAACCTAGCAGTTCGAAAGCACGTAAAAAATGCAAGTAGAAAAATAGGACCATCTTTGATGGGAAGGTAACAGCGTTCCGTGAACCTTTGGCATATAGTCATGCCGGCCACATGACCACAGAAACATCTTCGGACAGCACTGGCTCTTCGGCTTTGAAATGGAGATGAGCATTGCCCCCTAGAGTCAGGAACGACTAGCACATATGTGCGAGGGGAACCTTTACCTTTACCTTTATGTACATGTTTTTGTATTGTTTTATTCTTTTTAACAGAGTCGCCACAGGGTGAGATGGGCAGCAAGCAAATTTAATCAATAAATTAATTAAAAATAAATAAAATTTTGGTGAACAGATGAATGCATTTTATTTTGTAGCCTAATCGGGTGCTTTGGGAAACACACAAGCAATTTATGAATGCATTATACATTTCCACGTCCCTTCACCTGCAAATGGTGTTGGCATATTACATCTGCTTCCAGAAATATGCGTGTGAGCTGGATGGCATGGCAATTAAATGAACATATAGCCAGTTTGAAAATCTTACACAGAGAGTGCTCATAAAAATTTCTTTTGAAAATGGAGAGAAGTATCAAATGGAGTACCACTGAGATCAGTTCTATGTAGTTAGTCCTCAATGTTTTCATTAGTGTGATTCAGTTATGAACGTATCTTTTCTTTTATGTACACTGAGAGCATATGCACCAAGACAAATTCCTTGTGTGTCCAATCACACTTGGCCAATAAAAAAATATATTTTATTCTATTCTATTAATGAGTCAATATTTTCATTAATAGTTGAAATGAAGAGATAGAGTCTTGTGCATGATTTTAAACTGGGTGGGATGACCAATCAGTTAGAAGACAGAAATAAATGTTTTAAAAATTATTTATTTATTTTACTCCAACACTGGAGGTTTTTAAGAAGAGAGTGGACAACGATTTGTCTGAAATGGTATAGGGTTTCCTGCTTTAACAGGAGGTTCATCTAGAAGACCTCCAAAGTCCCTTCCAACTCTGTTATTCTGTTATTTTGTCATTCTTGCTTGGATTATACTAGGAATTGATGGCTTCATGAGATCAGGGTTCATTTTTTAAAAAAAATGTAATCTGATTTTTACAATGGTTGTTTTAATTGTATTTGTTTTTTCTTACGTACATTTTTAAAATTACTATAAACCACTGGGAATAAATATCATCTTGATAGATTGAAAAAAAATGGGATCAAAGTAACTGATTGAAATTGAAGGGAGATATCTATACCACTTAGATATTCCTAAGTGGTCTCCACTTAGGAAAGAGAAAAGAAGCGCCAAGCATAGGATGGGAGGCATTGGCTTAGTTATAATTTTTTTGTGACAAAGATCTTGGAGTAGGAGTTGACTGCATATGAATCAACTGATCATGAGCCAGTTGTGTGATGTGCTTGCAAAGAAGGCAAATGCAATTTTAGATTGCATCAATAGAGTTATAATATTCAAGTAATGAAGTCATTATTTTGCTCTTGCCAAACCCCTGTCTCAAGTATTTTATCCTGTTCTTGGCACTATTCTTTAAGGCAGATTCAGAGAAATTGGAACACAGGCAAAGGCAATGAAGATAATCAGGGGATTAGAAACTAAGCCCTATGAAGAGAAATTAACTTTCTTGGTATAACATATCTACATAGACAAGTCTATCATTTGGCGTCTTAGCCTTAAAATGTATGAAGGGCAGTATGATAAAAATATAGAAAATTATTCATGAATGGAAAATGTCAAAAGAGGGAAGTTTTTCTCTTTGTCTCACAATGGTACAACTTGAGGTCATGAACTTAAATGAAATGCAGGGAGATTTCAGGTGCAGGACAAGCAAAAGTAAATGTTTTTGTTGAATGCTTAAACTAAGGAATTGGCTGTCACAGTTTTGACAATGACAGTTTTATTCAAGCATCAGCAATAATATACTGGAGCTCTTTCAGAATTTTTTGGCATACTCTGTCACCCTTTATTTGCCTCGATGCTTCAGGCATTCTTTGTAAAATATCAGTTCAGTCACAAGTACTGTAATGCCTTTCAGTTGTTACACTGAAGGCCAACCTAAATAATTTATTCTGCAATCTCCTTATCCTTTATTAATTTCTGATTTCTTGCTTTTTCCTCTTCTGAATGGCATTGGAATAACCTCCTCCTCCTGTTGTTGTTGCTCAAGGCAAAATACTTGCACCTCCTCCTCCATAGTTCCTACACAACAACATTGACTGATAGCTTGACTAGAAATGATTACTACCATAAAGTCATGCAGTGCACTTCCAGGGCCAAGAGTGAGCTTGAATCTGGATCTCTACAGTCCTAGTCTAAAACCTAAACTATTATATTTCCTCTTTTTTCCTATGCCCTTAGATTTTTTTTTTCTGAAGTAACTTTCTGTATATCCTCTAAACCAGGGGTCTCCAACCTTGGTAATTTTACAATTTGTGTGGACTTCAACTCCCAGAATTCCTCAGCCACTGTTGCTGCCTGAATTTTGGCAATTGAAGATCCCAAGTCTTAAAGTTGTCAAGGTTGGAGCCCCCTGCTCTAAAAAATGCCTCTGTCATATATTAGCTTTTTCCTGCCCCTCTACAAAGAAAAAAATTGTTTAAATATTAAATCATTGAAGAACTTAATTCCTTCACATTTGGCCATGAAGGAATGGCATCCTGGTGCCTACAAATAATCCTTTAGGATTATCCCGGGCTTGAGGATTTGAAACCAGTGGGAACTTTCTCTCTAAATGTGGTCCATTCTGTCTACATTTGAACCAACTTGATATTCAAATTCTGCTTTAAACCCATATTTTAATCTTTGTTTCTTGAAGTTAGACTAAAGCTGCCTAAAACTCCCAGTCGGAACCACTTTTAAAATTTGAAATGTAACGGAGTAGATAGAATAGTAATAGAGACATAGAGCAGAGAAATTCAAGAAAGTATGGGAGATCAAAACACACCCCTAAGGCTGACATCCTCTCCCAAGTGTCTTCTCTGTTAATCTTTTCTGCATGTGTAGAAAAAGTATGCAGACCAAAGAGTGATTTGAGTTTATATCAGTTAGTTGGTTTGTACTGCAGAGAGATCTCAAATGTCATTGATGTAAGATTACAGATTAATTATAGATTAACAGAGTTGGAAGGGACCTTGTAGGTCATCTAGTTCAACCCCCTGCCCAAACAGGAGACCCTACACCATTTCTGACATATGGCAGTCCAATTTCTTCTTGAAGGCCTCCAGTGATGAAGCTCCCACCACTTCCGAAGGCAAGCTGTTCCATTGGTTGATTGCCTCACTGTCAGAAAATTTCTCCTTATTTCTGTAGGTTGAATCTCTCCTTGATCAACTTCCATCCATTATTCCTTGTCTGGCCTTCGGGTCCTTCTCTTCAGTAGACTAGCCATGCCCAGTTCCTGTAACCGTTCTTCATATGTTGATGATGATTAATACATTCTCCTTGATAAAGTATGTTTCATCACTTCCAGACCTTGACCAGCAGTTCCAAAAATGTGGAAGAATCTTCAGTGCATATATACTGCACATGACCCTCTCCTGTCATTTCCAGCAATTGACTAGAAGGCACTTCTTGCATGCCCAGAAGACTCCTCCACTTGTTCGGATTTCATGAATTTGCATCAATTGCAACAGAACAAGAAAGCAGCAAGTTGATTTACACTTGGAGAGCTGCATTGGTTCTTGAAGCAGCTCTTAGAGCAGGGGTGTCAAACTCGCAGCCAGCGGGCTGGATGCATGATGTGTTGACCATGCCCATCCCCGGTTTAACAAAGGGGGGGGTTGCAATACGTCACATGATGACAATGTGGCACCATGAGTTTGACACCTCTGTCTTAGAGGTAGCTTCACTCAATCTTCAATACATTGAAAATCTGCATAGTCCTGTTTTCTTCCCTATTACCTTTTACAGGAGATCTTTGAAAACACAAGTCATCAAAAATAGGATTGGTTTTTCAATCCCCAAGTTCTGAAACAAGCCAGTTAGGATGTTGTCTCTTTCATCATGTAGTAATGTCTCAAACTTCTAGCCTGAAACATTTTTGTTCTTTAGATAGCTGGGATAGGGCCAGAAGGGAGACGAAACACAAAAATCAGAGAAATGTCAAAGGGATATAGAGAACAATCCAAAGACTGGGTTGATCATGAATTCATTGTTCCAGGGCTAACATGACATTTTTCAAAAGAAATTATTACTTTGGCCGATGAGAATAATGCAATATAAGTTCAAGATGCATGGAAGTTAATGAAAAAGATGAGGGTGAAAACTGGATATTACAGTGAGGAAAAACAGCCATGTGAAATCTGCAAAATGAATTCAGTATTAAGAAAATCTCTCTTTTTTTTTAATCAAACTAACATTCAATGGAAGTATTCCTGCTCTAATGGCACCTTACAAGACTAGATTGTCTGTCTGTCTGTCTGTCCATGTGCAGTGTAGTGTAGTGTGGCCTTGCACACACACACAAGCACACACACACACACACATTGTCTTGTTGGATCAGACCAACATCTGCATTATTTTTCCTATTTTTATATCTCCTTTCAGTTTGATAAGAAAACCGCCAGAGAAATTTTCTTAAGTGAAGGGTCAGGCTTCAACCGAACCCTGGCAAGATTGAATGGGCTTGAGGGCCCTCTGCTTCTAGGGCTGAACCATCTTTGGTGCTAGATGGAGTTGCACTGCCCCAAACAGACCCTGTGTGCAATTTGAGGATCCTTCTTGATTCATGATTCCTACTCAAGGAACAGGTGGGAGTCATGAGTAGAAGGGCCTTAGCATAACTTCATGCATCAAGGGGTCCCTATTCATGGTTACTACATGGTTATACAAAAGATTGGTCAATTGGTCAATAACAGAGGTGGCTCTGTTATTATTACCATCCCCCTGTCTCTTATTCTCTTTTCCTGTTTTTGTTCTGCTTTTGTAATTTTTAAAGCTCTTTTAATAATTATATATGATGTAGGTCATGATTGTTTTATTTATTTTATTGTTTTATTGGATTGTTGTACCCCAGCCAAAATCACTTTCCATGAGATGGGTATCCATATAAGTTTGATATTAATTTTACCCAGCTATGTGAACATTTTGTTCCTATTCCTATTCATTGCAGCACTGTAGAAACGTTTTCCTACAGTTAACCTTTTCTCGTTAGTCTTCATTCTTGAATATGTAGCCTTGTAACTTTTCAATATGTACTTTTAAATGAGTGTTAATCAATGGAAGCTGACATCTCTTGGCTATCTCAAATGCCAAAGCTGCTCTGAGAAGAGAAACAACTTCGGAGATGTTGTACAAGGATACAACATAAATATACTTCGGATTTTAATTTAAAAATTGTCAGTATTTTGGTCTTTCTAAAACCACATACAATTTCACCCCTCATCCAACCCCCTGAAAAAAATTGGCAACCCATTTCTAGCCTTAGGAAAAGCAATAAAGAACTGAGGTGGAGATGCAAGGAATAGAAATAGGAATTGGAGTCAATAAGTATTGTGGATTCTATACAGGTAGTCCTCAACTTACAACAGTTCCTTTGGCCATTCAAAGTGACAATGGCACTGGAAAAATGACTCATGACCATTTTTCACCCTTACGACCCTTTCAGCATTCCCATGGTCACATGATTTACATTTGGATGCTTGACAACTGACTCACATTTATGAGGGTTGCTGTTGTGGCCCGTACGCGGCCTGTGCAGCTGGTGGCTGATTCCGATAGCGAGGAGGCTGGGGTGCTGCTGCTTCAGCAGCCTGTGCAGCTGGCACTCGAGTCGGACAATGAAGAGGCTGGAGAAGATGTGGTGCTGGAGGCGGGGATTCAGCCAGGGCCTTCAGAACCTCCAGAAACTCCCTTAAGTGAAGAGGACGAAGAAAAGGAGCCTCTTCTCGATGCACGGGTGCGCAGAGCTGCGAAAAGGCAGGAGTGGCTCCTCAGGAGGAGGTCTCCTCAAGAGTAAGGCTTGGGGCTAATTGGCCACTCCCTTAGCCTATTTAAGGAGGAACGCCGACTGAAGCAATTTGCAGGGAACAACTTCATTCACTCTTTTTCATGCCTCGATCTTAGTTCTTTGCAAATTGCTTCTGGGCTTTCTGCCAACCATAGTAAGATTAAGATTATTTATTCTTTGGATTCTTGTAGGCTGTTAAGAAAGTTAATTAACAGCCTTTGTTTGGGAAAAAAACTTATTTAATTTAGTAAAACTAATGTTTGTACAGACTTTGTGTGTGCTGCGTTCTTTGGGGTCTGTAGCTAGGGCAGAACAGTTGCAGTGTCATGGAGTTGTGTGATCCCCTTTTGTGGCCTTCTGACAAGCAAAGTCAATGAGGAAACCAGATTCACTTAACGATCGTTAAGTTACTAATTTAAGAACTGCGGTGATTCGCTTAACAAACGAAAAGTTGTAAAATGGGGCAGAACTCATTTCACAAATTTACCATTTAACAACATAAATTTTGGGCTCAATTGTGGTCATAAATTATAAAAATCTAACAAAAAATCTAACAAATAAATAAATTGAGGACTACCTATGCTTTACTCTTCAGAAGTGGCTTTCCATACACACACATCTAAATGCTGGGATAATATCAGGTGACTGCATGTCAGAAGCTTAATTTGGAATCAGGTGTTTGTTTTTCTTTTTAATAGTTTTAATATAGTTATTATTGTTTTAATTTCTGATTGGGGGCTTAGTATAAGATGGGTGGCTATATAAATGTTTTAAATAGAGAAATAAGTGCAAAGTGTATTGCGATCTTGCACATTTTAACAAAATTTTCTTTAAAAAGAAGAAGCAGGATCTCAAATGTCTGCATAGTCACTGTGGCAAAAATACAAGCATTTTCCCAAGATTTCAGTTTCTCTTGGCTTGGATGACCCCAGAGAAACATATACTCTTGGCATACTTCACCTGTGTTTCCCATATCTCTCTGGAACACCCACACAACCAAAATAAGACAGCACAGCATATAATCTAACCCTGAACATAACTCTTATAGGTCTGCTGTCAACCCTGAAGGTAGCTAGATGGTGGCCATCTCACTATTCTCCTTTCTTCAAAGCTTCAGTGCTGACACAGATTGGAGATGAGGGATAGGGAGGGGGATGTAGAGGTAGCTGGGGTCCTATAACCAAAACAACATTCTTTTCCCTGGGAACCAAGGTCATGTGTGCAGGTGGTTGGGAGGTGGACACTAAGATCATCCCATGTCTGGACCATGTGCTGATTGGATCCTGTGACTGATGCCTCTGGGAAAGTGACAAACTTCTACTTTTAATTAGGGGGGAAACTGGCGGGAACTTTTAGATCTGGTTTTCACCAGCATCATGCCAATATGACATGCTCCAATAAAATGTTCTTTGAGGAGACCTCATGCCTCATAGTTCTTTTGTTCGGGGGGTGGGTGTTGGTTGGAACCCTTCCTTTTCTTGAACATCTGAAAAATTAGTTCCAACCAGGGCCGGATTTTCCTATAGGCTAACTAGGCTTCAGCCTAGGGCCTCAAGATCCAGAGGGGCCTACACAGTGTGGGATTCTGGGGGTTCTAGGTGGCTCGGCCGAACCCTTTGTTAAATTGCTGGCTCCCCCGCCCCTCCGCACCACTATTTATTGCCAATAAATAGTGGTGGGCGAGGGGCGGGGGAGCCAGCAATTTAACAAAGGGTTCGGTATTTTTTTTGTAATGTTATTGGCCCCCGGAGCTTCAGCATAGGCTAATTGGCCTCCCGGCTCTCAGCTGATTTGTCTCCGCTGTTTTGCTTCCTTCCAAAGAGTGCTGATTTTTTTCCCCCTAGCTATACTGAGAAACGAAAGTGAAACTGCTTTGCTGTTGCTGCAAGGTTGGAAAATTAGGCAGGCAGAATTCTTTTCTTTTTCCTCACCAAAAAAGGTACGTGCAGACAATGGGAAATTTAGGGAAAAAGAGAACAGTTCAGGATTTTAAAACACAAAAGAAAAAAAAGCTGTATTTAACTAGGGAATTGTAATAATTGAGATACTATTAATTGTATATTTCTGAAAGCAGAAATGGTTAAGTTGTGGTTTGGAGGAATATATGGGGGAAATTATTTGGTTTATTATTATTGGTAAATATAATTAATGGATTTGTAAGAAATTGGATTGCATGGAAATAATTGGAATATTCATGTTCATATTGATTAATATACAAAAAGGTAGTTATATAACTAATTGATTTATATTAAAATGTTGAATTTATATTAAACAACTAATATTACATAATTAACCAATGTGAGGATGGATATAAAAATAGATTACAATGGGAAGGGGTATAATATAGAATAGAAGGGAAAAATTGAATTTGATTAAGATTAGAGATGAGGATGAGGGTAATATTGGTTTTTTACAAAAATAGATGAGGAATAAATATGGCAAAAAGGAAATATAGAAATTGTAAATTTAATTGAAATGACTAAACACTGTTTAAATTTGTGAACCGGCCAAATACTCTGTTCAAAGAAAATACATTGTATGTTTGTATGTGTGTTTCTAATTATTGTTATTTATTCATATTTGTTCTCTTTTATTCTTTAAAGTTTAACAATTCATTCTTTATCTTAATATCTTTATATTTGTTTGGGGTTGGCTTTCTTCCCTTTCATCTTTTTTATTGTATAGCAATCTTTCTCCTCAAACCTACCACCTTTCTTTTCTTTCCTTCTTACTTTCTCTTCCTCCCCCTCTTCTTCTCCTCCCTACTTCCTCTTCCTTTCTCCTTCTCCTTCTCTCTTCCTCCCTCTCTCTCCTACTCTAATTTCCCTTCCCTTCCTTCATCCCTCTCTATTGCTGTATCCTTTTATGCATATGGACTACTCAGAGGGCTGAAAAAGTTATTTCTGACTGGTCCTTGCACTTTTGACCAGTCCTCGAACTTAAGACTGTAAGGTGAAGAAAAGCAGTTGTGAAATGAGTGACATGGTTGTTAAGAAAGCTGCACGGGCATAAATGTGAGGATGGTCATAAGTGTGAGGACCGGTCAAAAGTGCGAGGCCCAGTCAGAAATGACTTTTTTCAGCCCTCTGGGTAGTCCTTTTGTGCACATGGACTACTCAGAGAGCTGAAAAAGTTATTTCTGACTGGTCCTCGCACTTTTGACCAGTCCTCGAACTTACGACTGTCCTCACATTTTACGTTTTTGCCCTATCTTGTCACCATGGTGAAGAGAAGCAGTTGTGAAATGAGTGACATGGTTGTTAAGAAAGCTGCACGGGCATAAATGTGAGGATGGTCATAAGTGTGAGGACCGGTCAAAAGTGCGAGGCCCAGTCAGAAATGACTTCTTTCAGCCCTCTGAAAAAAGTCTATGCACATAGCCACGCCCACCTGGTCACATGACGAGCTACCCACGCCTACACAGTCACGTGACCAGCTAGCCACGCCCACCCAGTCACATGATTGCCAAGCCACACCCCCAACTAAGCCACGCCCACAGAACCTGTTGTTAAATATTGAATCCCACCACTGGTGAAAGGGCCTCATAAGTGGAATAGCCTAGGGCCTCTTTCAATCTAAATCCGGCCCTGGTTCCAACAAATTCTTGTTCCATATCAGGAACAAGATGCCTTGTTGGATACTTTATGCTAAAGTACCAGAACTGGAAAAGAGGAGCACTTCTTAATAGTGTATAGATACCCATTTTGGTGGAAGAAATGGTCTGCCTTTCAAGAGAAGCCAGGTATATCATCCCCAAAGAAAATATCATTTGACACCCAATTCTCCTTCTTCTGATTATCCAAAAGCTTCTGCAAAGAAAGCTCCAAGATATCTTCTCATGGCCACAAATTGATAATTACACATGTTATCTTAAACTGCCAAACTGATAGATTTATTCTGCAGTTCTACAATTGCATTATTTTCTGTGTCCATCCCTTTTTTAAAAGACCCTTCAGATTAATGACAGTTTAAGTCAGTAGCAATAATTCACTCGGCCCATCAAATTTCATAAACTAATTATATATTGTATGATTAATAGGGGTGAGCCATGTTTAAGATCTGATTGAGAAAAAGTGCTTAGGAAAGCACAGGAGAGTAGTGGCAGCATCTGTCTACAATTCATTAAAACAGCCATGTCTATTTCTAAGATTGTACAGCTGCAATAGAAGCTTCCTTACAACAGCTGTGCAGTCCTAGAAACTGATGCAGGCACTCTGGTGTGATGCCAATGAAGGCTGCATTTGCATTCCTGAGACACCTTTTCCAAATGGAATTTGAAATGTTACACAGACCTAATTAATTACCTGCCAATTAATTTCTCAGAATGGCTGTGATTCCCAGCTCTCAAAAAAGCATGACAGAAACACACACGCATACACACACACACACACACACACACACACACACACACACACACACACTAGCACTAGTGGTGAAATCCATTTTTTTTACTACTGGTTCTGTGGGCGTGGCTTGGTGGGCGCTTGGTGGGCGTGGCAGGGGAAGGATACTGCAAAATCCCCATTCCCACCCCACTCTGGGACCAGCCAGAGGTGGTATTTGCTGATTCTCAGAACTACTCAAAATTTCCGCTACCGGTTCTCCAGAACCTATCAGAACCTGCTGAATTTCACCCCGCCTAGCACTATACTTTATGTACAGTTCCTGCGCACAATGCATGGCACTCCTAACATATCAGAGATTGTAATGAGGATTTGTAGGACATGTGGGAAAAAGAATTGTGAAAATGATTCTAGGATCATAGGTGAGTTTGGCCAAAGCTTGAGCCAATCCAGGACTCAGTCTGGAGTCAGCAGCAGATTGAAGCTCTTTCTTCCTGAAGTTCAGCAGAGCTGACATAAAGCAAAAACAACATACCTAAATCATGCCAAACTGTAATGTTGTTAGCTTTGGCTCAGTATATTGTGTGAATATGGCCACTGTAATGTGCAAACCATGATTTATGGCTTGTTCTATGAAGTCAGCCAGTTTAGTTTTAATCCCCATACTATTGGCATGCAAACCATGACTTAATGTAATAGGTAGTTTAAGACACGCCATTTGTGAAAAATTATTAAATGTTATGTTTTTGTACTTCACACTGAGTTCTCTTTCACTCCTGTTTATCCGAGCAGGTAGTGTTTTGTTTTTGAAGCAAAAAAGTTTCTTTTTATTTGATTTTAATGTGCTTGTGGGAGCGCCTCCCCTGCCCTCAAATCCACAGTTGGCCTGCATGTGATTATGATAAAACTGACATTTACCAATAAATGTCTCATTCCATCAGGATGCTCTGTAACCTTTTCTGGGTGTGAATTTTTACCACTCAGACTGTTGGTCCTGAACTGATAAATTGCTCTGCTCGCCAATGAGCTATTACAAGGGTCATTTAAGCACCTTACTTTCTTTTACATACAAGTCAACCCCTTCCAAATGCCAAAACCTCTTAGAGGTATCAGAACAATGAATCCGGATGGATGGATTGGTCTGCTCAGGTGGTGCAAAACTGCATTGAAAAGATCAGAGTGTTTCTTTTTATGGGTGGACTTAAGCTGAAATAAGACACTTTCCAACTCTCCCTGCCTTTTACCTGGAATCAGGCTCCGGGGATTAAAAATGCAATCATTTCAGTAAATGAATCCAACCAATAATGAGAAGAATTAATGCCTGTCTTGACATTATGGTTTTCCCTATTTTCAGCAGCAAACAACCCATATAAAAATAATACAATTAAGGGTGAAGGTGACTGCTTAGAAAAGAGTTACTGGACCATTTCTAAAAGAAGACAATGGAATTCTAAAGTCAGAAGACTTAAGTTTAGAGGCTAACTGCAGAGAATCTAATCTTAAACTGTTGGGTTTTCCCAGTTCTTGTCCATTTTGGGGGATATAAACACATTAGATTACTTTAGCATCTTTTTTCAACTCCACCTATTTCAACAAGCAGTAAACCAGTAGTAGCAGCGGTGGGAGGCTCCGCCCACCCCCCAGACGTCATCACAGATGCTCTGCACATACGCAGAAGGTTCTGTGCATGCACAGAAGTGTCACGGGCAAGAGATGCAAGCGCGCGTGCACACACTCACAGTTCTGAATCGGTAGCGAAGGTAAGTGAAACCCGCGACTGATAAATATGTACATAATATATACATTTCAGAGAGACTCATCAAGTTCTGTTTTTTTCCTGGTATCCCCCAAATTCTTTGGTGCAACTCTTGCCTCATACCTTCCACACCATGTTCAAATTTCTTTTAATGTGATCAATAGCGATAGGAATAAAAGGCCCTTCCGCTGGGCCCTTAAAACCTTCTTTTTCCAACAAGCCGGGCTAGCCTAATTCTTTTTAAGTGTTTTTAATTGTTTTGTTTATCGTTTTAATTAATGGGGCCAAATCTATATATATATTTTTAACTGTATTTTAATATTTGTATTTGATGTTTTTATTTGGCTGTTCACCGCCCTGAGTCCTCAGGGAGAAGGGCGGTATATAAATTCAAAATAAAATAAAAATAAAATAAATAAAAAATAAAATTTAGGCTTATATGCTGCCCTAGAGCGCTTTACAGTATTCCCTGGGAAGTTTACAGTATAAAAGCATTATTTGCATATTTCCCCCAACAGTCTGGGTCCTCATTTTACCGACCTTGAGAGGCTGAGTCAACCTTTAGCCCTGATTGAACTCCAGGCTGTGGACAGAGTTTTGCTTGCAATACTGCTGCACCGCCAGGGCTTAGTGGTTAAATGGAGCAATCGCATTAACTATAGCTAACTCATTTATCTTTATTTTAATTAATTAATTAACTGTAAATTAATTTCTATTTGTTTCTGCCCTGTTTTGTGGAGCGGGGTCTGAGCACACCATTCAAAAGTCAGATGTGACCTTTAGACTACAAAATTTACCTAACTCCTAATCTCATTCAAAAGCTTTCTTAAGTAAGATGTGCAAAACTCCTCATCCTGAAGGGACACACATCCCATCATCTTTGGGCTACAGAACCAGGAATGTTTGCTGCTTTGGCAAGACCACTGAGTCCATCTAAATATGCTATTCCTGGTATGTGATGTTTTGTATACATACAGAGAAAGAAGCACTCTTGTAATCTTTGACTTTTAGGCTTGCTGTCAAACATCAGCCATAATACTAATGACTGTTCTAAACAATATGCAGGTTGTATTATATGAATGTTTATTTTATATGTGAAATTAGGACTGAAATATTTCTGCACCTATATTGGTTCTCACTGTCAGGAAGTTTCTCCTTAGTTTTAGGTTGCTTCTCTCTTTGTTCAGTTTCCATCCATTGCTTCTTGTTTTACCTTCTGGTGCTTTGGAAAATACATTGCCCCCCCTTCTTTCTGGCAGCCCCTTAAAAGCCTGTTGCCTATCCATGGTTCACCGAGGAGCTGAGGGAGATGAAGCGCCAGAAAAGATGCCTGGAGAGCGGTTGGAGGGCCAGTCTCGCTGAATCTGACCAAACACTGGTAAGGTCGCATATTAAGACCTACCTAGTGGCGATAAAGGCGGCAAAGTTTCATTACTTTTCCGCTCTTATTGCGTCATCAGATAATTGTCCGGCCGCCCTGTTCAGGGTGACCCACTCCCTGCTACATCCAGGAGTGCGGAAGGACCCCCTGGAAGGCAGGGCTGAGGACTTCGGACAATATCTGTATGACAAAATTGCACAGATTCGGGGGGATTTGGACTCTGACTGAGATTCAGGCAGGGTGGTGAGGAATAGTCTTGACAATGTTATCTGGGAAGAATTTGACTCTGACCCCTGATGACGTGGACAGGACTTTGGGGAGACTTAGTGCGGCCACATGTTTGCTGGACCCGTGTCCCTCCTGGTTAGTACTGGCTTCCCAGGAGGTTACACGAGGCTGGCTCCAGGGAATTATCAACGTTTTGTTGAGTGAGGGTTACTTCCCCACAGCCTTGAAAGAGGCGGTGGTGAGGCCTCTCCTCAAGAACCCTTCCCTGGACCCGGCAGTATTAGCCAACTACTGTCCCGTCTCCAACCTTCGCTTTGTGGCGAAGGTTGTTGAGAGTGTGGTCGCACGACAGTTTCCACAATACCTGGAGGAAACGTCTTATCTGGATCCATTCCAGTTGGGTTTCAGGCCCGGGTACAGCATGGAAACGGCATTGGTTGCGTTGGTAGATGATCTCTGGATCATCTCTGGAGGGCTCGGGACAGGGGTTGCTCCTCTGTTCTGGTCCTGTTAGATCTATCAGTGGCTTTTGATACCAACAACCATGGTATCATGCTGCGCTGGTTGGAAGAGTTGGAGATGGGGGGCACCATGTTATGGCGGTTCTCCTCCTTTCTCTCGGACTGGTCGCAGTTTGTGTTGGCAGGGGGGCAGAGCTTGACCTCGAGACGCCTCAGATGTGAGGTGCCTCAGGGGTGGGTCCTCTCGCCCCTTTTGTTCAACATCTATGTGAAGCCCCTGGGTGAGATCATCTGTGGCTTCGGGGTGAAGTACCACCAGTACACTGATGACACCCGACTGTACATCTCCACCCCGGGCCACCCCAATGATGCCCTTGAAGTGATGTCCTGATGCCTGGAGGCCGTGCGGATCTGGATGGGGAGGAACAGGCTCAGGCTCAACCCATCCAAGATTGAGTGGCTGTGGTTTCCGGCATCCCGATATAGTCAGTTGACACCATCACTGACTATTGGGGGCGAGTCTTTGGCCCCCATGGAGAGGGCTGACAATTTGGGCTTCTTCCTGGATACGCAGCTGTCCTTGGAGGAACATCTGATGGCTGTAGCCAGGGGGACATTTTATCAAGTTCGCCAGTTGTGGCCCTTCCTAGATCGGGATTCCTTGTGCACAGTCACTCATGCCCTTGTCACCTCTCGCCTGGACTATGGCAATGCTCTCTACATGGGGCTCCCCTTGAAGAGCACCCGGAGGCTCCAACTGGTCCAGAATATGGCAGCATGGGTAATTATGGGAGCTGCCTGGCACTCCCACATAACACCTCTCCTGTGTGAGCTGCACTGGCTCCCAGTGGTCTTCCGGGTGCGCTTCAAGGTGTTGGTTATCACCTTTAAAGTGCTCCATGGCATAGGACCTGGATATCTTCGAGACTGGCTGCTGCTACCAATGGCTTCCCACCGATCTGTGCGCTCCCACAGAGTGGGCCTCCTCAGGGTGCATCGGCCAAGTAATGTAGACTGGTGGCCCCCAGGGGGAGGGCCTTTTCTGTGGGGGCACCTGCCCTCTGGAATCAGCTGCCCCCAGAGATACGAAGAATCCAAGACCTCGGTGCCTTCCGCCGTGCTCTGAAGACCTTTCATTTTCAGCAAGCTGGGCTGGCTTAACACATTTTTAAATGTTTTTAATAGGTTTGTTATTGTTTTTTAATTATGGGGCCAAACGCATATATATCTTTTTAACTGTATTTTAATGTTTGTATTTATGTTTTTACTTTGGCTGTGCACCGCCCTGAGTCCTCCGGGAGAAGGGTGGTATATAAATCTGATAATAAATAAATAAATAAATAAATAAATAAATAAATAAAATCACACTCTTGGACAAAGCATGTGAGCCATTTCCTCCTTTCAGTGGTCCATGAAAGTGCATCTATAGTATGTAGATAATAAAGTTGAAAAAAGGTGAATAACATTTTTACAGAACTATAGATATGTTGAGGCTGGGTGTGATGAGGAATGGCTGGGTGGGGAGGGGCCAGGCGAGGCACCCCTTGATGTGAGTGACATTGAGTTGGCCACGCCTATCCAGTTACATGACCATCAAGCCATGCCCATGAAATAAGCCACACCCACAGAACCAGTAGTAAAAAAATTTAGAACCCACCTCTGCATTGTTTCACAAAAGCATGTCTTCTTCAAACCCAAAGGATATATTGCCAAGGACTAGCTGACATCCTTAATATCAGAAAATGGATCTCTTATAGAAACAATTATTCAGTGTCATTTACCCAGTCTAACTTGACAACTTGGCATTTTGGATTACATTTTTACTTTAAAGTCATTAGTTATTATATCCATCGCCTATGAGAAAAACCATAGATCTTGCCCAAAGCTACCAGTAATGACAATGGAAATTATATATTTTGTGCTCAGGGAGATGTTGACTCTTTGCTCAGTCAGTTTTCAGAAAATCATGGGCTTTATTTGTGGAGGAAAATATATTTATCCAAGTAGGAACTGTTTAACAAAAAGTACACACACATACACATATATACATATATACATATATACATATACGTACATACCGTGTTTCCCCGAAAATAAGACCTTGTCTTATATTTTTTGAACCCTGAAATAAGCGCTTGACCTTATTTTCAGGGAGGTCTTATTATTTTGGGGCGTGTGGAGCAAGATGTGGATCCTCTTGCCATTTTACCTGATTTCCAGCTCTGTGTTTAAATATTTTCGGGAGGGCTTATTTTCGGGGGGAGGCTTATTTTGGCACATGCGCTCAAAAGCCCGATTGGGTTTATTGTCAGGGGATGTCTTATTTTCAGGAAAACAGGGTACATACATAAACACACACACACGTCATTACTTTCTTCTTTATTGTGAGAAGTTATGTCCAGAGAGATAAGAAAATCAGAATGAAATGAAAGGGCTAAGTGGAGGCCTTTAGACTTAAAGCCAAATCAAAGTTGTCATTATAAAAAATTATCTTCCAACAAATAATTACATTCTTTGAAATTACATTCTTTCCACAGAAATTGGCTATGCAACACTTGCATTTGAGATCAAAAGCCTCTGTAATAACATATATATATATATATATATATATATATATATATATATATATATATATATATATATATATATCTTCCACAAATGTTTACATTCTTTGAAAGTATGAGTATGGGAACTGAAAATGCAATGTTTACATTTGAGATCAAAAAATTCTGAAATAACCATCAACATCTGTCTGATTATGGCTGCTGACCTGTAGCAGTTATCTGGATTTTGACAGTCAAATAGCACACTTGCATTTGAGTAAATCTGGTACTCAAATAATCCATGTTCTTTACTCAAGCAGGAAACAACATCAGGAACAAGAGAAACATGACATTATAGAGTCACATTTTGTTTTGTTTTTTAATTACTCTAACAAGATATATTAGTTTTAGATGTTTCCCCAAGTTTTATTCAATTATTGTTAGAACTTCATTGCCAGATTTTTCTAAAAGTGATTCAATAATAATTGTGATGTGATGTAAATATGTCTCCCACCGTGAAATAACAAAGGTAAGATATATTTTAGCAGATGAAAAAAATGTAAACATTGTTGATATGCAGGTAGCCCAAAAGCAAATGCACACCTAGAAATCCAACAAGGCTTTTATTATATTTCTTTTTTTAAAAAAAAATTGCACAAGACTAAGCTTTATTCTCAAATAAAATTGGGCAGAAAGGATGTCATTTAAAATGTATATGTCGAAAAAGCACAAAAGAATGACATATTATTGTGATAAAAGAAAATAAAAAGCAGTGATTAGGCTGTCAAGGCATATTCCTGATAAGGCAAAAAAAGAGCATGTAATGGAACCATATGTACATTCGGAAAACACATCTTCGTAATATCTTTATAAGATCCTAGCAGATTTAATGAGTACTATGGTTTTCTTCAGAAGTGAAAGCAATCCAAAGGCATAAAACTAAAATGATCGTTAATTCTGGGTCACTAAAATATAAGTTTATCATCAAACAACCCACAACTACAGAATTTGTTCTGCAAAATTTACACTGTTGTGACTATCATTTAGCATGGTACCTTGGCTATGGGAATGTCTATGGAGATTCTCAGTTATTCAGGTCATGGTTGTCCCAAAGGTGCTTTTTCAAGAGGCAACTGGGTTTTCTTTGTTTTTACTTGAAGATGTCTTGCTTCTCATCCAAGAAGCTTCTTCAGCTCTGACTGAATGGTGGAAAATGGAAGGATTTGTATTCCTTGCAGTCATCTGGTCATTAGCACTCTTTCTGAGAGTCATTGAGGCCACTTGGAGATTTATCTGTGCTCTCAGGGTCATCTAAATACTGCAAATGGATGTGGAACCTTCCTGGAACTGCTGAGAAGATTGTGCTGTAAACAGGATATCAAGAGTGGTGTCATATCCCTCTCCCCTTCTGTTGAGAGAGGGTTTTTCAGTTTTAACATAGATGGTCTCTTTAACTCATCTTTCAAATGAGCAGTCCTCTCTGTCCAGAATGTGGACTTTGCTGTCTTCAAAAAACCTTTGACAAAGTGACCTTTGTCTTTCAAATGCAGATGCACTGCCTTTGATAGCTTTGTTCTTCTATGTTGTGCCATGCATATGTGAAGTGATTGTTTTGTTTCTCCAATGTACAGATGTACAGATGTACAATGTACAGATCACTGTATTTTACTGCATATATCACTTTGCTCAGTTTGTGTCAGGGTGTTTTATCCTTGGGATGGAGAAGCTTCTGCTTTGATGTATTCTTGGCTATGTGAGTTGGAAAGTCCAAGTGCCTGGAGGTAATACTCAGTGACAGTTCCTGTCAATGGAAAACCATCTAACCTGGAAGCTCCAGGTTGCTGCAAAAATAATTTCACAAAGTTTCCTCTGGAGCAGAAGCTGAGTTCATAATTGGTTCAATTTCTCAAGCTGCTTACAAGCATTATGGCATCCTGAAGATACAGGAGGTGGTACTGATATCAATCAAGCAAAGTTTTCACAGGTGGGAGGGTTCTTTGTAATCTTGATTAATAAAGATGCTGTCCTGTTCTCATCAAAATAAGCCCCTCAAATTTGTTCCTATTGCAAGGAGGCATATACTATATTTGAGTGGTTAACTGAATATATTTTTCTCTTGGAAAGAAAATGTCCATTGGTCAGAATGGAACATTGTACTGAATGAACTATAGGAAATTCACTAGTCACATTTCTGAATTCCTCAGCCTTACTCTGTGTAATGTATTTTTAAAAAACCAAGGATGCTTTTGTTTTCCCTTATTTCCCTTTCATCTTCACTTTGTCAGACATCTAAATTAGGTCCATTTATTTTATTGTGTAATAGCTTTAGCTTTGATTCAAACAAGGACTATAATCCAGTTTATCATGCACGATGATCTTGAAGTTAAATTGATCCAATTGTCCTAGAAGGCTCTTCCTCTAGACTCCAGTTCTACAATGACAAATTCAAAGAATTCACAATTATTAGAAGAAAGGCCTTGCTGGGTATTAATGTAGTTTGTATCTCAGAATAATCTAAAATCACTTCTATGTTTAGCTATGAGTAGCGGATATTGAACTATTTGACTTTTGATCTAGTATATAGGAACACAATGACTTTTGTTGAATGAGGCCCAGATGTCCATATCTCTCTTGATTTGATGAATCCTTTGGAGGACCCATCTTCATGGGGCTCCCCTTGAAGAGCACTCGGAGGCTCCAACTGGTCCAGAATGCAGCCGCGCGGGTGGTTATGGGCGCAACTCGTTGTGCCCACGTGACACCCCTCCTGCATGAGCTGCACTGGCTCCCAGTGGTCTTCCGGGTGCGATTCAAGGTGTTGGTCACCACCTTTAAAGCACTCCATGGCATAGGACCCGGGTACCTTCGAGACCGACTTCTGCCACCAATAGCCTCCCACCGGCCAGTTCACTCCCACAGAGAGGGTCTCCTCAGGGTGCCATTGGCCAAGTTATGTCGGCTGGCGACACCCAGGGGGAGGGCCTTCTCTGTGGGAGCCCCAGCCCTGTGGAATTAACTGCCCCCAGAAGTGCATAAGATCTCCGACCTCCGGGTATTTCACTGTGCATTCAAGACCCTGTTGTGCCGCCAGGCCGGGCTATCAACATGATAATTTTAAATTGGGTGTTTTAAATTTCTGGGGTTTTAAATTGAGCCAAATTATTTAACAATTCTCAATTATTTTAATTGATGTTTGTCTTGTGCTTTTAATAGGCTGTACACTGCCTTGAGTCCTTCGGGAGAAGGGTGGTATAGAAATAAAATTATTCTTATTCTTATTCTTCATAAGACAAACCTGATATATAAAAAAAAGAAAGAAAAAAATAAAGGTAAAAGTTTCCCCTGTCCACTCAGAGGAAGAGGAAGAGGAGAGGAGAGGAGAGGAGAGGAGAGGAGAGGAGAGGAGAGGAGAGGACAAAGCTTGCATATTGCAGGAACAGTTCCATTTGTATCTCACATTGTCCAAAAGATCTGCCTGCCCCAACAACAATGGACTTTGGATTTATATCAGGAGAGGATGGTGTGCTGGGTTTATATGTCATGATCCTCTTTTCAAGCCTTTTTCCTCTAGTTGAGGTGGATGGTGGATGAGCTTCAGCAAAGTTTGATGTAGCAGAAGGGGAGGGGAATGTACCTAAAGAGGAGTATGATGCCCCCAATGGAGAACTAAGGGAATCCCTCTGAAAAATTATAATTCAGGTACGAAAGCAGTATCCAGACCCTCTGCAGTTAAAAGACTTGTGACAAGTGCTTTGATACATGTATGTTCATGTTCCCTGGTACCCAACAGAATTATGTAACAGACTTATGGCCAATAACTTTCCTTCTATATATATACAAATCAAATACAAAGTTTCAGTGTAACCTAGATATGTTTTTGTGATATGCCACCCAATTGGGCAGATATAAATTAATTGTTGGGGCGCATCATGAATTCTGATCAGCTGAAACAATTGCAAAGAGAAGCAGCCCTAGTCAAACCAAAGTCCCACCATTGAAACTGAGTTGGCACAAGTAAAGCCAATGATCTGACCTAAGCATAGTACACAAAGTTGTCTGCTACAACGTCCTACCTGTCAATGACTACTTCAGTTTCAACCTCAACAACACACAGGCAAACAATAGATAAAAACTCAAAGTAAATTGCTTCAAACTCGATTGCAGAAAATATGACTTCAGCAACAGAGTGGTCAACGCCTGGAATGCTCCTCCTGACTCAGCTGTTGC
Source organism: Pantherophis guttatus (assembly GCF_059756535.1). Classification (NCBI taxonomy): domain Eukaryota; kingdom Metazoa; phylum Chordata; class Lepidosauria; order Squamata; family Colubridae; genus Pantherophis; species Pantherophis guttatus. Next base: position 26,052,901 of record NC_142063.1, on the reverse strand, counting down.
ATCATCTAACCCCCACAACTTCAACCTTAAACTGTCTACCGTGGACCTCACCCCATTCCTAAGAGGTCCGTAAAGGGGGCGTGCATAAGCGCACCAGCTTGCCTACCATCCCTGTCCTACTGTCCCCATTTATTTGTATTCATTTCCCTCATTCATGTCCATGTTTATACTTATACCTGTTATCTAGTATGTGATCAACAAACTAAAGAAAGAAAGAAATCAAGTCTGTCTTAGTGGTAGCAGTGAAAACCTTGGGTCCAATTAAACTAAATTAGCATAAAATATCTGCTTGCTGCAAAGACACAAGGAGCATCCCAGAGAGCCTGATAACAGACTTTTATTAAGTATTTGGAAAACAAAGTTCCAAAACTAGCATACCTATAGTTTTAACCAGTCCCCCTGTGGATGGATTACTGCTGGAAATCAATAGGAATCTTGAAACCTCAGTGGTGGGGTGGCAACAGACAGAAAATATTGTAAATTATAGAATGACCTCTATGACTGAATAAACTTTAGAACTGAAATCAAAGGCAATTCTCTCTTCCCCACCCCCCAAATTGGATTCTCTCCAAAACTGTGGACTTCAGTTCTTAGAATTCTGCAAACAGCATGGAAATTGCTAAGAGTTCTGGAAACTAAAGTACACAAATTTGGAAAGCATCCAAAGCTGGGGAAGGTTGCCTTAAGGAATTCAATTTTTCAGTGTAACCTGACAAGTTGAAGCTACTTGCTAATCAGTTTAAGCAGATAACTCAACTTCTAATGTTATATAATTAGCATTGGAGAGGCTTTTTCTTGCATTCTTCACACCATGCTTAATTATGAAAATCTCAGCCATGTTTTCTCCTTAAATAAACTTTTTCCTCCTAACTGTAAAATTCCAGTTTTTGTTGTTTTTCATAGGGAATGTATTCCAACTCCTATCTTGCAGTCTTACTCTTTTTGGCAATTGATGTATGGTTGTTTTTTTTTTTAAATGACAATAAAAAAAAAGATCCTATCTGTTCTTTTGCTTCCCTTTTAAGGGGTTAAAGAAGAAGATATTCAGCTAAGAAACTATCTAGTACTAAAAGCAAATGCTATTCTGAGTTAGCTTCAACTAAGACAAAGTCAGCAGAGAAACTATGAGATTTGCATTTAATATTTGATGGCCTAGTAACTTTTTAATAGTCCTGCATGAGCATTTAATTTAGATTTAATAAAGCAGCTAGTCTATTGCAATTAAATATCAATTGATAGTTTTTAAAAGATCTCTTTCTGAGGTTTAATATATGAGATAAACCTGACTTGGTATTTAATTAAAACATGGAATAAAAGCAAAATGAGATTGTGAAGATGCAAACAAGGTTTTGAAAGAAACCTGATTGAATCCCCAGATATCACCAAAATGGCATCAAATGTGATGCATTAAAAATGCAAATCATTTCTCAGGTGGACATTGAAGTTTATCAGCTTATAAATTGTAATATTTGCAAGAATGATTGAAATCCAAGCCAAGCTGAACTCAGGTGAGTCCCAGTTTGTTGATGGCAAATGTATCTACTTCCATGTGAGTAAGGAGACTTTTTTCTCCTTCTTCCATCTTTAGCATTAACTGGAGAAAGCAGCTGAACTGGAATGAAACACCCATAAAAACCAATGGACCACAGCTCTTCAATTCCTCCATATCTCTGGCATTTTTCTACCCCCATTGAGAGAAACAGAAGTAGAGATTCTTTTTCAAGCAATATAAGGTTGTCAGATTTGGACTGCACCAATCCATCCATTACACAATAGTAACATTTTTTTTTTTTTGGTAATGCTTTTCAGTTAACAAGTGGTCATCTGAATTTTAGTAGCCGTTCTAATGGCAAGGTTGTTAATCTTCTAGGACCACAAAGAGCAAGGTTGAGGTCCCTGCTCAATTATGAAACATATTGGATTAGTTCAGGCTGAATAATTTCAGGCTGAATTGACCAGGAACAACAGTTTCCCCTAGATTGCTAGCCAAGTTACCATATGGACAACTCTATGGGTCCTATAGCAAGGATGCCCAGCCTTTTGAGAACCAAGGCCATAGCTAGCCTTTGCTCAGATAAAACTTCCAAAATAGATGCAATGGTCTGTAGAAATAACCTTGAGGAACAAGAGGAAGAACCACAATCAAGAAAACAATCAGATGAAAGAAGTTTGGGTCCAAGGCAGAAATATAGTTTGAGAAAGTGTCTCAGGCTTGACCCTAGTTCTCTTGAACATAGGAGGAAAGGAAAGTGCATTGGGACCTGCAAAATCCTCTTACAGTAATCTTATAATAAAAGTAATGTTAGCATTCGTAGCTTTGGTTTCCTAGTCTTGTCTAGATTGAAGGTCTGATAACAGGAGGCAGCATGTTCAAGAAATGGGTGCAATTAGTACAAAAACTACTGTAGGTTTGATTTATTTTAAAATACTTTAAGGTTAATTAGAATTACCGTATTTTTTGGGTGCACCGGAGTATAAAACACACCTTAGTTTTTGGGGAGGGAAATAGGGCGGGGGGGATTCTGCCTACCAGGTATTCATCTGGCTAGTCCCAGCACATTAGTTCGTTCGCTGGTTTTGAGGTTGGGGCTGGTTGGGGGATCAGCTTCAGCACATTAGTTCGCTCGCTGGTTTTGAGGTTGGGGCTGGTTGGGGCTGTGCTTCTAAAGCACAGCTGATTGTCGGAGGGAGCAGCAATTAGAAAAGTATACAAAGCAAGGAAGATTGCTTCCCTCGCGTTGGGGCTGAAAAACAGCTTCAAAAGCTCAGCTGATCTTCAGAGGGAGCTCCAGTGATTAAAGCAGGCAAAGCACGGAAGGGGTAAGAGAAGGCAGCAGCTGTTCTGGGTAGTCATTTTGGGCACCGCGCAGGGTTACATTTGGAGTATAAGACGCACCCAAATTTCCAGCCTCTTTTAGGAGGAAAAAAAATGCATCTTATACTCCGAAAAATATGGTAAGTGGATTTGATTTGACATTGAACATTTAAACTCAATATTAATTTTTGGAGCAGCTCTGGAAGCCACACCTGCAATTTCAAACTTTGATATCTCACACTGTGACCTGTAGGTGAGGTAGGAGAAAGTTTAACAAACAAATAATTTTTTTAAAAAAAGGTACACTTTTTCCCAAGATCACTTAAACACTATTGTATTTTGTTCCACTTGTTTTCGTTTATGGTTTATTTACTGCAAAGCTGCCTTAGCGCAGGGAAAGAAATTAAACATTAGCAATTTTCCCTGTTATTGCTGGAACCTTTAAGAATTCTGCCAGCATGAGACAAATAGGAGCATGTGAAAACCTGTAAAGCCGCAAGAGTTCTCAACACCCGAGAAAGAAGAGATTTTCCCACCCTTTGTTACAGGTTTTTAAGCGATTTTATGGCTATACGATATGAACGTTTTCAAAGGATTGTTTTTATACACATGCATGAACTATAAATGGTTTTAATTTGTTTGGGGATTGTTTCAGTGGTGGGTTGCCCCTGGTTCGGACCAGTTCACAAGAACCGGTAGTAAAACCGGTGGGAGGCTCCTCCCACCGACCCCAACGTCATCAGGAAGCTTCTGCACATGGTCAGAAGTGTGTGTGGGCACGCGCAAGCGAAGTAAAAGTGCATGCGCGGCCCTGTTGCGAACCGGTAGTAAAGGTAAGTAGAACCCACCCCTGGATTGTTTATTAAAGAATTTGGGGTTATTTTAATCAATGAAAGAAGAGTTATAAACTTAAATTGGCTTTTTTTAAAAAAGGATATTAGTATAAAACCTTTTACTGTCTGTATTAGTATGGAAGTTTTTGGTCATAGATTAAGAAAAAAAGTGTAGCTACAGTAAATCTAAATTAACAGTGGTGGCGCAGTGGTAAAAATGCAGTATTACAGGCTAACACACTGCTCACTGTTAGGAGTTCGATTCTGACTTGCTCAAGGTTGACTCAGCCTTCCATCCTTTCCAGCTCAGTAAAATGAGGACCTAGATTGTTGGGGACACTATTTTGATGCTGTAAACCATTTAGACAGGGCTGTACATTACTATGAAGCAGTATATAAGTCTAAGTGCTATTGCTATCTTAGCCCTGTTCTTTATACCTCTTCCTTTATATGTTTCTATCCTTTCTAATTATTTTTTAAATCCATGTAATGGATGCATATATACCTTTATACATTGCCTTTTATTTTTAATTTTTTTCCATTTTGGGGGGGGTTGTGGGTGAGGAGAAACTCATCAATACCATTCAACATGAATTTCTCCATCTTGTCCAATCATTCACACTTCTTTCATGCATTATTTTTTATTGCTTGATCCTAATTCATTCTCTCTTTACGATGACACCACCTCGGTACTTCTCTGGTTGTGATCCTTCAGTTTTCTATGCAATCTACATTCATCACCGATTTCATTCTAATCTAAACCCTTTCTTTTTGTTTTACTGCACTTAAATTCCTCACTGCCACCCCATTCAATTTATGTTAAGGCTGCTATCAAGTGTATATAACACAATAAACAGAAGTACACTGTCACACTATTTTCACTTCCTTAGAAAACATTAATTCCTCACAACAGATCATGTGCTACCTACTAGGTTTTTTTGGCCAATATTTGCCCTGACTTTCTCCATCCACTCTCCCATCTTTAGTTAATATTGTAAATCATCTCCTCCTCTGCCAGTGGTGGGATTCAATTTTTTTTACTACCAATTCGGTGGGCGTGGCCTGGTGGGCATGGCATGGCATGGCGGGCATGGCGTGGCTTGGTGGGCGTGACTTGGTGGGCATGGCAGGGGAAGGATACTGTAAAATCTCCATTCCCTCCCCACTCCATAGGAAGGTTATTGCAAAATCCCCATTTCCTCCTGATCAGCTGGGAGTCGGGAGGCAGAGAATAGATGGGGGCGAGGTCAGTCAGAGGTGGTATTTACTGTTTCTCTGAAGTACTCAAAATTTCTGCTACCGGTTCTCCAGAACTGGTCAGAACCTGCTGAAACCCACCTCTGTCCCCTGTACATATTAGCTTTTTCTCCCCATGTTTCTCTTGAGGAATAGGACAAAGCTTGACTGTATTAGAGGTGGGTTTCAGCAGGTTCTGACCAGTTAACTACTACATCACATTAGCTCACTGTACATTATATTGTGCTCCTGGCCAAAAAGACAAAAATCATGCTGCCAATGCATGTTGCCTTTCAAATGCAAAATTAAATTAAAACCTTCGAGGTCACACTGCTTATTAAAGCTAGTCTGTTCTTCCCATTTTCTTTCTATGTGGAAACATCAGGGGGCGGCTTGGCTCCTGGCATTTGATCAGCACCAAAGCCAGATCAATAAGTACCTTTTAAAATGTAAATGTGATTCTGTCTCAGACATTTCACTTAACAAGACACAATGATGTTTCCTGAAGAGGTTGAACATCAGAAACCAGAATGGGAGTGAACAAAGATTTGTTTGAAATTGCCCATGTCAAACTCTTTGCAAAGCCAGTTGAAAACAATGTAAACCATGCAGCAGCTCTGTCCATATCTTGTAGCTATCCAGAATACAGTTCCAAAATTATCCTCTTTAATAGACAGCCGGGACCACATGAGGATGTTAGCAAGACATCTGTGAACACTGCATTGAGTGAGATATAAAATATAAAATAAAAATGATATAAAAACGTTGAGACTCTAGAAAAGGAGTGTCAAACTCAAGGCCAGGGAGCCAGATTTTGCCCATGGGGTGCTTAGATTTGGCCCTCAGAGCCACCCTGGAAACAGCAAAGGACTGGCCTCCGGTGCTTGCCAGTGAAAACGGGTTGCAACAGGCCATCGCAGCCGAAAATGGAGCTTGGGAACCTGTTTTAGCATTGCAGAGCATTCAGGCCACCACAGGAACCCCCAACACGAGTGACATTGAGCTGGCCACACCCACCCTGGCTATGCCCACCCCGGCCCCCCGAGGTCAAACACAACCCTGATGCAGCCCTCAATGAAATCGAGTTTGACACCCCTGCTCTAGAAAGAGTGCAGAGAAGAGCAAGAAAGAATAAAACACCTGAAGAAAGGTTTCAGGAATTGGATTAGTCTAGTTTAATGAAAAGAAGGACTAGGTGGTGACATGATAACAGTGTTCCAATATCTCAGGGGTTGCCACAAAGAAGAGGGCGGTCAACCTATTCTCCAAAGCACGTGAAGGCAGGACAAGAAGCAATGGATGGAAACTAATCAAGGAGAGAACCAACCTAGAAATCAGGAGAAATGTCCTCATAGACATTTACTTAGAACAGTTACTCAATGGAAGGGCTTGCCTTCAGAACTTGTGGGTGCTCCATCATTGGAGGTTTTTAAGAAGAGATTGGGCAACCACTTGTCTGAAATGGTATAAGGTCTTCTGCTTGAGCAGGAGGTTGGTCTAGAAGACCTCCAAGGTCTCATCTAACTCTGTTATTCTATTAAAATACTTTGATTCAGTATATTCATAGAATATGCTTCACCTTGATAGTAACTCATTTTCTTGGTGCAATCCACTGAAACATAAATCAATCAAAAATTGGATGCACAATATGCTGAGCCGGAAAACACTATGTTTAGCATTTTATATAAACATATCAGCTGGGTCTCTAACTGATCTGCTGGAGGGAACACAACAACTAACTTTAGCATTCCTATTTTGCAATCTGTCTTAAAGTTGCTTGGTGACATGAAAACAGAGGGAAGGTGCTAAGCAGAAGTCCCTTGCTTCATTGAAACAAAGGAAGTCAGCCAAATGCATCGGGAACAGTCAAGCAAGCACAGGATCTGCTCCCATGGAAGAGATGCAAGAATAAACAGGTAATATTAAAGCCATCCACAGGATTGACAAATGCATGTTACACTGATACACTGCAAGACTCACTCTTTTGGTTTGTAACATCACAATACAAAAAGGGAAGAACATCATCTCATCAGTGAGATGCTGCATTCAGCATTTGCTCTATTAAGTCACATTGCAGATACCACATATTAAGATGACAAAGAAAGACCAATGGGCTCTTAAGAGGATAATAGAAGACCAATGGACCCTGAAGAGGACAATGGAAGACCAATGGACCCTTAAGAGTATAGAGTCTTTGATGCTCTCTGAGCTTGGTTGTTTGTCTGCAGACATTTTATTACCTGACAAGGTAACATTTTCAGTGCTAGAACCAGGGGTGGGTTTTACTTACCTTTACTACTGATTTGCGTCGTGCCCACACACGCAGATCGCCTTTGATGACGTCCAGGTCAGTGGGCGGAGCCTCCCGCCGGTTTTACTACCGGTTCTTGCGAACCGGTCCAAATCGGGGGCAACCCACCACTGGCTAGAACAGAGTGGGGTTTACCAAGAAGAAAACAATGCCCCCACCATACTAACAGGGCAAGCTACTTTAGTGCACGTAAACAGAGAACAAAACCACTCCCTTCTAACATTGAAGATTTTATTTAGTTGTGTAACAAAATGTCTGCCAGCAAACAACTAAGCTCAGGGGGCATCAAGGACAGTTTAACTCTGAGCTACAAATATTCTCTTCTATTGGAACCTTAAGGTTTTGTCCAAAGAGGCATGAAGGAAAGCATATCAGATCAGAACAAATGTGCCCTGTGCAAGTGCTCTGCATTCAAATACATTTTTATTTATTTTGTAGCTTTAATTTATATAGCTGCCCATTTTGCATTGATTCAGGGTGCTAAAGATAAATTTAAAACATCCTTATAAAATAAGAAGTAGCAAAACAACCAAGACATATAAGAAAAAAGAAACAAAAACTCATCGACCATAATTAACAAAACCTCATACTCACCTAACTTCCTAATCCCCATGCCTGCAGCTACCGGTACCTCTTAAGAGCTTCCAAAACAGTCAGTAGAGATAGCAATAGCCCTTAGACTTATATACTACTTCACAGTGCTTTACAGCCCTCTCTAAGCTGTTTACAGAGTCAGCATATTACCCCCAACAATCTGGGTCCTCATTTTACCAACCTTGGAAGGATGAGTCAACCTTGAGAATTAACCAGTGAGAATCGAACTGCTGGCAGTCAGCAGAATCGGCCTGCAATACTGCATTCTAACCACTGGGCCACCATGGCGCTTAAAGCCAATCTAATCTCAGAAAGTTGTTTAAAAGGTCAGAGCTGTTGGGCTTGAGCTGAAACCTATTCTTCCCATCCATATTCCCTGTTCCTCACAACCCCAGCTTCCAGACATCAGGATGAAACTTCCAGAGCCCTGTTTGAGAGGGCCAGGGTTGTGATGTACCACTCAGTTTCACCAGCAGGCTGTTGAAACATCTCCCAATACCACTGAATGACTTCATGCAGCAGCTTCTTTTAAATGTATATTTTATCCCTCAAAATTTCAAAGCAGGCTTTTAAAGTAACACCTAGAAAAATGAATGTATTTTATTATAACACATGTTTTTGTTACCTACTCCATTCCCCATCCCCCATCCCCCATTTGTTTCTACCCATCCACTGATGTAGATAGACAGGGGGAGAGAGAGAGAGAGAGAGAGAGAGAGAGAGGAGGGGGGAGAGGGAGAGGGAGAGGAGAGGGAGAGGGGGAAGGAGAAGGAGAAGGAGGGAGATGGAGATATATAGATATAAATAGATATATGCACACACACACATTTATCTGATACAGAAATAGATATCTGTATCTATATCTATATCTATATCTATATCTATCTATCTATCTATCTATCTATCTATCTATCTATCTATCTATCTATCCACACACACACAATACACAATTTTTCCTTGAACCCATCTTGGTTTTATCCAATCACTGAAGAGCAACATGCAATTATCAACAAAGTATCTTTTAGCCTTTTCATTTATAATTAAACCTACTTCATTTCCATGCATGTATTCAACAACACCAATCCACCAGGTCAACCCATCTTTATTCTGATTAATTATGGTCTTCCACTTTGTCTTACTTTCACAGTCACATGAATCATAGCTATTTTTCTTTCCTTTCCTTTCATTCAGAAATACCTAGTCTTTACCATTTAAATAACTTCAAATAGCAATCTTCCACATCATTATATTGATCCATAAACCTCATCGCTGCTATCGTGTCCTCAGTCAGTTGAAGCTTTCACATGATTTTAATAAGATGACGAAGGCATAGTCTACATTATGAGCTTTAATCTCTGCTGTGTGCAGCATTCTCTGCTATTAATACGGGCAATAATGGTTACATGTGGCACATTTGGACCAGTTTGCTACAAGTTCAAGGAGAAGCCCCCTTTTCCCCTGAGTTTGTTCACACTGTTTAAAGAAGCCTATGAAACACACTCTTGCTTGCATGCCATCAGAGGTAGATGTCTACGGAGATTCTCAGTCATCCAGGTCACAATTGTCCAAAAGGTTCTTTTTCAAGAGGTTTGAAAGAGGGGTCAAAGAGGCCAACTACATTAAAATTGAACAACCCTCTCTTAACGGGGGAGGGGGGAATATGACACCACCTATCTCCTGTTTACAACACAATCCTTTCAGCAGTTCCAAAAAGGTTCCACCTATTTGCACTATTCAGGTGACTCTGAGGGCACAGATAAACCTCCAAGGGGCCTCAAACAACTTTCAGAAAGAGTGCAAACGACCAGATGACTGCAAGGAATACAATTCCTTCCATCCTCCACCATTCAATCAGAACTGAAGAAGCTTCTTGGATGAGAAATGAAATGTCTTCAAGGAAAAACAAAGTCCAGTTGCCTCTTGCAAAAGCACTTTTAGGATCAGAGATAGATGTACATTGTACTAATCCACTGGTTATATTCAATTCTGTCAAAACTCTATGGCTTTCTGTACACAGCTATTGCAAGATTTAATACAATCAAGGCAAGATATAGTATTTTTTTTTTAAGAGATGCTGATATTGAATGCAGCTTTCTCAGAAGTTGACTGGCCTTTGTGAATTTTTCTAGGGAAGAATGCTGGACTGCTGATTACTGGCATACGGGCTGCAGCAGAGTCCACTTGTAACTTGATTAGATGTTACAACCATTATTTTGCTAAGGGTGTTTTTAAAGTCACTTTTCTGGTCAATAAATTCTGTTGTGTACGGGAAGAGGCATATGGAGCTTTGCAGAGAACAAGCTTCTCTGCTGGATTTCTAGATTTCACCGTGTGTTGTCCACTTCCATTTTGCCCCAAGACACTCATGAAACTTGTCCTTCCTCTACACATTTATTGAAGAGGCCTTAAACATGAGCACAGTTTTCCATGCTATTTTCTTAGGGTTGTATACATGTTCAAATAAATATGAACACTATTTCATTGCAGTACTCCTAGTTGAACATTTGAGCTGGATAGCAACCTATGGGCGTTGGACCATATGTCACCACGTATGGCCACACAATTCCTAATGGGCTACTTTACTTCAAGACAGTGCTGCTGAAATCCTTGCCTCCAAAATTCATGACAAAATGGCCAGATGGATAGTATCGTTTATTGTCTTTTTCATCCAAAATGTTAGTTCCAGTTATGACATTTTCGCTTAATGGGACTGAGTCCTGTGGCTTTCCAGCAAATCAGAAGTTCAGTTGTGACCTTCAACAATTTAAAAGTTGCCTACCCCGGTATGGGTACTCTTATCAACATGAAATTCTAACTAGCTGCTCAGAGTGACTGGTCATAATACATTTAATAAAATAAAATGACAAATAAAATAAAATCCTGTTCAGGTGAATACTAGTACTGGGCAATAATGAACAGCATTAGAACTATGTGGTGAAGAATGCATTAATCCAATGCTGTCTGTCCTACAATAGATAGTCATGCACAAATAGCAGGAATTATTCAACATTAATGTTCAGTGATCTTTTTGAAGTCCATGTCCCATTACAACTGAGCCTGACTGCCCATGTTAATCTTAGCTGGTTAATCAAGACTAAGGAAGTTTCAGTAAGCCATGGACTACCCAGTATAGAAGACAGTAGCCATGCTCAATTTACTTAAATAAGAAAAATAAACAAATAAACCCATTGGTGGATTTGTTACGTTAATAAATATCGGTTAGGAAACTTGGAATTAATGAATCTTACATTTGATTTCAACATGGGTCTCAACTACTGTTCCCTCTTTTGGGGGCAGACCCTTAGATATTGGAACACTGCTATTGTATCATCCCAATCATTCATTTCATTAAACTAGCCCAGTGATGGCTAACCTTTTTGCCATTGCGTGCCAAAAGTGGGGGAAGCGCGGGGAGGTCGCCCACGTGCATGCCCACACCCATAATTCAATGTGCCCTGCCCCTGCGCATGTGTGTGCCACCCCACTTTTAGCACATGATGGCCCGGTGGGCCCAGTAGGCCTGTTTTTCATCCTCCCCAGGCTCCAGAGGCTTTTTAGGAGCCTGGGGAGGGCGAAAACAGCCTTCCCCACCCCCACAGAGGCCCTCCGGAGGCCAGAAACAGCCCATTTCCAAACTTCCAGTGGGACCTCCCAAAAATCAGCTGGCCAGCGCACACATGCGTGCTGGAGCGGAGCTATGGCAATGCTCGCGTGCCCACTTATATGGTTCTGTGTGCCACCTGTGGCACCCATGCCATAGGTTCGCCATCACAGAACTAGACATACCCAATTCCCACAACCATTCATCTTATGTTTTATTTTCCAGTCCCCTAATAATCTTTGTTGCTCTTCTCTGCACACTTTCTAGAGTCTCAACATCTGGATGCAATATTCCAAGTGTGGTCTTACCAAGGCCTTGGTATTGGTAAAACCAGACCTACTGGTATTAACACTTCACATGATCTTGATTCTATCCCTCTGTTAATGCAACCTAGGACTGCGTTGGCTGTTTTGGCAGCTGCGAGAAACAGTACAAACAAAGAAAAAAGGAAATAAAAAGATAATTAAAGCCATGGTGGCGCAGTGGTTAGAGTGCAGTACTGCAGGCTACTTCTGCTGACTGCCGGCTGTCTGCAATTTGGCAGTTTAAACTTCAAACCTCACCAGGCTCAAGGTTGACTCGGCCTTCCATCCTTCCGAGGTGGGTAAAATGAAGACCCAGATTTTGAGGGACAATATGCTGACTCTGTAAAACCACTTAGAGAGGGCTGTAAAGCACTATGAAGCAGTATATAAGTCTAAGTGCTATTTGCTATTGCTAAAGAAATGACCACCGCTCTTGTTTACAGTATCTTATCCTTCCTCCTTCTCTAAGATTACATCACATAGTTCCTCTCTGTTCCCTATTCACCCTTTAATTCAGAAACTCTAAGGTTCTATTATTCATAATGATGAATAGGATTGGCTTAAATAAGCTCTTAAGATGACTCATAATTATCTTCAGGAAGACATCCTTTTTTGTGCCAATTTTACATATGAATGCTTTCGTTAATAAATCTTCTATTATTATCATCATCCTTATCTTCATTTTAAATATTTTTATTTTATTATTACTTTTCTTTCATGATGTTTTATCAAAAATGCGCATATGTTGCCTTAAGATGCCTTGTGTCATGGAAAGCAGTAAAGAAAGCAATTTAATGACCTAAATAATAGAAAATTGTACCTCATCTGGAATAATTCCCTGGCTTCTATCTTAATCTAACCAAAACATACCTCTTGTTTGTTGTTGTTATTCCTTATGATATCTGTCTCTTTACTATGCAGATGATGGTGTTTCAGTAATGGATATGGCACATATTTTTACATTGTCAGCTCCATTGACTTCTCATCCTTTCTTTTTTCCCCAGTTTCTGTAACCAAAATAGAGAAGGGAGAGGCATCTATTCTTCCCCCATTCCTCCTGTTTGTATCACCCATGTAATTTTCACATTACAAAAAGAGAGCAGTGTTAGTCTATGACAGCCAAATATTTTCTGACTAACAAATATTATTAAAAGATGTAAGCCATTGTGAGCTGCAATTTCATTGTGCCAAAGCCACATTAAAGGAGCAAGTAGATGTGGTGAACATTTCACGATAACACCCCAGCTCATTCAATGGTTGAGTGTTGAGAGGCCAGTTGATTGTGCCAAATCACATCTTTCAATTAAGTTTTTTTTATATTACACATTGTATCTGAATGATGATGGATAAATTAGATGTTTATTAAATCAAGCTAATAGATTTTAATTGACAATTATCCTTTATTTATATTTTATTTTCCTTTGATGCAGTTTTCTAATATATGGCATCAAGTACTCTAGATGTTAAGTCTTTCTTGGAGACAGGAAATTTTTTGTCAAGAACATATATTGATTGAGCTACTTATGTCTGCTATTCAGCTTCATTAACAAGCTTCTTTGCTGGTCCTTCACTCTTGGCAGGGGAAGGGCAGCAGAGGAATAAAAATAGTGTTTAATTGGACCATCAATAAAAATATTATGTGCCGTTTTGGTGATTGAGAATATCAGCAATGCAAAAATCTGAAGAAAGTTCCTTTAAATCAGGGGTCTCCAACTTTGGTAACTTTAAGACCTGAGGACTTCAGTTCCCAGAATTCTCTAGCCAGCCATGCTGGCTGGGGAATTCTGAGAATTAAAGTCCCAAAGTATTAAAGTTGCCAAGGTTGGATACCTCTGATTGAAACTGTCAGACTAATAGAATCTGTATGTTAAAAACACCAGCTGGAAACAACTTGTTCCATAAAACTCCTTCCCCAAAGAGTAGACTTTTCTCAGATTAAAAATAAGCTTCTGCTGAATGTGCTATTTCAAAGACACTAAGTGTGTACTGGTCCAGGCACCTGAAAGCAGGATAACAAACACACGTCGAAGATGGAATGCTGTTCCGAAAAGACAGTTGTCTTTTCAGATGTATCATGTCAGAGAGAGCGAGATGAAAAGGGCCATTGTTTGTGGAGGAAAACAATATGTTGCATTGAACTTTTGCATCAATATTGTATTTCACTGCAAGAGGCAGCAAGAATTAGAAGCATAATGCATCTATCTATCTATCTATCTATCTATCTATCTATCTATCTATCTATCTATCTATCTATCTATTTCCCTTCAGGAAGGGACATAATTGTATGTTGTGTTACAATGTGCCAGAATTGTATGTTGTGTTACATTTTCTTCTATCGTTTAATCATTTATTTTTGCACTTGCTTTTTCAAAAATATGCTATGAGCTTCCTTTAGTCTTTGGCACAAATATCCTGATATAATATAACTCACCACATACAATGTGCCAAAAAGACACTTTGGACTGATTTGAAACAATGGAAATATATTATATTGATTGTTTCCTAGTATGATTCGATTGCTTATTTATACGCTATGACTATCATTAAGTGTTGTACCTTATGATTCTTGACGAATGTATCTTCTCTTTTATGTACACTGAGAGCATATGCACCAAAGACAAATTCCTTGTGTGTCCAATCACACTTGGCCAATAAAGAAATCTAATTCTAATTCTTTTTTTTTTTTTTGGGGGGGGGGGGGTTTGTTCTTTCTTTTTTTTTTTTTGAAAAACCTTTTTCAAGAAATCTAGTTCTAATTCTAATATCAGTCCAAACTTTTGCTTTTAACCATGTAAAAACTGTCTTTCTCCAGCTTACTACATAACTACTGTATGTAGGAATTAGAACATAGAGTAATAGAGTTGGAAGGGATCTAGTCCACCCCCCTGCTCGAGTAGGAGATCCTATACCATTTCAGATAAATGATTGTCCAGTCTCTTTAGGAAAAAAAACCCTCCAGTGATGGAGCACTCGCAACTTCTGAAGGCAAACTATTCCATTGGTTTATTGCTCCCACTATCAGTGAATTTCTCCTTAGTTCTAGGTTGCTTCTCTGTTTGATAAGTTTCTATCCATTATTTCTTGTGTTGCCTTCTGGTGCTTTGGCAAATAGGTTGACCCCCTCTTCTTTATGGCAACCCCTGAGATATTGGAACACTGCTATCATATCTCCCCTAGTCCTCCTTTTCATCAGACTAGAAATACCCAATTCCTGCGACCATTCTTGGAATATTGTACTGGATACAGTATTCCAAGTGTGGTCTTACTAAAGTTTTGTAAAGTGGTACTAGAATTTCCCATGATCTTGATTCTATCCCTCTATTAATGTAGCCTAGGATTGCGTTGGCTTTTTTTAAAAAAATTTTTTTAATGAAGCTGTTGTGGTTATAAAAGTTGAGAATATCTCTGAACATGAAGAGCTCTTTTTCATATTAGCAGGATAACTAAAGCCAGTTTCAACAACCTTTTGATTTGGGTGTTCCTAAGTCAGACAACCTGTTTTTCAAACCGGGGGTGGGGGATGGGAGTGAACCAATTCAGAACTCAACAGGTGTAAAATTTGAACTGAGTCTGTGAATGCTCCTCTCTGTAAATTTTCCCTCCAGATGAAAATTGTATTTAAGCCAAGCGAGAAAGCTAGGTCAGAAGTAGAAATTGCAGAGAAATATGATATAGATGTATTTCATATGAACTGGCCAGATAGTAATCCACTAGGATTTGCAAAAGATTATTGCAGAGCATTTAGCTCACGTGCAATATTAACATGCATATTTTGAGAGAAAATATAATTTGAATGCCAAAAGTAAAAAAAAAAAACATGATCTGGTACATTCCATGGTATCCATATCAATAAATTCCTAAACATTTGAACACCCTTCCAATATGTGCTTCTAGGCAAGTATCAAAAGTTTCATTACAGTAGGTATAGCTAATGGCATGGGATATGTGGCCATTTAACTCCACCAAGTTATGTCATGTCCTATCAGCTTTTTTTCCCGACAGGATAGAAGGCCACAGGAACACCCAAGATTGGTTACTAGCTATGGTGAAATGTGCCTCAGTTACTATGGCAGTTTGTCCAAGCATGGAAGACGCAGCATGACTTGATCTGCAAATATTCCGCACCTCACCCTGAGCCCTGAGCATATAATAACTTGTGGCAGAAGACTTGTCAGTAGCTTGTTGTATAACTTGTGGCTGTATCAGTGTCTCATCTGAATAAATCACACACATGACTAAGCACCAGATGGTAGTGAAATACAACTGCCAAAGGAATGAGCTATAAAGTACCGTTGTGTGTTCCTCTTCTCACAAGTTGACACAGTTCCTTGCTGCAGTGTTTCCTAACCATAAACCTAACCCTAACCCTCAAAACGATGCTATAGAGCACTGCACACCAAAACAACTAGACACAAGAACATTTTTTTCCCAAACGCCATCATTCTGCTAAACAAATAATTCCCTCAACACTGTCAAACTATTCACTAAGGCTGCATTACTACTACTATTAGTCTTCTCATCATTCCTATCATCCATCTCCTCCCACTTATGACTGCCTGACTGTAACTTTGTTGCTTGTATACTTACGATTTATATTGATATTGATTGTTTCCTAATATGATTTCATTGCTTATTTGTACCCTATGATGGATGAAATGCTACCAGTTCACTCAGGTTTGGGTGAACCAGTAGCGGCAGTGACACGTGACTCATTGAACAAGTACAGACAGCAGCGCGAAGCTCCACCCACCCACCTGGACATCGTTACTTCCTGGTTTTAACCAGGAAGTAACCTGTTTTTGACCCTCTGCACATGCACAGAAGGTTTTGCACATGCGCAGAGGGTATAAAATCAGATGTGACAATGGCCTACATGCGCATTTTTGAACCGGTAGGGAAGGTAAGTAGATTTCACCCCTGCCTTATGACTATCACTAAGTATCGTACTTATGATTCTTGACAAATGTATCTTGTTATTTATGTACACTGAGAGCATAGGCACCAAAGGCAAATTCCTTGTGTGTCCAATCATACTTGGCCAATAAAAAATTCTATTCTATTCTATTCTATTCTATTCTATTCTATTCTATTCTATTCTATTCTATTCTATTCTATTCTATTCTATTCTATTCTATTCTATTCTATTCTATTCTATTCTATTGTTCATGGAAACATATACCTGGCTAAAAGGAGGCATCATTTTATTTGCTTGCCCTTATTCAAGCAACGGTGATCCTTCAGTGTTATTTTTTTTTTCTTTCCAACATTCAGAGTCCTATCAAATGAATCACATATTTGTAACTTTGTTATCTGACATGTTATTCCTTACTATTTTTGCCTCTGCCTTCCCTTCTCCTTGCTTTTGTTTTATGTTATTTTGGGTATGGATCCATCCTTTTAAAGGATATTATTCTGCAATGTGCTTCGTCCAATGAATTGTGGTACCAATCTGACTACCTTTAAACACTTCTTGGGGAAAAAAATACAACAATTCCAAACATAATTGTTAGTTTCTCAGAAAGACTGGTTGCATAGAACAAGCCTTCATGATGGCGAATTTCTTAAAAAAAAAAAAAAGTTTTATTAAACAGTTTGTCTTTAAAAACAACACAAAAAACAATCACACATATACAAAACAAAACATGTCAAGACATAAAGTATTGAACATTACATAACATTAATGGTAATTTTACAGCATTTCGTATCGACTTACGTATTTTGCTTTTGTAGTTCTCTATTCTATCATTTCTATCTACTAGTACTACTCAATAGTAGGATATTCACATTACTCCAACATATATATATATATATACACATTATAATATTCATTGTTTTTATCTATACATTTATATTCATTTATATTTAGATCTCTTTATTTAATGTTGTTCAGTTACTTTAAGTTTTATCAATATTAAGTTAAACATTTCTTGTTCTGATTTCTGTTTTCTAGCCAACTGTACATTTTATTCCATATTTCATAATATTCTGAATCCTCTCTCTATTTCAACTCCATAGTCATTTTATCCACATGATGGTGAATTTCATTGATAAGATATTATCACATCAACATAACTGGCACCTGCTTGTTTTCAAAAGTACCCGAAGAGAATTTATCTAGACAGGAACTTTGATTGAGTAGTTAAACAGCTCTGAATCCTCATGTTTCACTTCTCATCCAAGAAGCTTCTTCAGTTCAGAAGAAGCTTCTTGGAGGAGAAGCGAAACATCTTCAAGGAAAAAACAAAGGAAGTCCAGATGCCTTTTGAAAAAGCACCTTTGGGACAACCATGACCAGGATGACTGAGAATCTCCTTCTTTATGATCTTAGTTCAAATCAGGGGATCCACACCTGTCATTAATCTTATCATCAGTCTTCCTAATATAAATTGTAAGCAATGGATTGGTGATGAAGCAGGCTATCAAAAGGCTACTTTCCTTCCCCTATTAGGATATGGATTCATCTTCTTCCATTATTTTCTGTGCCAGGAAACCATTTCCTTGATTTGTCTACTGCATAGAATAAACATCCCTCTTTGATTTATCCATTGCATGCACCTCTTTACAAACACTGTCATTGAGAGGGGAAATCTGTTATTTGCAAGGGTATTTGCGGGAAATGTTCACCACACGAAAAAGCCATCAGTGATGCTTGTAAAATTTATTTGTATTATTCTTTACAGCTCAAAGAGAGCTGTAAAGATGGACTGGCAAAGATGAACTGCCATAAAACTTTATTTCTAACCAATCATGCTCTAGTGATGGGTTTCCCCTACTGTCACCAGATCTCTGCACTATAGTTGGCTAACATCATTACAGCACAGCATCTCTACAAAGGAGGAGACAAGTTAAGGTGGCTTTCATGATTCTGACTAGCATGTTCCCAAAGCCCATGTATATCGCCTAATCATTTATAAATAATCTCCAATCTCTTCCTCTGTCACCAGTTTCTTAAATAAAGTTGTAAAATGACTTGGCCAGGAGTGAGATTTTAAATTGACAAAGCCTCTGAGAAATGGCAACAGAAGATAGATGATTACCCACCGCAAAATGCCTAGTAGACAGATAGGGTGATCATGGAAGTGTTCTAGAGCTGAGATGAAGTTACTTTTTTTTTTTTTTTAGAAATGAAAGCTTTAGGAAAAGAAAGCTAGAAAGTGTTATAAAATTTATTTATTGGGAGTAATGTGGGATGAACAGAATGGATTTATCTTCAGTGATGAAAAACCTGCTACTAGTGTGGTTTTTTTTAAAAAAAAACCTCCAGAGCCTTACGCAGAATTTCTCACCTTGTCAATATGAAGATAGGGCAGACTTCAATTTCCAGAATTCCCCAGCCAGCTCTGGGAGTTGAAGTGCACCCATCTTCAGGTTGCTGGTCTAAACATTGGAAACTTTGTCTTCCCGTGATTTGCTCCATCATATCACACAGACCCTTGTTATAACCAATGAAGTGATATGTCATCAATTCAATGGACGTGACAGTTGGTGATCTAAGATGTTACAACCACAGGCTGATAAAGCTTAAAAATTGTAGCTTGGTCTACAACCCGGGTTTTCCATAATAAGACTAGCCTGACCAGTTCTAACATTGCAGTCTTTTGATCCATGTTGATTCTGTCTGTCCAATAGACTGATTCTTATTTGGTAATAAAATAAGAAGTTGAAGAATAATTCAGATGTTATGTAGAAGAGAATAAGAAAGAAGAAAAAAAAACCCGATGGGAAACAGATACAAAATAACCTCTTTTTTCTGGCACATACTGCATACAAATAAACAAATAAAAATTTAAGAGTGAAAATTCTTTGCAATTCACAGCGATGAACTAAAAATAAAGCTGTTGAGGCTTTAATTTCTGGGAAACCTGAAGAATTTTAAAACACACTTACGCATTTTAGAGGCCGTATTTTAGTACTGAAATATTTGGAACATAAAAGTCCATCTTAGGGCAGTTCTATGGATGTCAGAAATATGTTATGAATGATCAAGCCAGATTTATGTTTTTCTTAATTTGCTTGTTCCAAAAGTCTGAAGCATCAGAGGAAGGCATATATGGATTGCTTTGAAACAGGCAATTAAATAGATTGCGGGGGAAATCAACCCCCCCACCCCAAAATATAAACAAAAGAGTGGAACAGTAATAAAGAAAAACCAAGGGTTACTTCCGAACATCTGTTTCCAATTTGCAGGGAAGGAGCACAATTGAGTGACAGCCCTGCATGGACGTTATTGAAATGAATTGGAGATGAAAAGATCACAGTGTACTGTATTTCTATCCATGGGTTTAAATGTTTTTCCATCTGAAGAAAGCCACCTAAATTCCCATAGTGGGCAAAAATCTTTTAGATTGATTTAGAAATTTGTTTTCCCAACCATCCTTAAATATTGATGGTTATTTGCAATATCAATTGGTTTTGGCTGGTTTTTAAACTTTGTGGTGGAGTTGCAAATCTCAGAAGCTAGCAATAAATGTCAATAGCTGTAATGTTTGTAATAAACTCAATCTTTGCTCAAGGTAGTCTCGATAGATTTGTATAAGGGCATTAATTTATTGGCAGATTATGGCCATCACGTCTAATTATTCCCACACATTTTGGTGCAACACTACCTATCATTCATTTAGAAACCCTGAATATCATGTACCTGCAGCTGTTTGGTAGTTCGTTTTCAATCAATATATGCATGGGAATATAATGATTCCTCTGTGGTTTTAGATTTAAACACAGATAAACTTCCAGGCTGGCTAACGATATCTGTAAGGGAAATGAGGCAGCTAATAGATTAGCTGAAAAGTGATAAAGCTCATGGGGATGACCTTGTCCTTATTACAGTATTCAAAAACAGCAGTGATTGGTGGGCTGCGACACCAACAGCACCATTTACTTATATTGACAATTCAGCTCACATTCCAAAAGCTTTGGGAATGGCAGTTTAGCCAATCTATAAGAAAGGCCAGAAGAAAAATCCTGCAAATTACCAGCCACCTAGGTTCCTCAACATAGTCATCAAAATATACACCAAACATTTATACACAAAACTCTGACTGGATAGAAGCCAATAGTAGTATAGCAGAAGAACAAGCATAATTTAGAAGTCTGTAGAGATTCTCAGTCATCCAAGTCATGGTTGTCCCAAAGGTCCTTTTTCAGGAGGCAACTGGACTTTCTGGTTTTTTCCTTGAAGACATTTCTCTTCTCACCCAAGAAGCTTCTTCAGCTCTGACTGGATAGTGGGGAATGGAAGGATTTATATTCCTTGCAGACAGCTGGTCATTTGCATCCTTTTAGAGGGTCATTGAAGGACTTGGAGGTTTATCTGTGTCTTCAGGGTCACCTGAGTAGTACTCCTGGTTCCTGTAGTCTGCAATTTTTTTCCTCTGGAAATCCATTCCTACTCCTACACCATTTAAAGGGTGTTCATCCCAAATTGTATAGCTAAAAGTCTGTAGAGATTCTCAGTCATCCAAGTCATGGTTGTCCCAAAGGTCCTATTTCTGGAGGCAACTGGACTTTCTTGTTTTTTCTTTGAAGACGTTTCACTTCTCATCCAAGAAGCTTCTTTTTCCAAATTATATAGCTAAACATCTATATATAGTATATCTCTACAGTCTCCTTGTGTTTTTGATCTCTCACACAAAACCCTTTCAAATCCATTAAATTCTCCAATGCAACAGGACATCCTGGCAGAATATATTAAATTGCTTCCAAGCAATTCATTATGCTATTTAAAAAAAAATATTCTAAAATTGGCATCTTTGAAATTAAAGTTATTTATCTTCTAATCAAGGTTATAACTCAAACTTTGCAGACAGTCAAGAATATGGATTGTCTTCCTCCATCCCTTTATTTTAATGTTCTATCTGCACACAGATTGACTGTGGTTGCTTTGTTTTGCTACCTGGATTCCTTTTGTTTGTCTCCTTTCTACTGACAATAAAACAAATTTGCTTGGTGGAGACCCCACCCTGGAAAAGAAATAACCCCCTCTTTGCCTGGCTCCTAGCATTTACATCTAAAAATATAAACTTCAATGATTCATCAAAAGATGAAGTCATGTGCACTTGCTCAGAAAAACAACTTTTCTTTTTCACATGAACTGCTTAAAGAATCAACCTGAAGAACAACAAAATCCGAGCACAATGATCTCTTTGCAGCAAAAGCACGAAGTCTCCATCAACGGGATCCAAGCACATGCGCAGAGTGGTACCTACAAATAAGATTAGCAACCAACCAGGAAGGGGTATATTTTGCTTTTTAAGCTACATTGTGAAGTCTTCATAAACAAAAAGACACAAGAGACTGCAAGTCACAGAGTGCAACAATAAAGAAACAATTTTAAAAGAACCACAGCATACCAAACCAACAGAGTCATTGTTTTGCTTTTCAAATGCTTTCAAAATCAAAAAGTTCAAAAAAAAAGTCAGTCTAACCAAAGCAAACCACCCCCATAAAACCTTTCTGAGAGAGGGGGGGGAGAAAGAGAGAGAATAATTAAACTGCATTGATGATGGCTTCTGATTCTTTGTGATGGAATCAATTTCATAATGCCTTTGAAGATGGAAGGCAAGCTCACTGTGCATAGTGAAGCATCCCCAATTTCAGAATCAACAGGAACCAGGAGCGTGCAGAGTTCATTCACACTATACACCCACAGCTCAGCTTGTCAAGCTAACCAAATCAACATTGTATGAGTAGTTTTTCTATTTACATCATTTGATGGTGAACCTAATCACAGTAGTGCATGCTCACGCACAAACCCTTTGATGTTTCCTCCAGTTTTCCATTTGCTTTCCTTTTGAAGGCAATACACATTAACCTACCCAATCCAGCTTCCCCTAGGAATTTTAGAAAAAGCAGCAGTAATTTATTTTCCAGCAGCCAGGCAATTACAAGATGATTTCTCTTCTGTTAGCCAGAGCACTGACTTCATGCTGCATATGCTGTGTGCTATAAATGAATGTGGCCTCAGAGGCAGTGTACATTATTTGTCCCAGCCAAGGCAACATCATCATTGATCATGGGTAAAGCTAGGAAGACCATGGCAGGTGGGACTGGGGGAGTTTGGAGAGTCCTGAGGGGATGATAGTGAATCCCATTGCAACTCTGATGATACCTGAGGTAAATAAATCCATGTGCAGGGTCATTCATTATGAGCCTCACTCAGCAGTACTGCTGAGGGACTGAAAGTGACAGCCAGGAAACCACAATTGTTTGTTTGTTTGTTACATTTCTATTCCACCTATCCAGGGGTGGGTTCTACTTATCTTTACTACTGGTTCGCAATGGGACTGCATGCGCGCTTCGCTTGCGCATGCACCTTGCTTCTGCGCAGATCGCTTCTGATGACATCAGGGTCAGTGGGCGGAGCCTCCCGCTGGTTTTATTACCGGTTCTATAGAACCAGTCCGAACTGGGGGCAACCCACCACTGCACCTATCTCACCTAATGACTCTGGGCAGTTTACAGCAGCATAGTTGGTCTCATCCAACGTACCTTTGTCATATGATATAGGCCAGGAATCATCCCTGCATGATACGTTCTAGTCTGCGATTGGTATAACTGAGATGAGCTTCTGTTTTAGGGACTGCCATCAACTTCATTATTTTATTTTATTTTATTTTATTTTATTTTATTTTATTTTATTTTATTTTATTATTTTATTTTATTTTATTTTATTTTATTTTATTTTATTTTATTTATTTTATTTTATTTTATTTTATTTTATTTTATTTTATTTTATTTTATTTATTTTATTTTATTTTATATTTTCTGTACTGTCCATCTCCCTCAATTTTTCAGTGGGAGTTGGAGAATGAAATGAGGATAATTGTCTGTTCCCCAGGCCTCCATGGCAGGTCCAGGAACTCAAGCAAAGGGAGACAAATTCCTGGCAAAATGAATCACTCAACCGAGGCAGTATCGAGACATAAGTGGTAGTGGTTATGGGCTTCTCAGAACCTGAGAAAGTGGATGATAATTTGCAAAATTTTATTTGCTTAATTGTTTGCACATTCCTCCATTATCAATTAAACAGTTAACCACTCCATCTGTTGTTTTCTTTTTTCTCCAAGAGAATAAAGAAATTCCAGCCCTAACAAATTCAGAGATAATGTAATGCTAAAGTGCCTCTGGACAACTGATAACATTTTGCTAACACAGCCTCTCTCCTTAATCAACCAGCCAGGACTTTGATCTCATCTTCTACAATAGTCTAAACTCAATCTATGGTCTACAAATAAATGAACCCTTTTCCAACAGTGACCACAACATGATTGACTTTTGTCTCAATTTATGTCCTTACAAAGGCGATCATAATGACAGAATCCCAATGTAAGTAAGTATAAGTATAACTTCTAAAGGACCAACAGGATCAAACATTTTTCAAATAACTAAGCTTGTCCTTTCCATTTTGGGCCTACTGTTCATGATTGGGAAGACACGGTTGAAATCTGGGTGCTCCCATGGTCATCATTCAACCACGCAGTTCACAGCTATGCTCATATTTTCTGTCATGTAGGAGTACCAATAGAAAATTTTTTTTATTCTCTGTTCTTGTTTTTTAATTCATTCCCAAATGATGAGCTCATAGCTCATCCTCTTGTCTGGCAGAGCTGAGTTTCGTCAGAATTCTGATGAGGGATTTCGTTATACAGTATGCTTTTGGAAAATCAGAATATACAATATATATGTGAAATCCTTGTCTCCAATAGAAGAGAGTATCTGTCACCCAGAGTTGAAACTATGGACTTCTTGACACTCTTTCATTACCCAACTAGGTCACATCATTAGTGCGAATGAGTGTCGAGTTAGTTTGCCCTGTCATTTTGGGTGGGGGTGTAGTTTTTTCCTGGGTGGTTCCTTGATTAGAGTATTATTTTCTTCCTGATTGATGCTGATTCCTCCTTTTTTGAATGTGGATTGCTGGAGAAGATGCATTGTAGTGTTTTTTTTCATCCTAAATTGTTTAATTGTCTAGTAAATAAGGTTTATCTCTATGTGTCTGTTGATGACTGATTTGTCTGAATGCCAAGCTTCCAGGAATTCTCTAGCAGTTTTGGATTTGCCTTGGTTGTTAAACTTGTAACCCTTGTTTACATGCTTACTGAGTCCATCAAAAGAGTCTAAATGCTTCTGGTAATTATGCCATGAGTATGAGAATATACTTTTTCTTCCAGATTAGTAGCGCTTATTCTTATTCTTATCCCTTTTCCACATTTTACCCAGATAAATATTTCTATAACCTCTGCTCTCTTAAACTAAATGTAAGGCACTTGTTTATCCTTGGCCTTTTCACCCAACCAATATAGCTCAGGTTATTGCTTTCAGATGGTATTTTCTACCAGCACTTCCTTTTTCTAACCTCAATCAAAGTTATAGGAGCAAATCCAAAATAAGTATAATGTTTTCCTCTTTCTTTTTTCTTTGAGGAATGAAAGACAACCTTAAACTTAATACTGGCATCAGTCTGAAGAGGCCTAAGCCTTCTGAAACTCGGGATTGATTGATTGATTGACTGATTGATTGAATGAATGAATGCATGAATTGATATGCCATCCATTTCACTATATAAGTGATGTTGAGTAGTTTATAAATAAAAAAGTCATAAAAACCCTTACAAAAATATAAGAAGTTAAAAAGACAGAAACTAACTACCAACCAGCCCCTGAGTTGCCTACCACTGTTGGATCCTATATTAGTTAGCAGAGCCAGACTTTTAATAATCTTCTGGAAGGCCAAAAGAATGGGGGCCAACCTCACCTCCAAAGTCAAGATGTTCCATGTGGAGGGGCCATGGCTGAAAAGGACCATCCAAAGCATCAGGAGAACTTTGTGAATAAGTGTAATATCTTTGACTTCCACTGATTGTCTGATGTGTTCGATTGAATTCTTTGCTTGGAACCCAAATAGAGAAAAAGAAGGTATCTGATCCTTCTGACACTAGAAGCAGAAAGCATTTGTTCACGAGATCAGTGGTAGGCAGCTTACTGAACTAATACAGATTTTTAGTATGAGTATTTGTTCTATTAGAAGAATGTCTCATACTAAGGAGTCCATGGTTTGAATCAGGGCTCTTCTTACAAAAGAAAAGCATTACTTCCAGAGATGGTATTCAGCCGGTTCAGACTGGTTCGGGAAAACTGGTAGCGGCATCACATTTTTGAGGCCAGGCATATACACGGAAGGCACGCATGTGAGCAAAGTGCATGTGTGGAAGGCCGGGCACATGTGTGGAAGGCGCGCACGAGCATGAAGTGAGCGTGCCTGCACGCAGGGCGAACTGGTGGTAAACATTTCTGAAACCCACCGCTGATTACTTCAGTAGGCCCATGCTCACAGAAAATAAAATGCAGAGATAAAACACAGAGATAAAGTCAGCACAGGAGTTCATAGAATTGGATTGTAAGAAAGCAGGATTCCTTAGTAGATCTCCTGCAGAAGAATGTTTCTCCTTTTATAAGTTGTTCTAAGTGTGCCAAACAAGAAATACCAGGAGGACCAACAAAAGCATCATGTCATCAATGAATAAAAATACACACAAAGAAAAGCAACCCATTTGCATTATTGCTAAAGCCCTAGCTAAATTGCTATTGCCGAAGCATGTTTGGATAGGATCTAACATGATAGCATTGGTAAGTTAATTAGATAATTGCTGAACATGCTAATTGATTTTTAATTAGCAAGAACAAAGCTTGCAACTAAACTATGCCTGAAAGATAGCTTCCTCATTAGGAAACTCAAGAGCATGTTAGAAAATGTAGAAAACATGTTTGCAGAAGTATGTTTGATTAGGATCTAACATGATAGCATAGGTAAATTAATTAGATAGTTGCTCAACATGCTGATTGATTTTTTAACTGCCAAGAACAATAGCAATAGCACTTAAGCTTATATACTGCTTCACAATGCTTTACAACCCTCTCTAAATGGTTTACGGAATCAGCATATTGCCCCCAACAATCTGCCCCCTCATTTTACCAACCTCAGAAGGATGGAAGGCTGAGTCAACCTTCAGCCGGCAAGAATCAAACTGCTGGCAGTCGGCAGAATTAGCTTGCAATACTGCATTCTAACTACTGTGCCACCATGGCTCTTTTTGTGACAACAAAGCTGGCAGCTAAACTATGCTTAGAAGACAGCTTCCTCATTAGGAAACTAAAGAAAGCATGTAAGAAAAGGTTGTTGAAAACCATGGAGGATGCACCTTTTCAGAGGGTTCATGACCTCCATTCTTTTATTTGGGGGATTGTTGTGACAAATAGATAACTTTCTCCTCAAAAGATCATTGAAAAGAAACCTGCAGGCCAAAGATCAGGTTGCAGAACAGTCTAGGAACTCAACCCATCACAAAATATTTTTTCCCTATTTCCAAACAAACAAACAAACAAAAAAGGATGCACTTCTCTGATAAAAGCTGAGAATAATTACTTCCCTTCAACTCCCTGTGCAATCAGTTCTGCATACAGTATACAGGTAGTCCTCAACTTACAATAGTTCGTTTAATAACCATTCAAAGTTACAATGACACTGAAAAAAGTGACTTATGACTGTTTTCACATTTATAACTGGTCACATGATCAAAATTTGGATGTCTTTGACTCATATTTATGACGATTGCAGTGGCCCGGGGTCATGTGATCATATTTTGAGAACTTCCAACAGGCAAAATCAATAGGGAAGCCACAATCACTGAACTCACTTAACAACTGCAGTGATTCATTTAACAACTGTGGCAAGAAAGGTCTTAAAATTCATCTAACAAATGTCTCGCTCAGCAACAAAAAGGTTGGGCTCCATTATAGTCATAAGTCACCAGCTCAAGGTTGACTCAGCCTTCATCCTTCCGAGGTTGGTGAAATGGGGACCCAGATTGTTGGGGACAATATGTTTTGTTTTGTTTTGTTTTGTTTTTTTATTTTGATTTATATGCCGCCCTTCTCCGGAGACTCAGGGCGGCTTACAATGCGTTAAGCAATTGCCTTCATACTTTTGTATATTTTATACAAAGTCAGCTTATTGCCCCCGCAAACTGGGCCCTCATTTTACCTACCTTAGAAAGAATGGAAGGCTGAGTCAACCTTGAGCCTGGTGAGAATTGAACTCGCAGTAATTGCAGGCAGCTGGAAGCTAAATACTACCTTTAACAGTAGCATTAGTCTGCTGCGCCACTCAGGCTCCTGTAAACTCTGTAAACCACTTAGAGAGGGCTGTAAAGCACCGTGAAGTGTTATATAAGTCTAAGTGCTATTGCTATTGCTAAGTCAAGGACTACCTGTACATCAGGAATGGCTGCAATCAAATCCAGTTCTGGAAAGTCTGGAAATGACTCTGGTTTGTCCAGAAGTAGTTCAAATGAAATCAAAAGGCTCAATTTAGATCAAGAAGAGAATTAATTGCTCCAGTTTGGATTTGTTTGATGGGATAATGCATATCAAAATATGCAGAAACCAGAGGGGGGTTCAGGTTTTTGCTTCCTTAGAATCTATTTTTTAAAGTTTATGTAACTTCAAATTTTTAGGACAAAATGAGAATAAATCTGTAGCAGTAGTGGGCGGTGTTGCCCCATGCTGAATAGAAGTTGGTTCTTTTTGGTTTTATTTTTTTTCTTTCTCAAAGTCTAAGAGAGAGCTCTAAAGAATTAACTTCATTATATTTTCATGAAATAAACCATGAGAACAAGGGCAAGTTGGTTAGCTAGTGCAGTTCAAAAAAATCATTATTCAGCCATGTTCAATATGAAAAAGTGAACAACAATTTAATTTTAATTTTCTCATCCTTTCAGATCCGCAGAAAGGTAGTCATAACTACAATATAATGCATGAGAACAGAAAAGGGGGGGGATCAGAAAATAGCACCAGGATCCTAGCACAGGGGTGGGCAAATATGGCCCCTTTATGACCTGTGGACTTCAACTCCCAGAATTCCTGAGCCAGCTTGGCTGTCTCAGGAATTCTGGGAGTTGAAGTCCACAGGTTGTAAAAGGGCCACAGTTGCCCATCCCTGCCCTAGCAGGATTTTGCTCTTTCCAGCTTCCATCTCTTCGTACTAAACTTCAATCATATTTGAGTTCAATGGCTGATCATTCCCACTGGTTTCCTTCAAGAGCTGGCTGAAGAATTCTGGGAGCTGAAGTCCACAAGCCTTAAAGTTGCCAAGTGTGGAGACCCTGTGCAACAGTATAACATTAATTTGATGCTTTCCAGATTTTTGACATCAAGTCTAACAATAATTTGATACTGGTCCTGCTGGCTAAAACCATATAAATCTGGAAATCACCAATATCACTAACTCTCTTTTTCTCAACTATACAACTCATCATTAAAATATGAAAATATACACAGAAACTCAGACATGCATGCAAACTGTTCTTTGCTATCAATATACAATCTTTTTTTTGAGAGAGAGAGAGAGAGAGATAGCTATCCTTAGTTTGTTCTTCGACCTCATGAAGATGAGCCGCAATAGCTGGTTATGCTAATGGATGGCAATCTTTCTTTTGTCTGTGGTTCAGTTGCCATTAAACTAGATTTTGTGGTAGGTTTTGTGTGATAAGAGTGGATTTACTGGGATTTTTATTATTGGATTTTATTAATCCTCTATCAGGTAAGAGAAAGAGCATTGAGAGTAGCATGTCACACATCAGAAGAGGTGACAAGAGCAAATGTGGAAGGAGGTGCAATATAAATAACTACTGTTAAATATAAACAGCTCAGTACTTTGTGGGTGGGGATGAAGATGATGGAATTCAACTTTATAAGCACTTCATTTCAACACCTATTGACTACTACAGGCAATCAATATAGAGATAGTTATCAGCAGCAGAGCTCCGCATTTTTATCTTCTTTCCTTGGCTAGAGAACTGACTTTGCATATCTCTACAATATGCCTCTTATTGTTTAGACTATTTTTTTAAATTATTATTTGATTTATATGCCACTCTTCTCCGGAGACTCAGGGCGGTTTACAATGCGTTAAGCAATAGCCTTCATACTTTTGTATATAATATTGTCAGAGCTTTCATCATTTCCTTCTTTCCTCCATCAATTCAGTCTTCTCTTTCTTCTATCTCGGATCTGTGCAGCTCAAGCACATCTTTGACTCACTCTCTCTTTTCATAATTGAGGATAGTGCACTACTTGTAGAAAATGACCAGGCTGAACCTGAGATAGGGGTCAAACACTTCATCAGTCATGAGTTCCTACAGCACACAAGAGATCTTAGTCCAGCCCACCTTGAATTCCTTTCTTACTCCTGCTAATTTCCCTTGATCATTAGTAGTTCAGAGTCTTGTAGAGAGCTTAAGCCAGCAGTGAATCTTTATACTCATTTGAACTGCCTGGATTTCCTGATTTCCCCGTGCGTGATATACTTTTAGTAATTGTAGATAAACTTAAGTAACTCAAGCTTTCCTATTGCCCTGTTATTTTTCTAAATAAAACCTATTTTTATTCGTTTTTCTTTCATGCAAACACCAGTTTGAGGAGTGTGTTCTTATAAAATATATACTTCTAACTTTAGCATTTCTTTTTCCATGGCTTCTTTCTGCTGTGTAAAGATATCTGCTACCCAGCAGCTTAGTAGGTTCAACACTCTACAAGCTATAAAGAGAATTCTAAAATAACAATTTAAAAATATAACTACTGTCCCATAAAAAAAAAAGGATAGAATAAGTGGATCATATTATGGGCAAGCATTACATTTACCTTGAATATCAATTGCTGAATATTCCAAATAAGAATGTGCAACTTTAGGGGACTGAGAAATATGATTTCCACCATCCTTTAACAATTTTTAGTGGTTTTGCTCATTCTGTTGTTTGTATTTAGAACATAGAACATAGAATCATAGAGCTGGAACAGACTTCTGTGGTATCTCTACCTCAAGGTACAAACCTTATACCATCCTGTTCCAATGGTTGCCCAGTGTATTTTTGAAATCTTCTATTGATGGGGCACCCACAACTCTAGGAGGCAAGTTATCCATTGGTTGTTCTCACAAATCTGAGAAATCAGAAAATTTCTCCTTATTTCTAGGTTGGGTCTCTCTTTAACAAGTTTCCATGCATTACTTCTTGTCCTGCCCTCTTGTGCTTTGTTCCCTTTTCTCTGTGATAGTCCCTCAAGTACTAGAAGACAATTATCATGACTCACCCCCCATCCATCTCTTCAATAGCTAGAAAGACCTAGCTTCCTCAACCATTTAGCCTCCATACCCTTTGTCATCTTTGTTGCTTTTCTCTGCACACTTTCTAGGGTTTCAGCATCTTTTTTTGTACTGTGATGACCAGAATATATGGAAAATATGTTCTGTATTTTGTGAGTGCATCCATGTGTGCATAGGTGTGTTAATCCTACATTCTCCTGCTGCAGCAATACATTTATAATCATGGAGCCAAAGTGTGCAGGGACATAAAAGTGGAGGCAATTTGCCAATGGGTCTAGATTTAGACTTAGACCTTTAAATGAATCATGTCAAAATGCCTGAATTATTGAAGTGGGCTTGCTTGGATGACAGCCAACTGCTTCTCTGTTTGCCTCTGTTTCGTATACTTGCCTCTCCAGAGTTTTTGGGTGTCTTTCATTTACTTGGCTGTGCCCTCCAAACACACTAAATTATGCAAGAAAGGATGCTATGAATAATGGAAATGGTGCTCCTGGCACAAGGTGCAAAAGTAGAAACAAAGGTTTTAGGATGGAGGTCATTATTTGGAGGCATTTATGCTCTACCAGCCAGGAGGAAAACATAACATGACAAAAAATATTTCTACTAATGGAAAAAAATATAAAGATGAAGGTTTCTGGTTGTGGGATGGTCTGTTGTGGATGCAAGTGCTTTTTGCAGACAACAAATGCCAAGAGTGGGATATTCATTGCTTTACTCCCACAGTCAAAGCTTGCAAACTGCAGCCTGGAAGGCAGGAGGCATGGCAGAGATCAGCACCTTCTTCAATCTGAAAGCAATGGAATATAAGCACACCCAGGTAGATGCTTTTCTCCCAATGGAAAGGTGAATAGAAAAAGAAAAAAACAATTACCACTCACTCTCCATTTCCAAGAAGTAGAAAGGAGAGCCCACTCCTAGCAATTTTTCAGTGGTTTTGCTCATTCTGTTGTTTGTACTTAGACTTTAGAATATAAATCCAATATAGCTTGAAATGACCTATCAGTGGATTGTAAGGTAAAGGTAAAGGTTTCCCCGCACATGCGTGCTTGTTGTTTCCAGCTCTAGGGACGGTGCTCATCTCCATTTCAAAGCTGAAGAGCCAGCACTGTCTGAAGATGTCTCCATGGTCATGTGAACAGCATGACTAAACGCCAAAGGCACACGGAATGCTGTTACCTTCCCACCAAAGGTGGTCCTTATTTTTCTACTTGCATTTTTTACATGCTTTCGAACTGCTAGGTTGTCAGAAGCTGGGACAATAATGGGAGCTCACCCCGTTATGTGGCACTAGGGATTCGAACCACTGAACTGCCGACCTTCTGATCGACAAGTTCAGTGTCTTAGCCACTGAGCCACCGCGTCATAGTAGGCATCTCCATATGAGTGATGTGCCAGGAATGGAACATTTCTTATAAAAGGAAAGTCTTTATACTGACAACTAAGCTTCCCTCTTACAGATCCTTTTCTTGTACAGTATTCTACTATCATTAGTTGACTGGCTGATTTCCATAAGGGAATGACTCTAGGCTGGTGACATATCCTCTTTTTTTTCTCTCATATTATTCATATTTCTCATATTATGAAAAGTCCGTTATCTGTGCCTTTGCCTTCACATTCATCTCACCCCTAACGGTATTGAAATTAAATTTAAGAGAAAGTCCCATTAAAAATGGCTGAAAACTAATAATATAGTTAAACAGGAAGAAAATGTGCAACATTGCAACATCTTTTTTATCTGAGTGGAATAGTCTGGATTTGTTTGTTTGTTTGTTTGTTTGTTTATTTTCCTTTCATTGTAAGGTTACTTTACATTGTAAGGTACCATGTAAGGTACTAGATGGTACAAGGTCTCATGTAGATCATGATACCTTGTATTAGTTCAATGCAGATTTCAATGCAGTAATGTTGAAATAATTAAGAATGGTTAACATTCTACTATTTAAAAAGCGTAAAGAATGAAAGAAAAAATAAATAAAAATTCTTAAGCTAATTGCTTAATATTAAGATCTCCACTGAATTGTTACATAGTGTTCATTACCAGAATTTCTTGTTAGTTGCATCAGTGATTATTTATTTACATCATTTATCTCATCTCTAAATCCATAATCCCTGAACAGTTATAGCAGAGATGGCGAACCTTTTAGGCACCAAGTGCCCAAACTGTGCATGTGCGCATGCACAAACTGAAAGGTGTGTGCGTGAACTTGTGCATGTGCGGACATGCAAGTGTGCATGTGTGGACATGCGTAAACATCGCATGCATGGACATGCACACATGCATAGACATGCACACATGTGCAGCAGAGACCCGAAGACCAGCTGGCCGGCGGGAGGCGGGGCATCCCAACACCAGCAGCATGGCAAGAGGTAAGATTTTTTTTTTTTTGTGAGCTTCTGTTTCGTCATTTGCAGGGAAACAGAAGCTCACGAAAGAAATGCCATGGAGATCTGACCTGGGGCAACAGCCCGCGTGCCAGCAGGGAGGGCTCTGCATGCCACTTATGGCACGCATGCTATAGGTTCACCATCACGAAGTTATAGTATTAAAGTAATAATATCCCCCTTCTTTGAATCCTATCAGCTTGCAGTTGTGAAAGATCTGTTTGGCTTTGTCACTTGTCACCTTGGAAGCAAATCAGGTGACTATAGTGGCTGTGAGCAGAGGCATTGAAGGTAGGATAGAGATCAGCAATGGGGGCAGTCAATTTCACACCTGTATAGTTTTCTGCTGATTCAAGATGGAAAAGCAGAATTTGAACTGCTCAATGGGGAAAGCCCACAGTCCAAGATGCTAACCTTATCCTGAGTCTCCTCACTTGTTTGTATAAATTATTATTTGCCTGTTCGTTTGCTTAGAGAATCCTTCATTGTCTTCCGAAACCAAAAATCCCCACCCAAATGTAGAGATGAGAAGCCACAAATGAACCCCAAGCAGTTCAAAGTAAAAATGCAACGGAGCAGAAAGAAAATGTAACTTACATTTCCATAAATAATAAATGAACGTATTTCAAAACATTCCTCAAAGTGGAGAGCCTTCAACGTGTTCAAATACAATATGTCCTCTGCCATTATTTTAACTCTTAGGAGTAACATGTTAGGGACCAGAAGAGCAGTTTAGGTATGCTTTGTATAGGCAAGAGCCTTGGTACTACAGTGGTTTAAAGCACCCTGTTATTAACACAGCTGCCTGCAATTTACTGCTGGTTCGAATCTCTCCAAGGCTCAAGGTTGACTCAGCCTTCCATCCTTTCTAAGGTAGGTTAAATGAGGACCCAGTTTGTGGGGGCAATAAGCTGACTTTGTATAAATATACAAAAGTATGAAGGCTATTGCTTAACGCACTGTAAGCCGCCCTGAGTCTCCGGAGAAGGGCGGCATATAAATCAAATTAAAAAAAAAAAAAAAGATACACCAACAACAATCAGGGACATTAGGCTTAAAGCAACCAAGATAGTGTTGGTTAATTTAATTTAATTTAATTAATTAATTTAATTTAATTAATTTAATTTAATTAATTAATTTAATTTATATGCCGCCCCTCTCCGAAGACTCAGGGCAGCTCACAATTGAAGTCATATTCATTTTTATAGGCATCATGCATTCAATTATACATTATTATATTTAATTATACATTACATTTATTATACATTATTATACTATATTATTATGTCAGTGGATTCATGACTGACAGAGACATGGTAACAAAGTCAGCCAATGAATAGGCATAGCAACTGGGTCAGCCAATGACTAGGGCTTAGTAACAAGGTCAGCCAATGGGAGCTGAAACAGTTTGGAGTCTGGGCATGGCTTAACTCTGCAGCTTTTGATATTGTATATTTATTTCATGTGTTATTATGGATATAAAGAGAAGTTAATGAATTCTGCTGAATCAGTTACCTATGTGTGCTTTCTGGATTTGATTGCTGTTGCAAACTCTGACATATTATAATACACTATATTATTATAATATTATACATTAATGCATTATATATTCTATTTAATTATACATTAAGTGCATTAATTATAGTTTAATCCATTTAAAAAATGATGGGGGTTTGATTGCATGGTGACCACTGCCATATTGCCTTTTTTGAACCCTTCCTGAGGACTTCCTTGCCAAAAAGTTTTCTCACTTGTTAGTAGTGAGTGACTGCACAGTGATTACAATGCAGTATTGCAGGCTAACTTAGTGCTTAGTCCAGGAGTTCGATTCTGAGCAGCTGAGCACTGCTTAGTCCAGGAGTTTGATTCTGAGCAGGTTGACTCAGCCTTCCTTCCTTCCAATGTGGGTAAAATGAAGACCCAGATTGTTGGGGAAAATATGCTGACTCTATAAACCACTCATAGAGTGCTGTAAAGCACCATGAAAAGCACTATGAAGTGGTATATAAGTCTATGTGCTGTTGATATTTCTACCACTGGTTTGAATTCCAATGATAAGGACCTAGGCAAGCTGATGAAAATCTTTAGCCAAAGCCAGCCAGTTTTTCATTGAACTAAATAGACATTTTTTGAGTTGCCTACTGTATATAGTATATCAGACTTCTTTGTTTTGGGATTCCTCCATTGAATGTACTATTTAACTCTTTGTTATGTTTAAATAAGGAAATCAACCATGCCTGTTCTTTGGCAGGACAGATTCTGAAGCTGAGGATCAAATACTTTGGCCACCAACTAAGAAGAGAGAAGTCCTTGGAAAAGACCCTAATGTTGAGAAACATTGAAGGCAAAAGGAGAAAGTGACATCAGAAGATGAGATGGTTAGATAGTATTATCGATGCAATGAACATGGGCTTTGGCAGACTCGGATAGACAGTGGAGGACAGGGGGCACTGGCATTCTGTGGTCCATGGAATCTCAAAGAATAAGACACAACTTAACAACTGAATAACAACAAGTCAAGTTATTCTCCAAAGCACCTGAGGGTAGGACAAGAAGCAATGGGTGTAAACAAATCAAGCAACTTAGAACTAAGGAGAAATTTCTTCACAGTTAGAACAATTAATCAGTGGAACAA
This sequence comes from Pantherophis guttatus, assembly GCF_059756535.1. Lineage (NCBI taxonomy): Eukaryota > Metazoa > Chordata > Lepidosauria > Squamata > Colubridae > Pantherophis > Pantherophis guttatus. The sequence continues at coordinate 26,017,031 of NC_142063.1, read as the reverse complement.
TTTGCCTCCAGAAGTTGTAAATGCTCCAATACTGGACGTTTTAAAGAAGAGATTGGATAACCATTTGTCTGAAATGCCATAGGGTTTCCTGCTTAAGCAGAGGGTTAGACTAGAAGACCTCCAAGGTCCCTTCCAACTCTGTTATTCTATTCTAAGTTGCTTAAATGCTCAAGGTAACCCTATTTAGCCACTGCAATTTTGAGCATTCCAACAGTATTCTAAAAACCTATTTCACTTCTTTTGTTATAACTCAACTATGGATTTTTTTTCCTTTCTTTCTCTTTACACATATGTTTGATTGAGCCACCATGAGACAGACAAAATCATGAACAAGAAGTCTTTCTCTCTCTCTCTTATTTTTTTCTTCTCTTCCATTTCGAAAAAAATTGTTCTGCAGTTTTCTCCCATCAGTTGTAATTTAATTGGAAAAAGGGATCATTTGATTTGAAATATTTTAAAGGGAGAATAGAATTTTGATGACATTCTCATTGGGGAAGTCTGGTGTTCTTCATTTTATTTTGTAATAATATGGCCAACCGGTGAGAATAATGGCCCTGTCTTTCATTGAACATTTTTCTTCCTACTCATCTACTCTCTCCCAATTTCCCATTTTCTCATAATACCAAGAGAAGCCATCAAGGCAGGAGGGAACATCTCCCATAGGATTTTCAGAAGCAATCTCTACTACTGATGAGAAAATGTTGAAAAAATGTCCTCCTCCAAAACGTTGGGAAATATGTGATTTCCCCAATGCCTTTGAACATAATGTTGGTGGAGAATTTTGAAAGGCTATTTGTGTCCATCCCCAATCCAAACTTCCTTTCCATCTTTGGAAGGGAAATACAACAACTCCTCATTTAGAAATATGTTTTAACAAATGGGAGAAAAAAAGTTTAGAAAGTTATCCAGCTATTAGTCAATAAATTAATCAATACACAAATTTTATTGATTTATTTATTAAATTTATATAACGTCCTCCCCCAAATTTCACTGTCAGGTGACTCTAGGCATCAAATAACATTCTATTGCAAATGAAATGTTCATTCAGGAACAACAGACATAGACACAATATGATGTGCCCTGTAAAGAATCAAGAATTTATTTTAAGTCTGAAAAGGGAAGAATGCAAAATAATTAAAGCATTCTTCTGAATGGAGCCACCTTAGAATGAAAGGTCACTGTAATTAAGGGAGCCAAGTTAGTTACAAGGAGAGCTCCTTAACAATTTCTTGAGCTCCTGAGGTAGATTACAGCTTTGGCTTGAAGGGTTCTTTCTCTCATTTTCCTTTTGTTCCCACTTCTTGAAAAAGGATTTTTCCAAACGTCTTGCTAATTACTTATTGTAATTAGTCAGTAGTGAAAAAGAAAGGCCGAAGTTTTTCTCCTGAGCTGGTTGAAGCCATGGCTGAATTCTTTCTCCTTCATTTCATTAGACACAACGTTATGGTTGTGTTGTGGGGGTAATTACAGCCCCCTATTTTTCTGTTCTCAAGGGCCAGGCAGGGCTGATTCTTTTTATAGATGCTGCAAAAATGTAAGCTACACACCATGGCAGATTCCAAATATAAATATTATTCCGACAAAGAATAACATAGATAAACAATGAAGGTGGAACTGTTGGAAATAGGAGGTGTGAAATATTGCATATTAGTCTGCTAGAATCAACATTGCTGTCTTGAATCTGGTATGCTTATTTTTAAAAAGTGTTGCTTTAATATAGAAATGGGAAATTTCCCAGATTCAAATTGCAAAGTACTTCAAAGTTCTTGAAAGGGGGGGGGGTTGCCTTATTGTGTTGTTTTTTTATTCCATCTCTTCTGGAATGAACTTCTGACATATGCAAGATAGTTTTAGCATCTTTGTTTTATGAAAATGTACTTTGGCTTGGCTACTAAATTATTAGGGAGAGTAATACAGGAAGCATCTAGTTTGATGCTAGATCCTGACATATTTGGAGAAGAAGTGGGTTTTTAACACAAGACTATTTTTTCCCATTTTGTAATAGAAACGATTATGATAAACTTCCAGACTCTCTGAAAATCTTTGCATTGTTAACACTTAGTGTGGTATTGTAGCTACTGTAAGGTGTTGGACTATGATTTGGAGAGATCCAGATTCATATTCACTCAGCCATGGAAACTCACTGGATGTCTACAGCCTATTCACTCTCTCCAAGTTCAACTTCTTACAAGGTAGCTGTGGTGGGGATTCCAAAAAGGCAATGGTGGGATTCAAATTTTTTTACTACCGGTTCTGTGGGCGTGGCTTGGTGGGTATGGCAGGGGAAGGATACTGTAAAATCTCCATTCCCACCCCATCCAGAGGAAGGTTACTGCAAAATCCCCATTTCCTCCTGATCAGCTGGGACTCTGGAGGCAGAGAATAGATGGGGGTGGAACCAGTCAGAAGTGGTATTTACCGGTTCTCTGAACTACTCAAAATTTCCACTACCAGTTCTCCAGAACTGGTCAGAACCTGCTGAAACCCACCTCTGCCTATAGGTTGCCTTATGCTCTCAGGGAAAAAAGCAAGCTATAAATTACCAAATTCGCAATATATACAATGGTAAAACACATTCATTTGTCGTGAGGCTATCAGAAAAGAGCTGGGAATCCTACCTCAGCTTCTCACTTTGATCACAATCAAATTAAATTACGATTAAATTGTCAGGATTCCAAGTAACAGACCCAAAGCAATCAAAACTCTGAGGTCTAGAGTTTCCTCAAAGTATGAATTTATTAGGAATGTCATATTGGCACAGCTGGTGAAAACCCAACTCTGAAGGACCCGAGGTATCACCACCCAAATCAAAACTCAAAGTTCTTGCCCCCAGGTCACACATCCATCACATGGTCCAATCAGGTCGCAGTCCCAACTCCGGCTATCTTTTGTCCATGGTAGAGTGTCCTTGGGTCCCATGGGAAAGAATGTTATTTTGGCTACACATCCCCCAGCTATCTCTATCTCCCCCTCATGTTCCCACAGCTCCAACTGGCCTTGCTGTGGCAGCCCTGAACATGTTCCCAAAATGGCTTCAGGGCGGACATAAATTGTTCTATATATTTAAGCTTGAGATTTAGTCCTATAAATAAATTCAGTGATCCTAAATTGTGGTACTTATCTTCCCAAAAATGTTACGACAAAACAATGTAGCTTTATTGCACAATGTAGCTTGAGAAGCAGAAATGAAAGACCTTTTTTTGACAATTCTCCAACATTTGAAACAATAATTGTCGCATACAGGCAGTTCTTGATTTACATGAGCAACTGAAACCAAAATTTTGATAAATTTCCATTTTGTAACAAGTGACTGCATTGCTTAGTGATGGCAAGACTTGGTTGCTGTTGTTAACTGAATCCCATGGAATCCCACAGCAACTTACTACCGGCTTCTCACAACCAAAGTTAGTAGGGAAGCTGACAGAAAGTTGTAAGGCCCAGGCCGGTAGGCAAGAAGGTGACTGCTGCCAGGTGGAGGAGGAGTGAGGGACTCTGGGTGAGAGTGCGCAGGAGGTTTTGAGACAGTCAAGTTTTGTAGCCCGCCAGCAGCCTACGCGGATTGTGGCTGATCCCGACAATGAGGAGGCTGGTGTGGGGTTGCGCCAGCAGCCTGCACAGCCGACACTCACGTCGGACAGTGAGGAGGCTGAAGAGGATGTGGTGCCAGAGGCAGAGACTCAGCCAGGGCCTTCAGAATCTCCAGAGGCTCCTTCAAGTGAAGAGAGCGAAGTGGAGGAGCCTCTCCTCAATGCTCGAGCACGCAGGGCTGCCAAAAGGCAGGAATTGCTACTCAGGAGGAGGAGGTCTACTCAAGAGTAAGGCTTGAGGATAATTGGCCACTCCCTTAGCCTATTTAAGTTGCACACAGCTAGTGCGTTCTTGCTGGAAACAACTCATATTTTATTATCAGAGTATTTTGGTTTATCATATCTTGTTTTCTGGGCTGGTTGCCAACCTTTGCCGGTCTTGTTTATTCTTGCTACTTAATAAATTTGATAAGGACTGTTGGTGTGTGTCAATATCCTTTGAAATCCGGAGCTGGGGCAGAACATTAAGGGAGGGTCCTGGGGAGGGTACAAAGTTGTGAGAGAGGATGAAAAAAGAAGCATGAGGGTGGGAGGGAGGGTGCACAAGGGTGAGTGAAAGGGTCAACAAGGGAGCATGAAGGCAGGCAAGGGTGAATGAGAGAGTCAGATAAGGTTCACAAGGGAACATAGGAGTGCTGTACAGATTGGAAGAGTAGGTGAGGGTGGACAAGAGTCAGGGACTTCAACAAGGGTGTGCAAGTGTGTATGGGAATGCAGCAAGTTTGCACAAGGGTTGGGAGACAGTGTGAGGCAGTGCAGCAAGGATGCTCAAGAGATCAGGAAAGGTGGGCAAGGCTGAACGGGATACAGCAAGGTTGACTGAGTATGTGGAGTGACTTAGGGAGTATGCAAAATCTTGGAAACTATAAGAGGAATTTCCCAGCCTCTTTTATACTGAGTTGATGATGGTGGAGTCTCTTGTAATGCCTTGAAATATGTTTTCCCAGATTTCTCTGTACATCAGCTATTAATACCTCTAATCCACCCACTCTAAAAATAACATTTTTAAAGGGTTCTTTTTTTTTTTTAGTAACAGCTCTTTACTAACACTTCATAAGCATGTTATTGCATAGACACAGATATTTTATTTTGTGGTACTGTCTCCCCCAATTATTTGAAAATTTATGAGAACCCTAAATATGTCAGGCATGAAAAATCAGGTCCACATGTGAAGGTCTGATTAAACTGATTTATTGCTAATCATGCCTATCAGTGGTGGGTTGCTCCTGGTTCGGTCTGGTTCTTGCGAACCGGTAGTAATGACAGCGGGAGGCTCCGCCCCTCCCAACATCATCACTGACAATCTGCCCATGTGCAGAATCGTCAAATTCATTCAATCCACTGGATTAAACTAAATTAAGTAGGGATGTTTGAAGCTCAGTACACTGTGGAAGTCCAGCTATTGTCTTTGTGATTGTGTGAAGTAGGCCATTGTGTTAAGGCACCCTGTGTATGTGCGTGCTCTGGTTGCAAACTGGTAGTAAAGGTAAGTGGAACTCACCCCTGATGTCTATCCTATAAGAATCTTCTCAATTAATGGTGAGTACTTGCTTGGGGTTAGATAAGGATTAACAGAATTCAAAGGAGTTGGACTTAGTTTGCTTGTGGGTACCTAGAGATTCTAGGCTGATACCTCTTTTAATTCCACCCCTAGGTTCTGCCACTTCTTTTCTTAAGAAATATCACCTTAAGATTTCATGAGATTCTTGGGGAAATTCAAAAATCTTATTAGATTTTGCAAGAGATTTTGTCATACCCATAAGAACTAACCCTAAATATTAAAATGTTGTGAATATTTCAATATTTTTATTTACAAAATGTTTTATTTGGGTGGGATCAGGTAGTGCTCCAGGAGATGACATGTATGGGCGCTGCCCCGATGACCCATCAGTTAATTTATCTAGTTCAGTATAGAATTATGTATTTTGCCAGTGATTTTCCTGTCAGTAAAGGATTTTCCTGTTAATCTGTTTGCTGATTCTATAATAATAAAGACAATGAAATCCAAGAAGTAAGCCTGAGACCTTTTGCACACAAATCCCTACCTTTGAATACCCCTCTGTTTCAGCAACAGATGAAGCATAGGCTAAATTCATTCAATCCACTGGATTAAACTAAATTAAGTAGGGATGTTTGAAGCTCAGTACACTGTGGAAGTCCAGTTATTGTCTTTGTGCATTGTGTGAAGTAGGCCATTGTGTTAAGGCACCATGTGATTCAATTATTTGGCCATCAGGAATGTGCAGGTCAAGTTGCTTTTAAGAAGAAAGCAAAACAGCAGTACTCTTCATTACTCATTTTGTCCAACTTCCTTCATAATCTTTGAAGGGACACACCTGTCAAGCCTCTGACATGCAGTACCTGATCAAGATTTATACAGGCTTCCTTAATCCATTTAAATGCCAAAAATTAGGAGTTAAGATTATGTAATCTCAGGAACTGAAATTGGAACTTCCAGCCCTCTTTTATTAGTAAATATATTAAGGTGGCATCTCTTTGTAGCTTTGGGAATTTTTTCCCCTGGACCATTTGCATGACAGGCCACAAATCCATTTCTTTGATTAACCTTTAACAAATTCTCCCATATGTTAATTGCTTGTTTAAAGATCCTCTTCCTCCCCTCTCAGCTTCAACCCAATCTCTCCCATGACATTACAAAGGAGACAATGCTGCTTTCTTCTCTCATTGTAGAGAACTCTGTTGTCTTCATGGGGTGGTGCTCTTTTGTCAAGGGAAATCCAAGCTGTGCTGCGCAGAGTTATTAGGCACAGCATGGTATGTAAATATAGCTGCCGTGTTTTGTTAACTTACGCAAGGATTTCACATGCTGTATGAATCCAGCCAGGCTCTAGCCATAAAATAAAAACATTCCCAGCAGAACTGTGGCTTGGTTTTACTTACCTTTTCTTGTCCGTCCTTGTCTCTTTCTGTTTTGACTACACAAGCATATTCATGTAGGTTTCTAGTCAGCAACATGGAACTTACTTGCCACTGCCTTCTTCCAGATTTCTTTTTAACTTTCCAGCCTATTCTACAAACCTAGTTATTCTCGTGGGCATCCATTCAGATATTAACCATGTGCATCCATGCTTTCCTCTTTAGAGAACATTCAAGGTCAAGTGGATTCTATCACTTCCTATGAAGGAACTTCAGTCCATTGCTTGGTCTGTCACTCTAAGCTTCACAATTGTAAAGCTGGACTCTGACCAGCCAAACACTCCCTGCCAACTACGTTTTTGTGCATCTAGCTCAGAAGTCTTTCACACGCACAAAACATTATGTCACTATAACTTACCTCTTGGTGACAGTGCCACTAAATTGCCTACATATCCATTTCTACAGTTAGGCTCCCCTCCCCGGCCCCATTTTAATTTTAAAAAATCATGTAAGAGTTATACCAGTTCTCTGACAGTGCTGTAGTTTTTGTTACATAAAATAATAACTTTTTCTAACTAAATGTGTTTTAGGTGTCTCCATAAATAGAAAAGGGATGTATTCCACATCGTTTGTCACAGTTTAATTATGTTAAGGACAGCTCTTTTGCATCTAGAGGAATATTTCTCAACTTTGCAACACTGAGATGTTCAACTCCAGAATTCCTCAGTCAACCATGCTGAACAGGGGATTCTGAGAGTTGAAGTCTATACATCCTAGAGTTGCTAAGGATGAGAAATTCTGATCCAGACTATAATAGTAAAGGCACATACACAGTGGCCGTCTGCCCCATTGTGGCTACTTTGCTCCAACAATTTCTGAAGGACAGGGATGGGCTTTGTTATCCTCTACTTGTTCCAAGCCACTGTGAATATGATCTCTGCTACATTTTCCTGCTCCATGTTGAAGAGTGTTTTCTATATTGTGCCAGTTTAAGCATTGCTATAAGTCCAACAATGCACTCTTTCATGAATTTTTCAAGGAACTTGAGACAAAAAGGTTTTATCAAAGCTCCAGCTCAGAGAAGGAAAAATAGTAATTAAAAACACTTCTGTTGGCTTTTGGCTTTTGGCTTCACTTATATTCATCATACCATTCCTACAGTCACATTATCATTATTCAAGTGTCTGGGAACTGTCTCACAATCACAACTAGTTGCAGCATCCTGCAGTCATGTGATCATAATTGACAACTTTTTTTGCCAATTTCTAACAAAGTTTCTTAGCAACCATGACAATTGGCTTAACAATCATGGTGACTTGCTTAACAACCATTTTAAAAATTGTTGTAAAATCAGGTCTGACTTGACTTATGGACTCAATGACTTATGACAGAAATTCCGGTCTCAGTTATGGTCATAAGCTGAAGACCATCTGAATGTTATAACCACTATACTAGTGAGAATTTCCCGTAACAAAAGTTGCAGCAGAATAGATCTTATTGAGTGAAATCTGGAAAAATGCAAGAAAGGGGTATTTATTTTAAAGGCACTTTTGTCCTGCACGCATGTGCATTTTGATGCTTTACAAAAATTGATTGACATTCCCCAGCATAGAAAGATGGTTGGGCACAGCAGTGGGCAATTGCCCAATGAAGGAACTATAGTAACCAGCAATCTAGATTGAACATCTGAGAAGTCACTGATGACCAGAATGAATTTTTCCATACCAGCATTAACACAGGCCAAAAGCGGCTTAGGGGCACAGTGTGGATATAGTAAATTGTCCACCAAGGTTACCTTGTGACATTTTACTTCCTGAGGCAGAGAATAAATGTTGCCCCTATCTAACCAAGTCAAAGAGTTTAAAATGAGCTTAAAAGAAACCAACTCGTTTTTCACCTGAACCAAAAACAATAAAATATCCACTCCTTTTTCTCATACCTGGATGTAAAAAGCACAAAACCTTTAAGTCACCAGGAATTTGCTGCCCTTTCATGACACCTAAAGTCCCTTGCCTGAAGCCTTTACCTCACTCTAAAAGTGGGGAATCTAGGACTTTATGCAGTTCCAAATACATTTTATGATTGAAGCACAGGACCTCCTCCAAATGCAGTTTCAGAAAACGTATAACACAATTTCTGGCCAAATACGAAGGCTGCCACGGGGTACAAATGCTTCTCTCAGCCCCCTGTGTTTAGCCCTGCCAAAGCACTTCAAGAACAGATTGCAAGAGAATGGCTGGATGCTAGAAGTGTAGTTTCCCACTCTTTGGGAGAAATAAATAGCACTAGCAATAGCACTTAGACTTACATGCTGCTCCACAGTGCCTTACAGTTCTTTCTAAGTGGTTCACAGAGTCAACATATTGCCCTCAATAATTTGGGTCCTCATTTTACTGACCTCGGCAGGGTGGAAGGCTGAGTCAACCTTTAGCTGGTCAGGATCAAATTCCTGGTTATGGGCAAAGTTTAGCCTGAAATACTTGTTCTGCCCCAGCTATGGACCCCAAAGAACGCAGCACACACAAAGTCCATTCAAACCTTAGTTTACTAAATAAACCAGTCTTTTACAACAACAGCTGTTAATTAATGGCATTAAAAGCTGCCAAAAATTCAAAAAATAATAACTGAAAGCTTACCATGGTTGGCAGAATGCCCAGAAACAATTTGCAGGAAGCTGATAAGATAAGCAAGACAAGACACAAAGGTATGTGAACTAATTTGTTCCCTGCAAATTGCTTCAGTCGGCGTTCCTCCTTAAATAGGTTAAGGGAGTGGCCAATTAGCCCCACGCCTTACTCTCGAGGAGACCTCCTCCTGAGGAGCCACTCCTGCCTTTTGACAGCTCTGCGTGCCCGTGCATCGAGAAGAGGCTCCTCCTCTTCATCCTCTTCACTTAAGGGAGCTTCTAGAGATTCTGAAGGCCTTGGCTGAATCCCCACCTCCGGCACCACATCTTCTCCAGCCTCCTCATTGTCCGGCTCGAGTGCCAGCTGCACAGGCTGCTGGCGCAGCACCACACCAGCCTCCTCGCTCTCTGAATCAGCTACTAGCTGCACAGGTCATGTATGGGCCACAACAATACTGCATTCTAACCACTGGGCCACAACAGCTCATAAATATAATAAACACCAAAGGACAAGGATTTCTTTAGCCCTTAAAATATATAAGCTGTGCACCCTTAAAGGCACAGCCTAACCAAAAGAATTCTTCCACAGATTTCACCCCTTAAAAAAACTGGGAAAAACAAAAATTGAAAGCATTCTTATTTGCATGATACAGCCCTGTTTACTTATTACATTATTGTCTAAATTGTCTATCACCTTCTAAAAATATAAAGTGCAGCCCCTTGTCTGTTAATAGCCAATAGTTTTACATCAGTCAATGTAAGAAGGAGATGAATATTTCAGGTAGGTCAGAGGACTAGAACATGAATTCCAGACTACCTAAGAAACCATTTTAGGCCAATAGGATTGGCCTGCCTGCCCCACTTTCTCTGGCACAAGGGGCATGCTAATAAGAATGCTTTCAATTTTTATTCTCCCCAGTTTTTTGAGGGGAATGAAGAGTGGATGAATTCCTTTGGTTAGGCTGTTCTTTCAAGGGTGCACTCAGGTGTGGGCTGCTGGGGGTTCAACAGGTCTTGGGGAAAACCTCTAGCTAAGATTCAATGCAGTTCAGAAAACCCCCAAATCCCATTCCTGCTGGCCCCACCCACCCCACTCTGCCCCTCCCAGCAGTCCCCACACAGCCCGTTTTGGATGGAGGTAAGTGTAGGGCATGCGTAGAGGCTTGGGGAGGGCAAAAAACAAGCCTACTGGAAGTTTGGAAAGGCCGGAAATGGGCCCATTTCTGGCCTCTAGATGGCCTCCGGAGCCATTTTCACCCTCCCGGAGGCTTGAAGAAAGACTCTGGAGCCCGGGGAGGGCAAAAAGCTCCCCCTCCCCACCATGGTGCAGGTGGCCGACTAGGTCATGCCCACCATGGCCACACGCACCCAGCAACCGGGCAGAGAACCTCTTGCTAAAAATTTTGAATCCCACCCCTGGGTGCACTGCTTATATTATTATTTTAAGGGATACAGAAATCTTTGTCTTTTTGATATTTATCAGCCAAGGAATCGCAGCTGGCATTATCCAGGAGAAGACCCTTTACAGTCATGGCTCTCACCCGCTGGAACAGAGTGTCCCTCAAGGTGAGATACACCTACAGCTTTTTGATCTTCTGAAAGGCTCTACTGATTGGCCTGGGGCCCCAATAGAGGCATTCCATTCTGAAGATGGTTGATTAGGAAAAGATTCCCACCAGACCCAGTTTACATGTTGGTGCTTTTTACCCAGTTTGTTGTTAATTTTAATGTTCTGATTTTAAATGCTATTTTTTTAATGTTTTTAATAATCTTATTGTTTTATATTCTTACTTTATGATGGTATAAACTGCCCAGACTTGCTTGATAGTGAAATGAGCAGCATATAAATTTAATAAATAAAAATAAAATAAACACCTTTTTTGTAATAGCTGCACAAATTCTTTTCAATTCTTGCTTCTCCCTCTCTCTCGCTATGTGTGTGTGTGTGTGTGTGTGTGTGTGTGTGTGTGTGTGTGCAAACATTTAATATGAAGGAGCAGATCTTTGTTCATATTGTCAAGAGTGCCATCTTGTCTTTTTGTACACTTGACTCCCCATGGAAGTCAATTCCAAGGACCCACGGAGTGTGGACTGGTTATTGTATATATTTTCCCCACACATAAATGTCTTAGGTTACACTAGTTCTCAGGCTGATTTGTAAAGATTCAGGCAAAAGCTTTAGATTGCTATCAAGCAACAAAAAGCAGCAGAGATTTGCAAGAACGCTTGGGCCAAGCCTCATCTGAGCCAAGACTAAAAGTAATACTTTGAACCGAGCCTGAAGCAGAAGCACTAAAATGGTATGTTTCTCCATTTTTATTCTGCCTTTTCCAACCTGATTGTAAATGTCTATGTGACCTGGTAAAAAAGGCTTCCTATATCCCAGGAAATGTTATTTGAGCTTCTGGATTGTACAAATCGAGTAACCCATTCCACCTCGTGCTTGACGGTTACACCTTCATCCTTTGCAGAAACCTCGACACTCGTTTTGATGGTACCATTTTCGAAGTCCACATACGTTTGCGCAGAATCTATGTTGACCAGAGCTCCCTCACCCAGGAATTCTTCAATACACTCATAATAATCATCACTGTTGCTAGCATGGGAATCTCTTTGCTGACAGCACTCTTCCTGTGAATTATACACACTAATATCTGGGCAGCATGGATTTTTCACACAAGGGGTTAATCTTTCAGTTTCAAAATTCTGTTTGGGACCCAGCAAACAAAAATCTTCACCCATCTTGCTTTCAGCTGCAGTAGTACAAAGTTTGGCTTCTCTTCCTCCATGTTGATGAGCATCTGCATAATTTTCAATAATCCTGGATTGGGTTTGATTTGGTGAACTTTTGTTGACATTTTCACAGCCTCTCAGATTCATCCGAGAGAGATCTGGAAGCTCAGTTTCTCTTGCCTTTGGATGACAGCTTGATAGGACTTCATTGGAAATATTGTTGACTAAGACTCCTTCTTTGGGGGAAAGTAAGACAAAGGTGTCCCAAGTACAGTCTTGTCCTTTTTTGAATGAATGGTTGGAAACATCATTTAATGCATTTCTACCCATTTGTTCTTCATGTCTATTCACCAGAAGATACTGATCTGAAAGTTCTTTCCTAGGAATGGTTTCATCTGGGGAATTTTCTTCCAGGACACTGCAGTCATCCATGCATATCTGCTCTTGGTATATGTCATTCTCAGTCTGTACTCCCATTTCAGCACTATAGTTATGTTCCATAGTACCTACTGTTTCTTCTCTTCCCTTGAAACACCTGAGAATCTGGTTCAATAAAGGTTCAGAGTATTTTAATCTTTCTTTCTCTTCCATTCTCCTATGCCACATGATTTGGTCCCAGCAGAGAACAGTGGCTACAGTGAATCTTCATTGGCTTTTTAAGCCAATGAAAATGTCTTTCCTACCCTCCTGCCTTGTTCTCTGTGGACCAATGTTTGTCTCTACTCACGAAAGTAAAACTAAGAAACTTGAGGACTACTGTTTTCCTTTGTAGCGTTCCAGATGTCCAAAGTCTTGGCCTTATTCTTCCTGACTCATTGCCCAAACAGTTTCTAAGGTTTCATGGTTCTTCTGTTAAATGTTTTAAACTTCTGCTTTCATTGTGGAATGGTGTCTCTGCTTTTCCCTCTAACTGCCAAGTGGCAGTTCTGGAAGGTTCTAGAGATTATTACCATCATAGTTATGACATCACAATGGCCTTTCATCTCCATCTCTGGAGTTGACAATTAGTTTTACTAGATGGAAAGCGGGATAGTTCTCTTCTTCACATACTAGGAGCACATACTCTTTTCAGAAAACGTTGATGGGCATCTGATACTGAAGGAGCAAGAAGCAAACTATATGATTTCTCCATTTCATTAATGATTTGAGGATACCATGAATATATGGTATTTGAAGCATTGAAATGCTCGTCTAAAGGCTGCTTTTAAGCTTATCAATATCAACACTGACTCCCAGCTATTTCATTGAAGGGCAAAAATGATGGTGCAATAAAGGAAAACATACATTGTACAAGCAAGAGTATAATCATTTTCATCTATAAATTTTAAATTCCGTTTTACATTAGAAAAAAAAATCCCATAGGAGATTTGTTCCATTTTATTCTTTCGAAGGACCAAGAGAAAAATGGGGACAAATAGCCTTTCAAAATACTTCACCAACTTTATGTTAAATGGAATTGACCAAATGACAATGGAAATAGGGAATTGTTAGTTTGTTAGGCTTTGTTTTGTTTCTGGCAGGGATCATTGTTCCCTTGTACTGAAAAGCCCCCTAACTCCTTACTATGCATTCAATTAGAGTCCAACTTCATCATATATCACTTTTCAAAAAAATGGCTAGAGACTCTACTTTTGTTTCCTTGCATCATTCACTCTAATACCAGAAGTTCTGTAACTAATTCTCTCCAATAAACATAAGGTTGTCTGTCTGTCTGTCTGTCTGTCTGTCTGTCTGTCTGTCTCTCTCTCTCCCCTCCCTCCCTCTCTCTCTCTCTCTAGAATGATTCTTTTTCATTAAAACCTTGATTTTTATTTTTTCAAGAAATGTACTCAATTTACAACCACAGTTGAGCCCAAAATCTCTGTTGCTTATCAAGACAGTTGTTAAATGAGTTGTGCCCACTTAACAAGCTTTCTTGCCACAGTTGTTAAGTGAATCATTGTAGTTGTTAAATTAGTAACACAGTTGTTAAACGGCTGTAGCTTCCCCACTGACTTTACTTATCAGAAGGTTGCAGAAGGTGATCCCACGATCCTGGAACACTGCAACTGTCATAAATACAAGTCAGTTGCCAAACAGCTGAATTTTGATTATGTGACCATTGGAGATGCTGGAAGGATGAAAAATAGCCATAAGTCACTTTTTCCAGTGCCGTTATAACTTTGAATGGACACTAAATGAACTGTTGTAAATCGAGGACTACCTGTATATCAACTTCACAAATGACTCTGGGTGGTTCATAATCCCAGACAATTAAAAAAAACCCACCAGCATTAAGTACAACTACAAAGACATTTAGTAAACATAAATGGAAACCACAAAAGCCAAGGGCCTTAAAGATCATTCTCAGTCAACATATTCACCAATATTGGGCTCCACTAACAATTCAGCTCTAACTTACATAAGAAAAGCAGGTTTCTATAGCCTTCCAGTAGGCTAGTAGGATCAGGGTTGAAGAAATCAGGATATAACTACAAGATCAGGGGTGAAATCCAGCAGGTTCTGACAGGTTCTGGAGAACCGGTAGCGGAAATTTTGAGCAGTTCGGAGAACCGGCAATACCACCTCTGGCTGACCCCAGAGTGGGGTGGGAATGGAGATTTTGCAATATCCTACCCCCAGGAGTGGGGAGGGAATGGGGATTTTGCAGTATCCTTCCCCTGCCATGACCACCAATCCACGCCCACAGAACCGATAGTAAAAACAATTGGATTTCACCACTGTACATGATGATATACTACAAGAAACAAGGCATGTCTTCTGGGTTCCATAATAAGTTCCCATTTTCCATGAGGGGATACAAAGCATGTCCACCTTGCCAGATGTGACAGAATGTACAGAAAGAACCGGATACAGGTAGACCTGCAAGTAACCTGGTCCTGCACCACACCAAGTTTTAAAGTTGGTAGCCTTTCTTTGCAACTTATTCAGGAGAAAAAATATATATAAGCAATCAGGCTTCTGCTCTGCTGCATTTCTCATAGGTCAATCCTCTTCCTAGGGGTTCTTTTTTTAAATGTTAGCACATCTGCTTTTTTGGGGGGGGGAATAAGAATGGATAGGTCTGGGGTCAGGTGAAAAATAAAGGCCATAAGCCACATCTAAATGGAGAGACAGAACTTCTGAATTGTCTGTCTCTCTGCAGGGGATGAAGGAGAAAGAAATGAGTCACAAGAGACTAAGGTTCTTTTTCTCCCTTTTGTCCCTTGTAGATAGTTCTCCCTTAGTCCTTTGCTGACTATTCTTTTTTTTTTCTTTAGACTCTAAGGAGAAAAAAAAACCCATGGGAAAATTCTCTGCAAAAGACTAAGTGAAAAAAAAGCTCTCCATGAGGGACAACATTTGAAAAACTCAACTTTAGTCCCTTGTGAAGAAGTGTTTTTTTTTTTGTTTTAATTTCTCTCTTATGTTAGTTTGCTGCAGGACTATCATCCCCTACCTAGTTGGTGGTGGAACATTTTCCTCTGGCTGCCAGAAGGACTGCCTTTAATAATTATAATGGAAAGTTTGGATGAGCTTGGTGGACAAGAGGAAGAGAGGCAGCCTAGTAAACAGTCAGATAAGAGAGGCAGGAGCCTCCAGTGGCTCAATAGTCAAAGAAAGAAATTTAGGATAGACCCATTCTAATGTATTGAGCCTTTAAAATTGGCAGTGGGAAATGTGCACTTTCAAACTTGCAAGAGTCTATTAATGTAGCCTCACAATAAAGTAGGATTATTCATCTCGTTGTACTGAAGAGGCTCCAGGTGCTTGCAGAGAGAGTCTATCCAGAATCACAGTGTGGATTTTGAGCCAACAGGTCCACTACTGACATGGTATTTTCCCTTAGACAGTTGCAGGAAATATGCAGGGAACAAAGACAGCCACTTTTTGTAGCCTTCATAGATCTTACGAAGGCTTTTGACTTGGTTAGCAGGGACGGCCTTTATAAAATTCTCCCCAAGATTGGATGTCCACCTCAGCTCCTCAACATCATCAGGTCCTTTCATGAGGAAATGAAGGGCACTGTAGCTTTTGATGACTTAACATTAGATTCCTTTGATATTCGAAGTGGAGTGAAGCAGGGCTGTGTCTTCGCGCCAACTTTATTCGGGATCTTTTTTGCTGTCATGCTGAAACATGCTTTTGGAACTACAACAGAGGGTATTTATCTCCGGACTAGATCAGATGGAAAACTCTTTAATCTCTCTAGATTGAGAGCAAAGTCTAAAGTCCAGCTGAAATGCTTACAGGATTTCCTCTTCGCTAGCCATGCTGCCATCACTGCTCACTCTCCTGAAGACCTTCAACAATTTATGGACAGTTTTAGCAAGGCCTGCCAAGACTTTGGACTAACAATCAGCCAGAAAAAAACACGAGTCATGGGTCAGGACATGGATTCACCTCCCTGTATTACAATCTCTGCACAAGAACTGGAGGTTGTCCATGACTTTGTGTACCTCGGCTCAACTATCTCTGACACTCTCTCTTTAGATACTGAGCTGAATAAACATATTGGTAAACGCCCACCACATTTTCCAGATTTACAAAGAGAGTATGGCTTAATAAGAAGCTGACGGAACATACAAAGATCAAAGTCTATAGAGCCTGCATCCTGAGTGCACTCTTGTACTGCAGTGAGTCTTGGATCTTTTACGCATGGCAGGAGAGAAAGTTGAACACCTTTCCTATGAGCTGTCTCCGACATATTCTTGGCATCACCTGGCAGGACAAAGTTCCAAATACTGCAGACTTGGAACATGCTGGAATTTCTAGCATGTATACACTATTGAAAAAGCGACATCTATGCTGGCTTGGGCATGTCATGAGAATGGCTGATGGTCAGATTCCAAAAGATCTCCTGTATGTCCCTGAATTAGTGCAGGGAAAGTGCCTCAGAGGGAGACCACAGCTGCGATATAAGGATATCTGCAAGAGGGACCTAAAGGCCCTGGGAATGGACATTAACAACTGGGAAACCTTGACCCCCGATCGTTCAGCTTGGAGGCTAAAGACGCAGCATGGCCTTCTCCAATTCGAATAGACACTTGTTCGGCAGGCTGAGGCAAAGAGACAGTCCCGGAACCAATGAAATCTGCGGGCTGGGCAAGGGACAGAATGTATCTGCCCTCAGTGTGGAAGGGATTGCCACTCTCGAATTGGTCTTTTTAGTCACACTAGATGCTGTTTTAGGACCTCTTTCCAGAGCACGATACCATAGCCTTTTGAGACTGAAAGATGCCAATGAATGAGTTCATCTAGTCCTGTTTCTAGCCTGATTTACCTGGGAGAACTGACTCTAAAGCAGACTATTGTTGGCCAGAAATAAACCCTATCAGGTATACTGCAATTGTGATATTGATGTCACCCTTTCTTGTCTGTTATTTCAAGAGAAAACAGGCATCATTCTCCAACTTGATATCCTCCATATATTTTGGAGTACAAGATGGTCTCTGGAGTTGTCTTCATCATACAGTTAACGTATTGTGTAGTTTAGGGTCTGATACTAAATATTCTCATCATCAAATGGACACATTTATTCCCTCTTTATTAGAAAGGCAAGATTCATGTTCATTGGGATTCTGATATAGGGTCTCTTGCTTGAGCACGATTGCAGTAGAAGACCTCCAAGGTCTCATCTGATTCTACTATTCAATATTCTGGATGGCTCTTTCTGTTCCAGTAATCATGAGCAAAACAACTAGAAGAAAGATGGAGACAGAGAAGTACAAGGAGACACTTTGCTCTAATGAAAACCATGAGCATTTTGGAGACTGAGAAAAAGCATGAAAAAGCTCTGATGATGAAAAAAAAGATCAGCAGATTATAGCGTGGAATAGGCTGTTTAGTCCGCTGAATCCAACCTCCCCTGCTTAATGCAAGAATCTGTTTTAGTACTTCCAGTAGGCGGGTGACAAGTTATTTCTTCTATGGCAATTAGTTCCACTTTCAAGCTGCCTTTTTTTTCCTGGGAAACACAGAACCGATTTGCCACTATTTCCTTCTGAACAGTTTTCTTGATTTCACCTTGGAATTTGATGGTGGTCTCCTAAAGCAGTTAATTTTCTTTTCTCCTTTGAGTCCAGCCAATCTTCTTCTCTCAGCCCATTACTTCATGCACTATTAACAGTGCTGTGAATCTTCAGAAATTAATTTTGTGAGAATGTCCACTTTAAATTATTAGGAAACCTTGCTCTCTCTTCAAAGGTTTTTCTAAGATTCCAAAAGCCTCAAGCCAGATTCTCTTCACTCTCATGCTAAGTGCTTTTTAGCTCTTCTCCTTTCCTCTCCATGCTTTATAGTCAGAGTGATTTTTTTCCTTAATTGTCTCTGGCCAGCAAAGTCCCCAGACCAAAAATAAGAATAGAATAGAATAGAATAGAATAGAATAGAATAGAATAGAATAGAATAGAATAGAATAGAATAGAATAGAATTCTTTATTGGCAAAGTGTGATTGGACACACAAGGAATTTGTCTTGGTGCATATGCTCTCGGTGTACATAAAAGAAAAGATACATTCGTCAAGAATCATAAGGTACAACGCTTAATGATAGTCATAGGGAAATAGTCAGTATAAATCGTAAGGATACCAGCAACAAGGTTACAGTCAAACAGTCATAAGTGGGAGGAGATGGGTGATAGGAACGATGAGAAGATTAATAGTGATGTCCCCAGACCAAAAATAAGATGGCTGTGGATATTCCCAAGACTCTTTGTGATTTTATTTTTATTTTTTTTTAATTTTTCTTCTTTCCAACCCAATGGAATATTGGGAAAATATGATAAAAAGGAGTTCCGGAGTCTGCTCATCCTTCAGTGGATAATTCTCCAAACAATGAACAGGATTTAGTGTCAGAAGGAGAGTGTGAGTTCTAAAATTGCTTGCATGAAGCTGGGGGCAAGAGAACAACATTCCAGAAAAAATCTGCCCAAGGCATTCCTGAGAGATAGTTGGACAGCAATTTGGAATGCTGCCAATTTTTCCACTCTTAAGCCCATATCCCTTCTGCCTATGTGATCAAGAGTGAGTGGCTATTAAATATTTGGGAAGAATTCCAAAAGCTTTACTTAGTAGGCTTTCGCTGCCAGACTTATTTTACTGCTTATAATGAAAACTATCAATCAAGATAGCCATTTAAATTATTGAGTGCTATTTTGATTGCATCTATGTAAATGAAGGCCCAAGAACAATTGGCTTCTGCTCATAGAACGCCTTCTTCTTCTATCCTAAAGGTGCTTTTCAAAAGGCAACTGGACTTCCTTGGTTTTTTTTTCCATGAAAAAATTTCATTTCTCATCTAAGGAGCTTCTTCACTTCTGAACTGAAGAAGCTTCTTGGATGAGAAGCGAAACTTTTTCAAGGAAAAAAACAAGCAAGTCAAGTTGCCTTTGAAAAATGCCTTTGAGACAACCATAACGTGGATGATTGAGAATTTCCATAGTCTTCTTCCTCTACATTACTTTGCACAAAGAATAAAGAATTTTGGGAATCCCTACTTTGCTTGACTCAGCCCTGAACTAGTTAAAAAGCTTTTCTTGAATAACATTGCCCAATTCCAAAGCCAATTTCCCCAATAATGTGCCAAACAACTTCTATCATCCCTAGCTCCTCATGTCATATCAGAAATCTCTGAAGAATACATAGTTGCAGAAGCAGGGTGTAGACCTTTTCTATTGTTTTCATCCCTGTGTGTGTGAGGAAGGAAGGAAGGAAGGAAGGAAGGAAGGAAGGAAGGAAGGAAGGAAGGAAGGAAGGAAGGAAGGAAGGAAGGAAGGAAGGCAGTGAAAAGGACAGGCAATCCTACAGAGTACCCAAATAGATGAGAAAATGCTTTCCAACTTGACATTAAGAGACCTTCTTTGAGAAGTAAATTAGAACCCAAGGCCTTCAAGCATGTTGCTTTTAAAAGAAACACATTAGAAATAGGCTGTAATTCAGCACTTCCAGGAAGAAAGATATGCTAACTTTCTATTTTTCAAAGAATATCTAACATTCAAGTCTCTCAAATCCACTGGCAGGTAGTGAATCACTTTGGAAGATGCAATTAAAAATAGATTAATAGTCAGCAAAGATGAGTCTTTTACCAACAAGGCCAGTGCTACAAGGCGAAACCACAAGTGTCAGAGTAAAATTGCTGTCACAGGTTGAGCAGCGCAAGCATTTAAATAATTCTCTCTTTCTACTTTTGCCTGCTTACCAGCAGGGCTACTCCCACAGTACGTACAACTGAGCACATAATTTAAGCTAAGATTAAGTAAGGAGAGCTAAACATGTATTACACTCTATACAACAGTTGGACTCAATGGTGGTAAAATCCAAGTTGAGGGGAAGATGCTGAAAAAGAACAGCTAGATCTTTAATTTCTTTGATTAAATACATTTTAGGCTCCCATCTCTGTTTTGAAAACTTACAGCCAAGGCCAGTGGTGGGATTCAAATAATTTAACAACCGGTTCTCTACCCTAATGATTTCTTCCAACAACCAGTTCACCAAACTGCTCAGAAAGTTAACAACCAGTTCTCCTGAAGTGGTACGAACTGGCTGAATCCCACCACTGGACAAGGCCAACACTTAAAGTCCACTAATTCATAATTTTAGAGTTTCTGGAAACTTAAAAGAATTTGTAGACAATTAATAAATTCATACATACATACATACATACATACATACATACATACATACATATGATATTTTTGTAGTCAGGGTTTTTTCCTATGTAGATCAAGTTGTTAAATGGCCATAGTGGGATGATATCTCAAATCATCACTTTCAGGCTTGTCAGACATTTTGTGTTGTTTGTTCTGAGACTTATGGGAGACTGGGATAGCACTATTTCTGTCTTTTTGGACTTCATCGGCCAGCCACACCCATATTTTATGACTCCTCCCTGTAAAGGTCAAATATTTATTCTTTTCAATTCATAGGTTCAAATCTATGATAACAACTTGATCTACATAGGAAAAAACCACCAGATATTCATCTGGCTAGTATCCTTAGCCTGGTCAGCTTCAGCACATTAGTTCGCTGGTTTTGAGCACACGTGTGCGCTCACACGCTCGCACATGCTGGGTTGGGGATAAAAACAGCTTCTAAAGCACAGCTGATCATCGGAGAGAGAAGCAATGAGAAAAGCAGGCAAAGCCTGGAAGATCACTTCACTCGCTAGCGTCTCATTAGGGCTGAAAAACAGCTTCTAAAACACAGCTGATCGTTGGAAGGAGCAGCAATGAGAAAAGCAGGCGAAGCGCGGAAGATCGCTACATTTGCTAGCACCTCGATAGGGCTGAAAAAAGCTTCCCAAAAGCAACATTCGGAGTATAAGACGCACCCAAATTTTCAGCCTCTTTTAGGAGGAGTGTGTTTAATACTCTGAAAAATACAGTACTTTTCTGGGATCTTTCCTTTCATGTTTTTGGTATTTCAAAAAGTGCTGTAGGGTTCTGTTGTTATGAAATGATTACAAGAAACGCTTTGAAAACTCTTAGTTTGGATTACAGTCTAAGATTACAACAA
The DNA here is from genome assembly GCF_059756535.1 of Pantherophis guttatus. Classification (NCBI taxonomy): domain Eukaryota; kingdom Metazoa; phylum Chordata; class Lepidosauria; order Squamata; family Colubridae; genus Pantherophis; species Pantherophis guttatus. Next base: position 25,995,714 of record NC_142063.1, on the reverse strand, counting down.
ACCAGTTGATTACTAGATCACAGCAAAAATACATTCTCTTAACTGCCATACAATGGATCCTCTGGATTGTTGCAGCTGAAATCTGTAAGCCCTTGTGTAGATTTGTGTACCCTAAGTGCATCTTTTGACTATTTTATGAATCCCACCTCCAGTTCCCCTTCATCCTGAAGGTCCATCTATTAATTGGTGGAATGGGTTGCCTCCAGAAGTTGTGGGTATTCCATCACTAGAGGTTTTTAAGAAGAGATTGGGCAGCCATTTGTCTGAAATAGTTCAGGGTCTCTTGTTTGAGCAGGGTTTGGATTAGAAGACCTCCAAGTATCTTCCCAACTCTGTTATTCTTGAATCCAGGTAGAACTTCTCTCCCCACAATTAACTATCAAGACAATCACTGAACCAAGACCCCAAGTTAGAGAAAGCTTTGTTGAGGGAGGACAGATTTGCAGATTGTATCAAACAAAGGGAGATGTCAATTTGCAAAGCTTTCAAGTTGCCATGAGCAGGAGGGAGGGAGAACTGAAGTGAATTCCATACATTCTTCCTGACCTCAATCAGAAGGAGGGTGTTAGGTTTCACAGCCAGCCAAAGTGGTTAATTGGAGAATGTGATTTATGACATGGCCAGAGAGGCGGGGAGAGACAGGGTCATAGGGGAACGTAAATCTACGTGGGATCAGTCCTAACTGCATCCGAGTATTGCCAGAATGTTGCTCCTAATAAATGACTGTATTTCCTTTGAAGTTTGGATCATGGCTCATGAATTAATTAGGGCATCTTTCGGAAACTTGACAGGATAATTATAAGATTTCTGGCAAATCTCAACCACTGTCACCCAGTATGCATTTGTAGTTATTGTATTGATTATATTAGCATGCTATTTTAAAAAAAAAAACATAATCTGCCCAATAATTAGATACTGATTGTTATTGGAGATGTATACTTATTTTTTTTTAAAAAAATAAGTAAAGTAAAAAATAACTTATTTTTTTTTAAAAAAAATAAATTTAAAAATCCAAAAGCTCATCTCTTTGGTATGCTCCCTGTCATACATCATGATCAACAAGAGTAGCTGAGTTTTGCAAATCAGCATCACCATTCTCAGAGGCTCATTCTTGCTTACTTACTAATTTTAGAGGCCACAACAATATTTCTAGCTCAGGGACACTTGATTTTTACAAATGTAATTGTAGAAATTTTTACAAAATTCCTTGTTAAATGAAACTCATTCATTTTCAGATTAATCTTTAAATTTTTAAAAGAGGGATCCTTTGAAAGAAATTTCATAAATGTCTACCAATACACTGCATATATCTCCAAGTTAGTGGCATGCAGACAATAGTATGTGTCAACTCCGAAGCGAACCTGGCTGAAGCCATCTTGTGCTGCATCATAGTTGCCACAAAGCCTGAGAGATGGAAGGGAGGGGGGAAGTAGATAGCCTGGTTACAATTAAAACAAAAAGTTTTCCTGTGGGAACCAAGGTCATTGAAACAGGTGGCTGTTGAAAGATGAGAAGAGTCTGCCTTCCATCTTCATTGGACAATGTGACTGGTGACACCTGGGAGGGGGGAAGTTTTATTCTTTTTATTAGGTGAAAACCACAAGAACTGTCAGAGTTGGTTTTCACTGGCTGTGCCAATATGATGTATCCAATAAACATGTTCCTTGAAGAATCTACCTGCCTCGGAGTTCTGCTTTCAATGGGTGCATTACTCGGAACCCTGACAGTATGTTAATATGCAAAGTAATTTTAGGAGTAAAGATGCTAGTTTGCATAGAATAGTGAGAGCCTTCCTGGGGTAAAACTAGACTTTTTGTGCACTTGTGGTAGAGTGGATAGAACTGGCTGGTTTTGTCCTTAACAGGGAATGCTGGATATTGCACAAATATGATAAAGTTGATAAATTACCTTATATCTTCTCTATTTTATTTAAGAGCTTTACAAGAAAGATTTGATTAACCAAAGTTATGTTGGATGGTAGAGGTCACCATTTATGAGCTCATCTAATGACAATCATGGCATATGGGAAATCACAACTTGGAATGCAAGAAAATTAAATGACTTAACCACTGAAAGAGTGTGTGTGTGTGGGGGGGTATGTCTAGTGTGTGTGTGTGTCTAAAACTCTGAGAAACGGGAAGGAATTAATAGATCTGGCCTTATCTCAAATGGAATTCATGAATAGATGCATGGATATTAAAATGGTTGCAATTTAAAGTAAAAGTGATGGAATTGTCTGAGGATATCACTGAGAAGAAATGCTCTCAAGGTTAAGTGGTAGGTTTAAGGAACAAAAGCAGTATATGAATTGCAGGCAAACTCTATCCACAGCCTGGACTTTGATCCTTAAGGGGCTCAAAGTTGACTCAGCCTTCCATCTACTGAGGTCAGCAAAATGAGGACCCGGATTGTTGGGGGCAATATGGAAACAATGCTTTGACATTGTAAACTGCCCAGAGAGTGCTGTAAAGTACTATGGGGCGGTATCTGAGTCTAAAAGCTATTGCTATTGCTATGAGTTACAATACTGTATTGGTGTAGTGCAGAGGTGGGATTCACTTACCTTCCCTACCGGTTTGCAAATGTGAGCGCTTGTTCGCACACACCACCTCTGCGCATGTGCATAGCCTTCTGCGCATTTGCAGTAGTTGCGCAATAGATCTGGGCGGATGGGCAGATTCTCCCATAGTCGCCGCTACTGGTTCGTGCAGTCCGGACAGAACTGGATGACTTCCACCACTGGTATAGTGTAAGCAAAGTTGCTTTGTAAGATTAGAAAGGCATGTAGTGAATGGTATTGGTGTAAATATATTTCATTTTCTCTTTTTCTTACTTCTATCCTAAATTCCTTTGACTTACTAATTTTTATTCATTTTCTGTGCTTTGCGTAACTTGTCATCCCGAAATGGCATATGTGTGTACTTATATGTAAATTACCTTAAAATAAATATTTACATGTATTTCAAAGAGACATTTTAAATGTTTAAAGCAGGGGTGAAATCTACTTACCTTCCCTACCAGTTCAGAAGTGCACATGCCGCACAAATCCTCTGTGCATATGCAGAGGGTAAAAAACAGGTTCCTTCCTGGTTAAAACCAGGAAGTTAAAACTGGTTAAAACAAGGAAGTAACGATGACCAGGTGGGTAGGCGGAGCCTCACTCTGCCATCGCTACCGGTTCTCCGAACCACCCACCGCCATCATTACCGGTTCGTCCGAACTGGTCCAAACTGGTAGCATTTTATCCCTGTTTTAAAGAGATCTGTCAACCCTGAAGCTGACCTGGCTGTAGGCTTTAGTGCTGCCACAACTGGAGCTGTGGGAAAGGGAAGGGGAGTAGAGATCGCTGGGGTGCTGTAGCCAAAATAAAACACTTTCCCTTGGGAACCAAGGACATTCCCACCAAGTGTCCAGAAGGAGGGTGCTGGAGTCATCTAGCAATTGGACTGTATCCTGATTGCACCACGTGATTGATTGTTTGGAGAAAGTGAAAGAACTTTTACTTTTAATTAGGTGAAAACTGCGGGAACATTTAGAGTCAGTTTTCACCAGCTCATGCCAATATGACATGTCCAATAAATCTATTCTTTGAGGAATTCCACTGCCTTGGAGTTTTGATTGCTGTGGGTGTGTTACTTGGAAGCCTGACAAGATCTGTTAATTTTAAAGGTCTTTTAAACAAGCCTTTTCATTTTAAAAAGCATTCCATCTTTACAAGTTTGGTTAAATTAAAATCACTCCCTGCAGTAAGAAATTCTGCCACAAGAAGGCAACTGAGAGCTGATTTTATTCAGTTTGCTTCCTTATCTGTTAAATCTGTGATGAGATTATTTTTTTATATGAAAAGGTATATACAGAACTAGGGTTTCTTTACTATCCCTCTTGGTGGCCAGGGATTGATCGATATAATTGATTTCCCAACTGTTTGGAGGATCAATAGAACTAGTCACGTGTATACATTTTGGGTGGGTGGGTGGGAAAATGATACAAGTAGAAAGTATATCTTACAGATACACAAAAAGGGAAAATAATACAATGAGGGAGAATAAGGATAGGTGAATAATTCAATATCCATTCTTCAAGAATTCACACATGAGACAATTTCACGAACAATCTATTGTTGTAAAAGGCACAGAGGGAAAGGCACATTATATAGAAATACATATTTTAGAAACTGTGCAATGTTTCTGTGTGTGTATATGTATAGTGAATGTGTGTGTGTGAGAGTGTGTGTGCATATAGACATGCATATATACATGTGTATAGTGTACATATCTATAACATGCATAGACATCATATATTAAGCTATTCATTTATCTGAGGGAAGAACTTTACTGAATCAGTAGAAAATACAAATTTTCTGTTCCATATATTAATTCAGAAACAGCATATTTAAGCTCCTTCAAGCTTCTCCAATGAAACAATCTCTTTCCATCATTTACCCATCTTTGTGTAATTCCATGAACATGGATTAAATTATCTAAACCATTGTGGTGGTTGGATTGGGTGAATAAAAAAAAAACAACAGTCCATACAATGGCTGTAGTCTAGTAAAAGTAATTCAGTGTTAAGGAAAATATCTTCTAAAGATATTTTGGACAATTGTTTTTCCCAGCATAAGTTTTTACACAGTCAGTGAAGACAAATGCTAACAAATCTGATCAATTCAGACACAAAAGGCTGCAGAAAGGAAGCCAACTCACACAGATAGTCTAGGGAAGGGGTGTCGAGGTTGATTTCATTGAGGGCCGCATCAGGGTTGTGTTTGACCTTGGGGGGCCGGAGTGGGTATGGCCAGGATGGGCATCACTAGCTTGATGTCACTCATGTCGGGGGCCCCTGTGGTGGCCCAAGCGCTCTGCCAGAGAAAACAGGCTCCCAAGCTCCATTTTCAGTTGCAGCAGCCTCCTGCAACCCTCTGCCAGTGAAAATGGAGCTCGGGGAGGGGGGGGGCTGCGCACGGCCCTTGCTAGCTCCATTTTTGCTGGGAGAGGCACTGTGGGCCAGTCCTTTGTTGTTTCTAGGGTGGACCTATGGGCCAGATCTAAGCATTTCTGCTTTGGCATGAAGCCTGAAAATCAATTCATCACAGGAAATGACACCCCTGGATGGAGCAATCATTGGTATAGTCCTGATCTCTGGACAGCATTAAGGGTAAGTGGCAGAATAGGATCCCAGAAAAGTTGGAAATGAGCTGCTGCAGCCAAGACTTGCATTTTAAAAAAATAATTATTTATTAAGAAAATTTATATGACCGCCCAACTTACCTATGTCAACTTTAAAATGACTTCGGCCGAAGCCATATTTCCTTCCGCTTCGTTTCTTAGTTGCCAGTCTTGGGGGGAAGTTAGAAAGGACTGGAATGCGGTGTCTGAGTCCACTAGACAAAACATCGGCCAGATGTAGCGTGTGAACCAAGGTCATGGCAATGAACATCTGCTGAGAGCGAGGGGGAGCTACTGCTGGACTGATTGGTTAATGTGACCTAAGACACATGAGAGGGGTGGAAAGTTTCTATTCTTTTTATTACTCTGAAGCGTGGAAATTACTCAGAGATAGCTTCACCTTTCTAAGTGAAATTCTCACAATAGAATTCCCTATGCTACCAAGCTTAAAATTTTGGGCTTGGACAAACTGGAATTGCACCACCTGCGGTCCGATTTAAGTATAGTTCACAAAATTGTTTGCTACAATGTCTTGCCTGTCAACGTCTTCTTCAGTTTCAACCACAATAGTACACGGGCAAACAATCAATACAAACTCAAGGTAAATCGCTCCAAACTCGATTGCAGAAAATACGACTTCAGCAACAGAGTGGTCAACGCCTGGAATGCTCTACCCAATTCCGTTGTTACAGCCTCACACCCTCACAGCTTCAACTTCAAATTGTTACGTGGACCTCACTCCATTCTTTTTTTTTTTTTTGCAAAAAGTTTTTTTTTATTTTTTCCCAAACATACAAATTACATCCTTTTGGAACAGAGCTTTGATCCGGTCATCACTTTGTTCAATTTTTAACAAAATCTTTAACAAAATTTTATCTATTCTATTTTGCCATAGCACTTATTTCTAAATCTTAGATCACATATACAACTAATACCATCTTAGAAAAAAATTAACACATATTTACTTAATCAAAACAATAACCCTTCTATTAAACCACCTTAATTCTTAATTCAATTAATAACTTATAAAACAACAATTTTTACCCTAAATCCTCACTATTGACAATACAATTCAAACAATAGATACAAACTCAAGGTAAACTGCTCCAAACTCGATTGCAGAAAATACGACTTCAGCAACAGAGTGGTCAATGCCTGGAATGCTCTACCTGACTCCATTGTTAAATCCTCTAACCCACAGCTTTAACCTACGACTGTCTACCATGGACCTCACTCCATTCTTATGAGGTCGGTAAAGGGGGCATGCATAAGTGCACCAGCGTGCCTACTGTCCCTGTCTTACTTGTCCTCATTTATTTGTATTTACTTCCTTTATTTATATTTATGTTCATATCTATACTTGTTATCTTGTACGTTTGACAAATAAATAAATAAAATAAATGAATAAATAAATAAAATACGTGCAGATATGGTGTACTCAATAAACTGTCTTCCAAGCCTGAATGGAGCTTCTGAGTCCTGATTCAATTGGGTTCATTGCTTGGAATCATGACACAAGCCACTTGTTAGACTTTGTAACATCCTGGGTCCCCAAGCCTGCTGACAAAATCATCTCTTCAGGGCCCAAAAGAGTGTCAAAGTGGAGACAATCTTTTCTCCATGGGGATGATGTTCTATAAGCAGGGAATAATCACACAGAAGATCCTTTTTCTTGGTTCCCACTAAATGAACTTCCTTAAGAGAGGGAATTCACTAGTTAAAAGGCAGGGCTTAAACTAGGAAGCCCCAAATCCAAGCCAGAATGGGTGACAGTTATCTTGGCAACATTTCTCAGAAGTAGATGGCCATTGTCAACTCTCTGGAGTTGAGAGAGAATGACCTGCCCAAAGTCACCCAGCTGACTTCATGCTGACTAAAAGAGTCTCAATATCCCAGTTTCTAGCCTGCTGTCTTTAATCATCACATCAGATTGGCTCTTTGTTACATTCATTCATAGTGATTCTACATTTTCCAAATGCATTGTGATCTCTATAGAGTTTTTCAGATCAGGCTACATATTTTAATTATATTCACTTCCACTTCCTTCAAAGCAGCCTCATTTCATTTCCACAGGGAATGTAGAAAAATAAAATAATCTATTGTATCAATCTGTATGCAACATTTGGGGTATTTTAACACAAGAAGCTGAAAAACACCATTGAACATACATTATCAATATTTTTGTTGCAACTGTTTATTCCTGTTTTGGTTAAGGAGTTCTAAATCTATGTCCTTTTTAGGACCTGGCATAAAACCAGTAGATTTCCCAATGAATCAATAGCTTCAGGTTTATGTTCCTCTTCTGAACATAATCTGAGAAGTTAATATTTCAACAGATTTGTCCCCTTCTTAATTTGCACTATAAATTAAAAGGATTTCTATAAGGTAAGAGTGAATCCACAGGAAGCCTAAAACCAGCTAACAGAATGGATGAAAATTGCTCTTTTTTCTATCTTGAACAGATCTATAAAGTTCACTGCACTCAGAATATCTTGCAGGCCAAAGATTTACCCTGGTGAGTTTCACTGAGAAAGGTTGAAAGGTTAAATGGCTTTACACGAGATGCCCTGTATCTCCATGGCAACGGAATTAAGGCATAGTCAGAAGTAACAAGGATGTCAGCATCACAACAGTGGAAAACATTAGTAACTCATATATAGTGGCTATTGGGAAGATGTTCTAGAGTGGAATAGCTAGGTGCCCTGAGATTTAATCCAGATTTCCTCAAGGACCTGCTCATGAGGAAATGATACTCTCATCAGAACTATCAGGACAAGCTACTATATATAAACAGGCTACACACATTGATGCTTTTATCTAGTTAGATAATGAAATGACCACAAGCAAACAACCAAGCTCAGACAGCACTAAGAACTCCACAAATAAATATTATTTTACATAATTTTGCCTGATATAATTGGCCCTCTTGTAATGAAAGCCAGGTAAAGTTTTTGGGAGGTGTTAGGGCAGGAGTGGGATTCAGCTGGTTCAGACCAGTTCAGGCAAACCAAATGTTAATTTAATCTGGTTTGCCAAACCAGTAGCTACAAGGACTGGCTGACCCCACCCACCCTGCCCCAACCCTCCCAGGAGTCTCCACGTGGCCCATTTTGGATGTGAGGTAAGTGAAGAAACCACACGGAAGCTCTGAGAGGGTGAAAAATGGTCCTACTGGAAGTCCAGAAACAGGCCCGTTTCCCACCTCCGAAGGGCCTCCAGTGCCTGGGGGAGGCTATTTTCACCCTCCTGGAGGCTTGAGGAAAGCCTCTGGAACCTCCAGAGAGCAAAAAATGGACCTACCGGAAGTACCAGACGTCTGGAAATGGGCCTGTTTTCGGCCTCCGGAGGGCCTCCGGTGCCCAGGGGAGGCCGTTTTTGCCCTCCTGGAGACTCAAGGAAATGCTCCCTCCCCTCCATGGTGCAGGAGGCCGAGTAGGCCACTCCCCCATGGCCACGGCCACTCAGCTACCGGGCAGCGAACCGGTTGTTAAATTTTTCAATCCTACCCCTGTGTTAGGGGATGGTGAGTGTGTGTGTGTGTGTGTGTGTGTGTGTGTGTGTGTGTGTGTGTGTGGTGGCCTAGCAATTAAGATAGTAGGCTGTCAACTGGAAGGTTTGAGACCCAAGCACTGCATGATGGAGTGAGCTCCCATCACTTCCCTCAGCTCCTGCCCACCTAGCAGTTCAAAAGCATGCAAAAGCAAGTAGACTAATAGGTACCACTTTGGTGGGAAGGTAATAATATTCCATGCACCTCAGCATATAGTCACACTGGCCACATGACCATGGAAGCCTCCTTGGACAACACTGGCTCCCTCAGCTAAGAAACGGAGAATGAGTACCACCCCTAGAGTTAGACCTTAGTGGACAGGGGAAATCTTTATCTTTTCAAGTTATAGTACCATTTGCAAATTAGCAAGCTAGATCAAATTCCCAACAGAATTTCAGGTACTGTTTTTTTTCAATAGCAAAACTCAGTTCCTGTAATGTAATGTCTACAACAACAGATAGTGCCAAATTCCCATTCATCGACCACATGACTGAGAGAAAGCAAGCATGCATCTTTCCATTAAGGCTTTAGGGAGTTTTATTGCTAGACATTTATTCTCATTTCATGTCTCTCTGTGCTAAATTAAATAATTTTCCAATATCATGTGCCTTCTTCTTAATCAAATTTACCTTTTAGCATCTTATTCAATTGGCACTCTTTATGCCTACTTTATCTGGCAGACATCTAATCTACTTCTATATTATCAGTCTATTGTCCTTTGATTGAAGATGACAGTATATCATCATTCCAATGTCCACTCGTGTGCCCAAAATCCAGGAAAAAAATGTAAAAGGTTTTTATTGTTACTAGGGTACTGTAACAGAATCTTGAAAGCCAGCTCAAGCAACTCTGCAGATACAACTTTATCTAGTGTAATTAAGACAGAGTTACTCTCTTTCTCTTTTTTGGACTCAGGAATCTTTTCCCTAATGGTTCTGCTCCCTCCTTTGCATTCCCAGGATCCGTTAAGTTTTATGTTAGAACAAAACAGACCATCATGTTAAGCCATAATGTGTTTTACATGGGTAAGGTAAAGGTAAAGGTTCCCCTCTCACATATGTGCTAGTCGTTCTTGACTCTAGGGGGCGGTGCTCACCTCCGTTTCTAAGCTGAAGAGCCAGCTCTGTCCGAAGATGTCTCCGTGGTCATGTGGCCAGCATGACCAAAAGCACACAGAACACTGTTACCTTTCCACCAAAGGTGATCCCTATTTTCCTACTTGCATTTTTTACATGCTCTCGAACTGCTAGTTTGGCAGAAGCTGGGACAAGTAATTTATTTATTTATTTATTTATTTATTTATTGGTTCGATTTATATGCCGCCCTTTTCCGGAGATTCAGGGCGGCTTACAATGCATTAAGCAATAGCCTTCATACTTTTGTATATATCTGCTTAGTAGGGCTTTCAGCCCCCCCTAAGCGGTGTTCTATTTTATATAAAGTCAGTTTATTGCCCCCACAAACCGGGTCCTCATTTTACCTACCTTGAAAAGATGGAAGGCTGAGTCAACCTTGAGCCTGGTGAGAATTGAACTCGCAGTAATTGCAGGCAGCTGGTGTTACTTAACAGTGCTTTAGTCTGCTGCACCACCAAAGCACCCCGTTACACAGCACTAGGGATTCAAACCACTGAACTGCTGACCTTTCGATCGACAAGCTCAGTGTCTTAGCCACTGAGCTACCGCATCCCTTTTTTACATGGGTATAGCATGTTATTTCAAATAAGAAATTGTCTTTTGTTCACTTTGGTTTGGAAGATTGTGAGAACCCATTACGCAAAACTCAAATGATAAATATAGTTTTAAATATGATACATAAATAAATAAAGGGAAAAAACCCTCTATTTTTTGTGACCTTTTCTTAACCCAGCTGCTCAAATTGCTGCCCTTTCTTTGGAGAAAAATTACATGTCGAATGATCTAAAATGTCGTGAAAGTAAACCTTCCACACCACTAATTGTTCAATTATTGCACCTTATAGTGGCCACAGCACCTGCTGAGAAGCTGCTATTCTTTTTCCCCTTACATTTTTAGTTTCCCCAAATGCAAATAAATAAAAGGGCACTTTTTAGCCCAGCCTTCCCCAATTTGATGCTGCACAGAGGTTTAGGACAACTCAACACAACCAACTTGCTATGGCCAACTCGCCACGGCCAACTCACTGCGGCACAATTTGCCGCAGAATAAGAGTTACACTAATATCAAACAAATGGTGAAATAGAATCATTCAAGAAAGGATGCCCAAGGGGGACAAAATGAAATGTGAATGACAATAATGAAAATCATTTTTAAATTATTTTAAATAATTAAATTGAATTGTTGAATTGTCCCACGGCAAGTTGGACGTAGTGAGTTGGCGAGTTGTCCTGTGGCAAATTGGCCATAGTGAGTTCACTGTGGTGAGTTAGCCATGGCAAATTGGCCATGGCAAGTTGCCCATAGTGCGTTGTCCCATTCCACCGTACAGATGTATTGAATGGAATCTCCTAAAATTCCTAAAGAATAGCAGCATCCACGGAAAAGACAAAACATGCAAGAAGGCAGATGCAGCCTCATGAAGGATGCCCCACCCCTTTTGTGCATAGCCAATGTTCATGACGATTAAGCATTATGGAATTGTAGTCCATCATGCCCAAAGCTGATCTCATTGGGAAATACTCTACCGGCTCTATTAAAATGATGTTCTATATGCCAACATGCAGCGAAAGCCAATCTAAATCTTCTAGGGACAGAAATGTTCTGTATCAATTAATTCTTTGTCCCTGCTGTTCAGTTTAAATGTTTATCCAGAAAATCTGTGAATTTAATGTCAAGTAACTCAGTCCCTTTCTTTGATGGATGCAAACCGTCTCTTTTGTACAGTTGTTCATTGAACCAGCTGCAGACATCCTGACTAATAAAACCAAAGCCTTCCCTTTTACACCACTCCTTTAGCCACACATTAAGCTCTGCTACACGCTGGCCTTTCCCTTTTTGTTCCTTATATACTGGTAAAACCTCTGAAAAGATAAGCCTACAACCTATCCTACTAGTTCATACCCCAAACTCTGGAAATCATTCTGCACAGAAAGCACATCTTTTTGGGACAGATCATTTGTGCCGAGATGTATAATAGCATCAACATCACAGTCCTTACTGGCATTTTTGACTATTTTAAGAATATGCCTTTTGTCTCTGCTGGCAGTAGCACCTGGCAGACACCTGACTTCATAATGTTGATTATGGCTGCATAATTCAAAGCCCTTCCCCTTCATATATGTGTGAACAGTAACACGCTTACAAAGGGGGCAAGATTTCCATGCTACCACAATAACTATCTTGCCTATTTTTAATCTCCTTCCTTGGCCATTGCTATACATAACAGAAAATGACACCAAACTCACCTTCTGATTTAGGTTTGAACAGAAACTGGGATGCCCCTACTTGAGTGCACAATGGCAATGTTTTTTAAGCCTAATTTTAAGCCTAATTTTCCCATTTTAAACATAACACAGGCAGACAAAATTAAAAGCAGGAAAGCAAAATAGATTTCACTGCCCCAAGTTCATGGAAAACCTTTTATATAAGCATGTTCTGCAGTTCAGCTCTTGCCAGCATAGCTTTTAGCAATGTATTTTTTTTCCTGCCTTATGGTGGCTAAATAAAACTTGAAATGTGTAAAACTAAATACTAATATTGAATGCTGATTTGTTTTTTTGTGGGGGGCTTTCATGCAGTCCTCAGTGAGAGGCAAAAAAAAAAAAAGAGTTTGAGCAGCCTATTCCACTTCCAGCTGTATTTTTAATGGCAGCCTCGAGAACTACATTTTCAAATCCCAGACCTAATTATAAAGCAAACCCGATGAGATAACTGAGTTTGGATAAATAACATCCCACTAAGGAACGGGCAGGAAATTTAGCGCTTTAAATCACTTCCTTTTTAGTGTGAAGCAGCTCTAGTCCATTTTAGATGAGATCAGATATGTGTGCATTTATATATTGCCCTTCCTTATAAAAGGCAGAAGTTTGGAGATTTCATCAACCCCATTTCATCATCCTCATCCTGAACAGCCAAAGTTACTTATTAAAATAAATTGTTCTAAGGTTCAGACTTGGACCTGAAAGTTGTGCCTTTTACATTTCCAGCTGTCCTCTGTAATGTGAAAACCCAGAGGATTAGTTTGTTTGATGAGGCAAGAACTGTTCCATGTATACAGTGGCATTCCTTATTCAAGTATTAGTTACTTGGCTAGTCCTGTTCAACAATAGATATGTTATTTATTTAATTTTATAGCTAGACATGCCCCAAAGCAACAAAAAATACACCATACTTCATGCAGCTGAAAAGAGGGAGGGAGGGAGGGAGGGAGGGAGGGAGGGAGAAAGGAAGGAAGGAAGGAAGGAAGGAAGGAAGGAAGGAAGGAAGGAAGGAAGGAAGGGTAGGAAGTTAGCACCCACCCCTTTCCTAGAAGAATGAAATATTTTAGGAAATATTAAAAAGACAATATTATGTTTCCCTGGATGAGAAATGGAGAAGCATATTTTAAAGATGAAGCAGCTCCCACTTTCCTGCCCCCCCCACCCTTTGTCAATAGGCCAGAGGCAGAAACTCAATCCCCTCCCATCTTTGTCAATGGACCATCATCTGCAACACAATAGGACCCATCTAGCAACAGAAACTCACCACATGGCACCTGGGAAGATTACATCAGCCAGCAAGGCTAGCTAAGACCCCCCACCCCCTGGGAGTCTGACAACCAATCAGGATACTCTTTCGGGGCTCCAGGAAGTTCAAAGACAGAGAGGGCATAAAACCCCGGGGACTTGCTGCATCTCGGCCCCTTTTTTTCTGTTCAGGAACTCAAACCATGTGATCCTGTCCACCATTAAACCATCTTTCTAAGCAGTCTCCATGTTTCCAGTGTCTTTTTCCCCACTTGGAGCTGAACCCAGAAGGATATTTCTTCTAACAGAAGGAAGGAAGGACTTTCTGATTGATTGATTGATTTCCTAATACCCACCTCACACATCATGACTCCTGGTTATATCAGGGACTGTCTATTTTAACTGGCTTTGTAGATTATGCAGAAAATGTACTTAGCTTAACATACATTGCATAAGTGTCAGTATAAGAATATATTTTGCTGACATTCTGCTACATTTATAGCATAATATAAAATATTATTGCTTGTCTTTAAAGTCCAACATGGCTTTTAGGATCCAGGTATTAGAAGAAATGCCTGTTCCCCAAACCACCTGCCTGTAGTTTGAGACCATCTCTGGTCATCCTTCTCCAGATGATCTCAAATATCCAAATTAAGGCTGGCAGTAATCAGATTTTTTTTTTCAGCATTAGAACCCCGTTCCAAGAGTCTTTCCAGAATAGCTCCCTTGGTATGGCTTACCAGATATCTTTGCTGTCTTCTTTTCACTAAGAGGGGAAAGTAAATAAATAATGTCTGCTTTTGAAAATGTACAGTAGTGGCCAAAATTGTGGAAACCTTTTGGGAAAACTGTATTTTTGAAGTTTGATGGCTAATAATACCACTTTCTTTTCTTTTCTTTTCTTTTTTGAGTTTCAAGATAGTCATATTCCACTGCTGGAATGGCCTGGGAATAGCCCAGACCTTAACCCAATTGAAAATCTATGCAGCCGACTAAAGAAACTTGTTAGTCAGAAGCGACCCAGCAATAAAACCCAGTTAATAGAAGCAATCATTCCATCTTGATTTCACATTATAACAGCTGCAGAATTAAAAGACTTGGTTCACTCCATGGGAAGACTTTGTAAGGCCGTAATTCATGCTAAAGGTTACCCAACTAAGTATTAACTGATGTGATAATTTTTGTATAACTCGTATTTTTTATGGTGATAATTTTTGTATATCTCATTTTTTCTACATGTTTCACTTTTCTTCTTTATACTGTAACTGCTATTCTAAAAGCAAATCCTTCATAAAAGTTATTGCATTACATTCTTGATTAAATTATCTTTCCATTGATATATAATTTTATGGAACTACTCCAGAAAAAGTGGTGTTATTAGCTAGTTTTAGAAAATACACTTTTCCCAAAAGGTTTCCACAATTTTGGCCACTACTGTATATTATCTGTGGGGGGTTTTCTTCCCAATGCGGGTTATAGAGTACAGCTATTTTCTCACAGGGGAAGAAAAAACAATTTATGTTCTTCCCACCTCCATTAAAAATTGTGCATTAAGAAAACTCAGCTGATATATGATTGTGGACTGTTTTCTCCCGCATACAGATGAGTATCCCAGCCATTTACTGTTAGAAGTCTTTTTTAATCTGCAGCTTGGAGAAGGACTAGGCTAAATCTCCTGATTTAGTCAAACCCAGTCTGCATTTTTGTCGTACCAAGTCTGGCAGGAGGGTTATTTAAAACCCATGAACCAATTTCTCAATTGAAACAAGGATCTGCCAACAGAAGAGAAAAAGCTATTTGAACCCCTGCATGTCATAATAACCATTTCTGTTACTGTAACTGCATTATTGCTTAAATGCACAGAATACCTTTTACTCGTTTTAGGCCTGTTTCTCAACTGCATTTGATAAACCAGTCCAGATAGCCCACGTTAGCCCACAATCCATCGCTGCTTTCTAGTTTGAACTATTGGTATATAGAACTCCTCTGAAGATGATTCAGAAACTACCCTTCAGGATACGATTGCTAGACAGGGATCAAATGTTATAATAATATTATTCTAGTGCTTCTTCAACTACCTCGGTGGCTGATGCAGATAAGACTTCCTTCATTTTCAGTACAAGAACTGGGCACATTATCAGATTAATCCGATCTGAGAAAAAAGATCTCAAATGATGAGGGGAAGGAACTTATCCAACACAACTAAACTGTAGATCCATCAAAAGAGGGACATTAGGCCTTTCTAAGGCCATGGGCCCTTCTTGTATGATGTACCAGAATGCTCTGATGCTTTTGCCCCCATGAGCATGGCCTTGTCTAATCTCTTAGTTATGATTTAAACAGTCTTATCCAGTTCTTTTCTCCAGCGCAAAGCTCTAGCCAACAGCAAAACTCAGGTAGCCAAGAGATTCAGTGCAATGCATCATTATGAGAGAGGCCAGAGGAAAGAACATTCGTTTCAGCCATCTCACTGCATGTCAAATGTGAGTTTTATCTACTTTTTTGTCCACTGAAGTTAACATACTAACTGAAATCCAGCAATCATTCTTAAATTTCTATTTGAGCTTCAGGTCAGCTGTTTCCCTTGAGCTAGGGACCACTACTAACTCTTTGTCCTTCCGATGATGAAATAAAATCATCAGAATTGGTGGGGCCTAGTTAGGAGATCCTTTTTTGTTTATTTTTCCATTTTTATTTCTTTATTGCTTTTGGGAATAGAATCATGGAGTCCTTAAGAAGCAAACAATCCCATTTCTACCCTCAAACATACTCCCAATACATACAATCACTCAAAATGCCCGCAAACAATATTGCTAAAATTCGCTGCTTGAGAAGCTCTCCTCTTAATAATGACCTGGACAAGGTAACACAGGCCATTCTGTGATAAGTCCCTTATTATGGAACATGCTTCTCCTGAGGTCTGAATGGTGGCTCCTTCTCATATTATAGAAGATTGCTGCCACCTGCCCTTGTCATCAGGTGCCAGTTGACTGGTTGTGAGATTGGTTGACTGGTATCTGAATCTACAGTTTACTTAAAATATTGTGGATTTTTTTCAGAAATACACAAAATAGATGATAGAAGATAGATAGATAGATAGATAGATAGATAGATAGATAGATAGAGTGAGTTAGATTGATAGATAGACAGATAAATAGATAATATATGGATAATAGCAGAGAGATTAGACAGACAAACTGATAATATAATGGATAGCAGAGAGATTAGGTAAATAGATAGCAATAGCAATAGCACTTAGACTTATAGACTGCTTCATAGTGCTTTTATAGCCTTCTCTAAATTGTTTACAGAGTCAGCATATTGCCCCCAACAATCTGGGCCCTCATTTTACCGACCTCGGAAGGAAGGCTGAGTCAACCTTGAGCCGATGAGATTTGAACTGTGAAACTGCAGCTAGCAGTCAGCTGAAGTAGCCTGCACTGCTGCACTCTAACCACTGCACCACCTCAGCTCTAATGATAGATGATAGAGATAGATAGATAGATAGATAGATAGATAGATAGATAGATAGATAGATAGATGAAGAGAGATATCTACCTTTCTGTCCAGTTTTGGCAGTATGACTTGGGGGTATTTTTCAAGGTCTTGGTGGAATTAACTCTGGAATTTTTTTTTTCTGATTTCCTAATCTTCCAGATACCTTCTGCAGTGATTCCTCCCCTTATTTTGGATTTGAAAAAAAAAAATAAAAAAATAGCACCATTATTTCTCAGTCATTTGATGGCGTTATGGTCTTGACTGCTGTGGAGCCTCCCTAAAATTTAATGTTTAAGAAGCCTCAAAGAAAGTCATCTATGAGTTATTGTTTGCTATTGTGAGAAAAAGTCAATTTAGTGTAGTGGATTTGGGCACCAGTTTAGAGACAAGAAGATTGTGAGTTCTAGACTCTCCTTAGGCATATAGCCATCAGGGTTACCTACAGCCAGTGACTTTTTCTCAGTTCTAATAAGGAGGACACTAATCCTAACCCAAACTCTTGGCTTGAGTTAATCCAAGTAATACAGCAAGAAGACAGAAGTGTTTACTGCAGTGTAATTTATAGTCATTCTTTATAGACCCACAAAATCATTCTAGCCCCCTCTGGCATAATTCTCCAGGATTTATTTTTAACTTTCATATCTGTGACTGTAACCCACACAAGAAAATATGAAAATATTCCATGACTCTTGCAGTGTTCTTCAAATTTAGAATGATTTGGTCTTTTAAGACTTCTTTCTCTTTTTTTCCTTTTTTTCTTGAAAACTACTTTTATTACAGGTTTATTAAAAAACTGTCTCTGTAACCACAACAGCATCAGAAAATGATAAAAGATAAACTATTCATATGTCTGGTTCTCCTTTCTCTATATGACAATTGCATACTTATTAAGTTTTCAACATGTCCACTCCACGGATTTCATTTCTTAGCAGGCACTGGATAAAAATAACATTGCTTTTCTACTTATTAATAAGTCAGGATAGGAATAATTGTCTAATTCATGAAACAGATTTTCACTCCTAGTACTTAGCAGTCTTCTGCTGCTTCTAAGGATGACATTATTTTTCTGTAAAATTCAACAAAGACAGACAAAATGCATAACAAGTTAAAAATTAGAAGAATTTGTACTTGTTATACATTTAGAAAGATTGGTGACTTTGCCATGGATCTTCCTTTCTAACAACTGAAAAATATAATAGAATTGCTGAATTTGTTTTTGGAAAAGTAGTTCTTTTCAACCTGATATGCTAAAATTCTCTTGAAATGCCATTGTTTTTTTGGGGGGGAGTGTCCTCCCAATGTATCTTTTAAAAAATCTTTCTGTGGTTGTGAGACAGGGCCTTCATAGAATTTATCAAGAAAATAAGCTCCTGAAATTAAGCTCTCAAAAGTTTTCTTCTCTGTAAAAGAGACTCCAGTTTTCCATTTTATTTTTAGACCACTGAAGAATTTCAATTTTTTATTGCAGTTTATTGTTGGAGATAGCAGAGGCACTGATATATATATATATATATATATATATATATATATATATATATATATATGTATGTATGTATGTATGTATGTATGTATGTATGTATATATATACACATATATACATACATACATACACACACACACATATATATATGCATATTCTTTCTAGCCAGGTTTTACCTACGTAAACTAAGTTGTTCTGCAGCTCTGGTTGTGTGAAATCTCATTCACAAGCTTCAGGGCTTTTTTTCTGTTGACAAACTGCAACTCTGTGTTGCTCTCTGGTTGCAGTTTGTCAACAGAAAAAAAGCCCTGAAGCTTGTGAATGAGATTTCACACAACCAGAGCTGCAGAACAACTTAGTTTACGTAGGGTTTCTGGGCTTTTTTTTCTTTTCTTCCTTCTGGCAGCCAGCAGACCCTTTGCTGCCCATTGGGAGACTAAGATAGATCTATTTCGGCCTTATAAGGCCTCATCAGTTAGCCACACCCTCATCTCATGTATCCTCCCTGTAAAGGTACAATATTTGTTTTTCTTTCTTTTTTGTAGGTTTTATGTGTATTTCTCTCTGGCCAGGTTCCACCTACGTAAACCAAGATATTATGCAGCCCTAGTTCACTGATTTCACTGAACTAGGGCTGCATAATATCTTGGTTTACGTAGGTGGAACCTGGATAGATAGATAGATAGATAGATAGATAGATAGATAGATAGATAGATACTTCACTGTCATCAGAATGACGCATGCAACATTGCAATGCAAGCCCCACCCATTTTGGCATGCATGTCGCATTAAAATCCATCAACCAATCAATCAGAATAGAGCTTGAAGGGACCTTGGAGGTCTTCTAGTCCAACCCCTTGCTTGAGCAAGAGATCCTATACTTGCACACGTGCTGTCGCCCCAGCTCAGCTCTCTGTGACATTTCTTTCATGAGCTTCTGCTTCCCTGCAAATGACAAAGCAAAAGCTCACGAAAGAAAAAGATCTTACCTCTGGCAGAGCTGCCAGTCTTGGGATGCCCAGCCTCCCGCCAGCCAGCTGGTCTTTGGGTCTCTGCTGTGCATGCAGTTTGGGCACTTGGTGCCTAAAAGGTTCACTATCACTGTGCTATACCATTTCAGACAAGTGGCTGTCCAGTCTTTTCTTAAAAACCTCCAGTGATGAAGCATCCACAGCTTCTGGAAGCAAGTTGTTTCACTAATTAATTGTTCTAACTGTCAGGAAATTTCTCTGTAGTTCTAAGTTGCTTCTCTCCTTGATTAGTTTCCATCCAGTGCTTCTTGTCCTGCCTTCAGGTGCTTTGGAGAATAGCTTGACTCCCCATTCTTTGTGGCAACCCCTGAGATATTAGAACACTGCTATCATGTCACCCCAGCCCTTATTTCATAAAACTAGACATATCCAATTCCTGCAACTGTTCCTCCTATGTTTTCGTCTCCAGGCCTTTAATCATCTTAGTTGCTCTTGTTTGCACTTTTTCCAAAGTCTCAACATCTTTTGTGTAATATGGTGGATGCAGCATTCCAGGTATGGTCTTGTTAAGGATTTATAAAGCGGCACTAATACAAAACATGATTTTGATTCTATGCCTCCGTTTATACCACCAAAGATCGAATTAGCTTGTTTGACTGCTGCCACACACAGCTGGCTCATGTTTAAGTGCTTGTCCACTAGTACTCCAAGGTCCCTTTCACAGTTACCATTTGTGAGCCTGATTTTGCCTAATCTATACTTGTACCTTTGGTTTTTCCTGCCTAAGTATAAAACCTTGCTTTTTTCCTCATTAAATTTCATATTGTTGGATAGAGTCCATTGTTCAAATCTGTCAAGATCTTTTTGGATCCTGAACTTATTTTCTGGGCTGTTGGCTATTCCTGCCAGCTTAGTGTCATATGCAAATTTTATTTTATTTTTTTATTTTTTAGACAAACAAACATTTAATAGATCAGTCATTCCTTCCATGTGACATCTTGGTGTTGTCTCCAAACCTTCTTCTTTTTGTTATTTCTTCTATCTTCATTCTCACCAAGGCCATTACAACAATTCTTCACTAACACAATATTCTAATTGTAGCATTTTTATACATAACTATTGATTTACTTATTTGTATCTCTTTTTCTAACCACTGGTAAAATTGATTCCATATCTTAAAGTATTCTGAATCCACTCTTTCTATAATCATCAAAGCTAATCTATTCATTTCTGCACAATCTAATTTTTTTTTAATTACTTCTCCTTCCAAAGATATTTTCTCTGCTTTCCAATTTTGTGTGTAAACAATTCTTGCAGCTGTTATTACATGTATAATCAAATAAATATTTTCTTTACTAATTTTCTCTGGGAGGATACCCAGTAGGAATAGCTCTGTCATTCATATTTATTTATTTATTTATTTATTTATTTATTTGTTTGTTTGTTTGTTTGTTTGTTTGTTTATTTATTTATTTATTTATTTAATTTGTCAAACATGTACTAGATAACAGGTATAGGTATAACCATGGACATGAACAAGTAATGAATACAAGTAAATGGGGACAGTAGGACAGGGACAGTAGGAACGATGGTGCGCTTTATGCATGCCCCCTTTACGGACCTCTTAGGAATGGGATGAGGTCCACGGTAGACAATCGTAGGTTGAAGCTGTGGGGGTTAGAGGATTTAACAATGGAGTCAGGTAGAGCATTCCAGGCATTGACCACTCTGTTGCTGAAGTCCTATTTTCTGCAATCGAGTTTGGAGCAGTTTACCTTGAGTTTGTATCTATGGTTTGCCCGTGTATTATTGCGGATGAAGCTGAAGTAGTCATTGACAGGTAGGACATTGTAGCAGATCCAGCCACTTGATAAATTTTCACAAGCCATCCTCTGGGAGCTTGCTGATACTTGTCTCTCCAGAGCTACCTATCTTTCTGCACCACAAGGAAGTTCTCCCTGTGATATTCTGCCTCAACAGAAAAGAAATTTGTATGACTCTACATCAAACGTTTTTTTGATGCACAATAACACAATTCTTCTTTTCAACTGGAATGAATGTTGCTTACTTTTATATTTAGAAGCATACACTTAATAAGAATCTTACAGTGCATGTATACTGCAGTTGAATCAAGTAAACCCTCGAATTTAAGCCAAAGATGTTTGGATGAAACAATGAAAATAGAGTTATTCCTTGCTTACCAACTACCTCCTTCAGTAACCATTTAAAGTTACAATGGTGCTGTCCCTCAATCATGTAATTGCCATTATAGTCAGTATACATTGTCCTGTGTCTGACCTGTTGTTTTATCCACCCACCTTGCAAAGCAGAGTGATTGGAAAGGAAGGGATTACAAAAGAGTAAGCAGGCCCATGGGGAATACACATCAAAAGCAATGTGCTGATGTCAGCTGATATCAAGTGTGCTGTACAAAAAGCCTTGTGTATTCCCCATTGTGGGTCTGCTTACTCTCTTGTAATCCCTTGTTTGTTTGTTTGTTTGTTTTGTTTGTTTGTTTTATTAGATTTATATACCGCCCTACTCCCGAAGGACTCAGGGCGGTGAAAAGGCACAAAATAAAATACATAAATACAAAATTTAAAAGCAGAAATAAAACCAGATTAAACAATTTAGCCGGAGACAAATTTAAAACATCCCAATAATTTAAAACAGATTTAAAATTTTCAATTTAAAAGAAAAGGGGAAAAGGGTTAGGCCAGGCCAGCTTGCTGGAATAGGAAGGTCTTAAGAGTGCGGTGGAAAGTGTGCAGATCCGGGATCCTCCATATCTCCGGGGAGAGCTCGTTCCAGATAGTGGGTGCCCCCACAGAGAAGGCCCTCCACCTGGGGGCCACCAGTCGACACTGTTTGGCCGACGGCACCCGGAGGAGCCCCTTTCTATGAGAGCGTACCGGCCGGTGGGAGGCTATTTGTGGTAGTAGGCGGTCCCATAAGTAGCCAGGTCCTAAGCCATGGAGTGCTCTAAAGGTGGTAACCAAAACCTTGAAGCGCACCCGGAAGACCACCGGGAGCCAGTGCAGCTCGAGCAGGAGAGGTGTTACATGGGAGTGCCATGTCGCTCCCATAACCATCCGCGCGGCCACACTCTGTGCCAGTTGGAGCCTCCGGGTGCTCCTCAAGAGGAGCCCCATGTAGAGAGCATTGCAATAGTCCAGGCGAGAAATGACAAGGGCATGAGTGACTGTGTGTAAGGAGTCCCGATCCAGAAAGGGACGCAACTGGCGAATCAGGTGAACCTGATGAAAAACCCTCCCGGTCACGGCCGTTAAATGCTCTTCTAAAGACAGTCGTGAATCCAGGAGGACGCCCAAGTTGTGAGCCCTCTCCGTGGGGGCCAGCGATTCGCCCCCAATAGTCAGCGATGGCGTCAACTGACTATATCAGGACGTCGGAAACCACAGCCACTCGGTCTTGGATGGGTTGAGCCTGACCCTGTTTCTCCCCATCCAGATCCACACGGCCTCCAGACACCGAGACATCACTTCAAGGGCATCCTTTCCAATGAATGCAAATATAAATATTAATCCCCTTCCTGTCAATTATACCAGCCTTGAGGTGAGCAGGGGAGTGTTAGGAAATAAACAAAAGTCAAAAATGGAGAACTGACTAGTCTTGTCAGTTTCAAGCCAGCTATCCCAGCACCAGAGTGAGCATTCCAAAGTGAGGAAAAGAAAGCACAATCACAGTCCTTTGATTTCCCACTTTAGCAAACACTTCACTTAGGGACAGAGATGTTGGTTACATCTCAAGGGCAACTTGTATAATGCCTTAATACTCGTTTCCCTACTTGACCAAATACAATTGAAGCTGGGGACAGAACAGTGGTGAAATCTAAAATTTGTTACTACCAGTTCTGTGGGCGTGGCTTTGTGGGGGGGGGGTAATATGACTGGGTGGGTGTGGCCATTTTTTTTTTCTTTTAAAACCATTTTTTTCTACAACCTCTTTGGTGAAGAGGTTGTAAAAAATGCTTTCAAAAGGCTCTGATGATCCCAGCTGAGTTGCCTGATCAGCAGAGGCTTTTTTTTCTTTTAAATGCCTCTGATGATCAGGCAACTCAGCTTGGATCATCAGAGGCTTTTAAAAGAAAAAAAGCCTCCGGCGATCAGGCAACTCAGCTTGGATCGTCAGAGGCATTTAAAAGAAAAAAAAAGGGTTTTTTTCTTTTAAATGCCTCTGACGATCCAAGCAGAGTTGCCTGATCAGCAGAGGCTTTTTTTCTTTTAAAAGCCTCTGACGATCCAAGCTGAGCCGTGCGATCATCAGAGGCTTTTTTTTTTTTACTTTTAAAAGTATTTTTTCAGCCGAAGAGCTTGTAGAAAAAATGCTTTTAAAAGAAAAAAAAAAAAAGCCTCTGATGATTGTGCAACTGGGATCAGCTGGGCATGGGGGGGGCAGGGATTTTTGCTACCGGTTCTCCGAACCACCCGCCTCCATCGCTACCAGATCAGGAGATCTGGTCCGAATTGGGAGCATTTCACCTCTGGGACAGAACAAATGTTTATCACTGTGCTAAAGTAATTCAAACTTAGTCATTTGTAAGAAAGGTAAATAAAAGGTGATTACTTTGGCAAAAAGTACAGCAGCATGTTTATTCATCTCTACAATTGCCTCTCCAATGAAGAGTAAGGCCCACTAGCTTTATGATTTCCAAGTTAATTGTTTGTAATTGTACCTCTCCAGTTATGTATTCATGTCTCCTAATACTCTAGCCCAATGTTTACAGTGACAAAATGTCAGGATAACTAAATTGATATGGCAATTTTAATTTTAAAGGTACAAAAAAGATGAAGAGATTGTGAAGACAAAGGATATACCCAAAATGGCCTCCTGCTTATTTTCTTCAATGACTGATTATTAAGGACATGTGTAATTGCAAGAACTGCAGGCAGCAAATAAACTTTCCCTTTCCTAGCATTACAGCAAAAATGCTATAATGAGGAAAAAAAGCGTAAAGCCTTGTAAACAGATGTGATTGCGAGAACAAAATGCTTCTACTAATTTATCCTTTTTTGTACCAAAATACACCCAGTACAAGTAGCAAGCATAAAACCAACAATCCATTATACATCAAGATTGCATGTAAGGCATGGTAAGCAGGGGTGGGTTCTAAATTTTTTTACTATCGGTTCTGTGGGCGTGGCTTATTTTGTGGGTGTGGCTTGGAGGTCATGTGACTAGGTGGGCGTGGCTAGCTGGTCAGAGTCATTTCTGGAAGGTCCTCACACTTACGACCAGTCCTCACACTTACGACCCAACTCATTTGTTTGCTTTTAACACTGATCAGCTGTAGGACGGCCCTTTGAAGCCCCGCGGCAAGAGTTTAAACAGTTTTTTTCCCTCTAGTCATCAGCTGGGACTCAGGAGGCAGCAATAGATTGGGGGTGGGACCAAATAAAAAGTAAGAATAACATGGGGGGTGGGAGGGCAGGGGGGGAGAACCGGTTCAGTAACATCATATCGTCACTGCTACTGGCTCGGCTGAACCGGACCGAACCGGGAGGAACCCACCACTGATGGTAAGTGTAAATAAATACCACTTTATTAACTAGAGTAAAAATATTGTCCCATTCTCACCAGTTTTGAACTGGATGGAATTTATTTTGAGTTCCCAGTTAGAAAATCGATTTCTGACTTATAGGAAAAAAAGAGTATAAAGTTAACCTTCTATGTTTTTCACAAATGTGATATTTTCCCCCCTTCATTTTGTTGGTGTATAACAACAATAAGGAGTATGTCTGTGCATCCAGTTCTCATATTCTCATACATACATGTATGTTTAGATGTAGTTTAGTTTAATATGTTCAGTATGTATGTTTACACACATATTTTTTTATTATTATAAGCTACCTGCATCGTTTGAATAGTCTGTCTACTGAGATCCAGATGTTCTTCATATTTTAGCATTTAGGAAGGTGATGAAGACTGTGGTTTTCCACTAAATGTTTGAAGCTGAAAATTTTAGACATGTGAGACTAGGTCTAGGTCACCATATCTAAAGGCAACACAGGCATATAAGAAGGGTGGACAAAGCCAGGAAGGAAACAAGTCACTAAGGGAACAAAAGGATTAAAAAAGTTGGGACCAAGTACAGGGAAAGACTCCTCCCCGAACCCCACAAACTATGCAAGGACTTTGGGAGATAAAAGGGGCCCTGAAGCCACCTACACCTTGGGTCGTTTCTGGATCCAGACTTGGTGGCTTCCATCCCTCAGGCTAGTGCCTGGCAGCCTAACTGATAAGTGTGGATGAGACATAAGTGTGTATGTGACAGAGGAAATAGATATTTATTTATTTTATTTATTTATTTGGTCAAATTTATATGCCGCCCTTCTCCCGAAGGACTCGGGCGGCTCACAAAGGATTAAAACCATAGAACAGTAAAAATAAATTAATTTAGATAAATTAAAAATACAAAAATTAAAACCCATATTAAAACCAAACTAAAAACACCCCGCAGGTCAGGCGATTTGTTTAAAAAGCCACATCTTTAGGTCCTTGTGGAAGGAGCGGAGGTCGGGAGCCGTGCAGAGCCCGGTGGGTAAACCATTCCAGAGGGTCGGCGCGCTCACAGAGAACGCCCTCATCCTGGGTGCCATCAGCCAACATTGCCTGGCCATCAGCACCCAGAGGAGGGCTGCCCTATGCGAGCGCGCTGGTCGGTGAGAGGCTGGCAGTAGGTGCTCTGCAAGTACCCCGGGCCCATGCCATGAAGGGCTTTATAGGTAAGCACCAGCACTTTGAAGATATGCTTTATAATCTGTAAAGTTTGTTGTTATTTTATTGTTATTCACCAGATCTCTGTGTATTCTAAAGAACCGTTTATGCCTCAGTGTTCGGTTGAAAGTAATTTGAGTGTGGCAATTTTCAAGGGCTGTGAGCGTGTGAGTGAGCGATCATAAGCTGAACCTGAGAGCACATGTTTGTGACAGTGCTGGACTGTTTATAATTTTATATTGTTATAGCAATAGCACTTAGATTTATATATTGCTTTACAGTGCTTTACAGCCCTCTCTAAGCAGTTTACAGAGTCAACATATTGCGCCCAACAATTTGGGTCTTCATTTTATCTACCTCAGAAGGATGGAAGTCTGAGTCAAACTTGAGTCTGGTGAGATTTGAACTGCCAAATTGCAGGCAGCCGACAGTCAGCAGAAGTAGCCTGCAGTACTGCACTCTAACCACTGCGCCACCATGACTCATATAAATGGTGGTGCAGTGGTTAGAATGCAGTAATGCAGGCTAATTCTGCTGACTGCCAATTACCAGCAGTTTGACAGTTCAGTTCTCACCAACTCAAGGTTGACTCAGCCTTCCATCCTTTTGAGGTTGAGAAAATGAGGACCCAGATTGTTGAGGACAATATGCTGACTCTGTAAACCACTTGGAGAGACTATAAAACACTGTGAAGCAGTATATAAGTCTAAGTGCTATTTGCTATTATTCAAATTAACTTTTTTTTTTTTTACTCCTTCCTATTTCAGTTACAATTTTAGTTTTGACTTCGGTTATACAGGCACTTGAATTTGTTGCTTTGGGAAGTATGATTTTATGTGAACCGCCCAGAGTTCAACAGATGGAAATGGGACATAAATTATACGTAGATAGCTGGATGATAAAGTTATAACTCTGTATACATGCATTAGAGAAAGACAGAGAGAAGAAGAAAGATTCCTGTCTTAGCTTCTAATTTTGGCAGACTGTCCCCTTGGCAGAATTATTTTTCTGGACAAATGGAAGAGTTTACAAATACAGGTTGTCCTCAACTTAAGACAATTAAGGCCAAAATTTATGTTGTTAAGTAAGAAATATGTTAACTGAGTTTTGCCCCATTTTACGAATTTTCTTGTGTTGTTTGTTAAGTGAATCACTGCAGTTGTTAAATTAGTTACACAGTTGTTAAGTCAATCTAGTTTCCCCATTGACTTTGCTTGTCAGAAGTTTGCAAAAGGGGATCACATGACACTGCAACAATCATAAATATGAGTCAGTAATGTAAATCACAGTGACGCGGTGACTCAGTGGCTAAAATGCTGAGCTTATCGATTGAAAGGTCGGCAGTTCAGCGGTTCGAATCCCTAGTGTTGCGTAATGGGGTGAGCTCCTGTTACTTGTCCCAGCTTCTGCCAACCTAGCAGTTCAAAAGCACATAAAAATGCAAGTAGAAAAATCACATGACCATGGGGATGCTACAACGATCATAAGTGTGAAAAATGGTCGTAAGTCACTTTTTTCAGTGCTGTTGTAAATTTGAATGGTCACTAAATGACTTGTCCTAAATTAAGGACTATCTATATCGACGACCATCTATGGTATGACTAATCCATAGCTTTGAGAATGTCATCTAATTTGGCTTCTTTAAAAACATATTTCCCATAAGTGATCATAGTCCAGTTTTTTTCTATGTATAAACATATGATTTACAAAGAAAAAAAATTGAAGAAAGGACTGCAGAGGTGCGATAAAAAAAATTGTTGGGAGGTAAACTTCAATGTTTCTGCTGCTGAGCATACTTTTTATGGTGCATAGACAAGTTGCAGGAGGTGAAAATCAGATAGCAGTTAAAGAAGTCCCAGGAATGTGTTCCTCAATTCAAATCCTAGATCTCAAATTAAAGCAAAGCTTCTTGCAAAGCTTTCCAAATTATAGGAACAGTAACTTAGAGCTGTCATTTAATTAAATCCTGTCTCCCGTGGCCATGATGATTTATAGCGCTTGCTCTGACACCCAAATTAAGAAAGACAAATCATCCACCATCTCCTTCTTGAGCTGATAAGTGGTGCAGATTCTCTTCATTTCCCACCAGTGCACCCTCCCATCCTCAACTTTCTCCACAAAATGAAGAGCCATTTTACACATTCGGTGTTATATTTTAACATCAGAGAAATTGAGAATGTATCACTTAAGACATTCAGGGTTAAATTACAAACAAGGAAAGAATAGCAACAGTTGTCTTGTTTTGTTTAAAAGCTGAAACTGAGAAGATATAGCTGGCCGAGAAGATACAGCTATAATGTCTTTAAAACATCAGAAATCAGAAAATACCAGCTTTCTTGTATAGTTATGGGTTCCTGTGCAAATATCAAACAGATAATTGTTCCTCCTGTTATGTTTTGAGCCAGGGGTAGAACACTATGATTTTCAGACATGTAAGTTTATATTACATTTTTAAAAAGGAGTGTGGTAGCCTTGAAGTTAAGATGCCGGGTTTGTTGACCAGAAGGTTGGCAGTTCGAGATCCAAGCACTGTGTGATGGGGTTGGCTCCCATTCTTGCCCCAGCTCCTGCCAACCTAGCAATTTGAAAGTATGCTCACCTCATATTATGACCCAGGTGGTCACGGTTCGGCAGGTTTCCAGAGAGTTCTCTATTTCTCTTGGGAATGGTTAAACAAATGGCCCTCCACCGACCAGTAAGACTCCACCCTCAGTCCTCCAAACAACAGCCCATAGATTACCCGGCAAGTCCACAAGGCAAAAGTCCAGGCATAAGACGAAGGCAGTTTCGAAGGCAAAGTCTTCAGGGCTAGGGCAAGACAAACAACAGGCCATAAAACAAAGGGGTGTCCAATGCAAAAGCAGTTCCAAGGGCAAAGTCTTCAAGGCTAGGGTAAGACAAGAACAGTCCTCAAAGCAAGGTAAAGCAGTCTTCAAAGCAAGGCAAACGACATCATCGAAGCAAGGCAAAAGGTCTGAGTCAAAGCCAGGAAAGTGTAATCCGAAAACAAACACTTGTTCCTGGCAAAAGCCCCCTCCTCACGGCCTCTCCTTAAATTCTACTCTCCATGTGAACCTCGTGAGGAGGGGCAGGGTGTCCTCCTCCCAAATAATCGGTTCACCCTGTGCTGACTTGCCTCCTCTCCATTTTCCGCGTTCACGGATAAAGCAGGGGGGGAGGCATTTGTTCACCTCTGGAGCTCTGCAACTCTGCCGCTCCACGCTGCCTGCACCATCTCTTCTTCCCTACCTAGTCTTCCAAGGCCAGAGGGATCCGGGACTGTCTTGTCCTTGTCCCCAGGTGGTTCCTCATGGGCCATAGGGACTATGCCATCCCTCTCCATCAGCTCAGGCTCCCACTCCTCCTCTGCCTTGGACCCTGGCTCTGACAGGGCCATGACACCCCAGTGTATAGTCATGCCAGCCACATGATCATGGAAGCATCTTTCTAGTTCTCTTGACTAGGAAACAGTGATGAGCACTGTCCCCTAGGGTCAGACACAACTGCACAGGAGAAACTTTTACCTTTTTATTACATTTTTAGTACAAGAAGGCACATGGTGCTTTCTTGTATATATATATATTTTACCACAAATTTCTTATGAGCTAGGTTGATCTGAGAGCGACTGGCCCAAGGTCACTCACTGAATTTTCATGGTTAAGGTTGATCACAACCTCTGTTTCCCTAGTACCCATCAAACACTTTAACCATTACGCTATATTGGTTCTCTAGAATTCTCCAGTCCCGTATAACCTGAAGCATAGAGAGCTGTGGTTCAGCTGTTTAATCATCTACATGAATGATAACTAGCAGGGTGGCTCAGCAGACTGATAGCATTGTGATTAACACCAGCTGTCTGCAATTACTGTAAGTTCGAATCTCACCAGGCTCAAGGTTGACTCAGCCTTCCATCTTTTCTAAGTGTTCTGTCCCCAACCCAACGCACACACACCAACAGACGTTCAAGAGTGAAAGACCAAACCAGCCGGCAAAATCCTTTTCCTTATGATAACGGAACTTGGCAACAACCTAGTGGCTGCCTGCCAAGAGTTTATTATTTACAAAGAGGAGAGATAACTTCTCCCCACTTCTGATACATCAAAAGAAACAGCTCAATAATTACAGAGTCAATCAAGTCCAGAGATAATCCAGCAAAGTCTATAGCCAAAAGTCCGGCAATGCAAAATGGCGTGGAAGCTTTCAGCTTTGTTCGTCACAAGGTTTGACTGGCCACCACGCTCCCTTTTATATCCTGTGGGGTGTGGTCCAGTGACTCAGCCTAATCTCGGGCACGCCTTTTCTTCTGTTGCGTGCGCTTATCTCTGCGACGCTGGCGTGGATCGAGCCAAGACTTATTACCCTCATCACTGTCCATCTGTGGCTGCATGGACGTGCTTGGCCCCGGCCCTATCTCTTGCCCTTTGGCGAACACCGAAGGCATTGCCAGAGAGGAGGGTCCTGGAGAGGGAGGCCTTGTCAACTCCTCTCCTTCACTCTCGGAGTCCTTTCCTGCCGATGACACAGGCTCAGATAACGGAGCCACAACACTAAGGTAGGTAAATTGAGGACCCAGTTTGTGGGGGCAATAAGCTGACTTTGTATAAATATACAAAAGTATGAAGGCTTGTAAACTGCCCTGAGTCCCCAGAGAAGGGCAGCATATAAATCATTTTTTTTAAAAAAAAAATTGTAGTTAAGTCATGGAAGAACAATTTGCAATCCTAACAAAGACGTATCATGCAAACCCTCCTTTGTGCCTCCCACCAAATCTACCATAATGTTGAGGGTGGAATCTGAACAATATTAATTATGGAATCCATTTAGAAACAGATGCCCAGTAACTATGAGAAAATATATTTGAGCAGCTGGCTGATTGGGCATCAAATGAGCTGGGGGTCATGAAGTTTGGCCTGAAATTGCTGGAAGCAGAAAGAGCTAACAAAAATCCATAGGAGCTTCAGGCCCTTTCTTCTGAGTGCATGTCACCGAGTTTAATCCCTGTTAAAATAATCTGAGGAAGAAGAAAAGGATAACATGAAATAGCTAGATAACTGAGCTCGGATTTATAATATTCAATTTAGCTAAAACATATAAAGAACGGTTGCTGGAACTGGGTAGGTATAGTTTAATGAAAAAAAGGACTAGGGGTGACATGATAGAAATGTTCCAATATCTAAGGGGCTGCCCAAAAAAAGAGGGAGTCAACCTATCCTCCAAAGCACCTGAAGGCAGAAGAAGCCTGCCTCTGTTATTCTGTTATTCTGTTAAGTATTGTCTGAGGAAGCTAATAGGGCATGAAAAACTGAAGGTGGCTTTCTTTGGACACTGTTGAAGGCAGGCTTAAATGAACTTCATGTTTTCCCAATGGGATGTCTATGGTGTGTACTGGGAATTTCTTTATATAACCATTCAGGAATTATACCATCAGACTGAGATGCAGTGAACAACCTATAGTTGAAGATGGTCTGAACATCTACACCTAATGGCACTACTGTGACTAGATCAATTCAAAAGGTACATATCTCTCTATATACTATAATGTCTCTCTCTCTCTCCCTCCCTCTCCCTCTCTCTCTCTGTCTGTCTCTCTCTCTGTGTGTGTGTGTGTGTGTGTGTGTGTGCGCGCGCGCGTGTGCGTGTATGGGTGTGTGTGAACCTTTGGTAGATGATATATCCAGTGGTGGGATTCAAATAATTTAACAACCGGTTCTCTGCCCTAATGACTGGCTGGGTGGGCGTGGCCATGGTGGGTGTGGCCAGGAGGTGTGACAGGCAGCATTCGGCCTCCTGTACTCCCCTGGGATTAAAAATGGGGTACGGGGGGGACGCATGCCCCCCACACCCCATTTTTGGCCTAGGAGGCCTCCCTGCACTTACCTGGGAGCCAAAATGGGGTGCGTGGGGACTCCTGGAAGGGGCGGGGCAGAAAGGGGCAGAGCCAGCCAGCAATTTAACTACCAGTTCACCTGAACCAGCCCGAACTGGCTGAATCCCACCACTGGATATATCCACAAAAAACAGAGAAGACAATTTCCCAGAATAGCTGGACTTCTTTGTGGCAGATACCCACCCATAAGATGCGATATGGCACTGGGGACCTCCCTAGATAGAATTTGTGTTTGCTGTGTTCAAGAGAAACATAACTCCTAAAGGAGCATTTTGGAGATTGAGCCAAAAGCCCCTACCCGAAATATAATCTCCCAGGGAAACTACACCATCAGATCAACCATCAGATACATAGGAGGCCAAGGAGCACTGGTAAACTGGGAAAAGATATGAAGATGTGAGCAGAGCTTTCAGAAAGATAAAGAAAGTAATTCCTCACTATATTCATGAAATATTGTCTCTTTGTTCTTTCAGAACCCCGGGCTTTTATCATCCTATATCCTAATGGCCTTGCTGATTTCAGTTTATGATGTGCTAAATCCAGTTAAATAGCAATTGCACTTAGACTTATATACCTCTTCACGGTGCTTTACAGCACTCTCTAAACAGTTTACAGAGTAAGCATATTGTGCCCACAATCTGGATCCTCATTTTATTGACCTCGGAAGGATGGAAGACTGAGTCAACCTTGAGCCAGTCAGGATCAACCTCCTGGCTGTGAGCAGAGTTAGCCTGCAATGCTCCATTCTAACCACTGTGCCACCATAGCTCCTAATACTTGACGTGGTCAACCAAATACTTTTCTGCTATCTTCAATGACATTATGCTCTAATTTGACAAATTTATAAAGAGATATAGTAACTCCTCCTCTCTTTAGGCCTGTATTTGCCTCCAGCACTATCGATAAACTAATTTGTGCTCCAGTGTAATTGTGTCCTGGTCTCCAGTTCAAACATCCCCAGAGAAAATTCTCTTATGTGTCAATACTTCCACCAGCTCTGTGTGCAAAGATAGGTATTGCAAGGGATGGAGTAAGAAATGCTATGCATTATCCCTCCCCGCCCCCCCCAGGCCCCCTTCCATGTTCATTTTCAATGATCCATCCTGCCTATGCTAGTAGAAGTTCTTTATCTTTAGAAAGATAAAAGTCAGGAATTTACAGCCTAGAGAGGGTTGTTTTTTGTTTTTTTTTTGTTTTTTTGGTTCTTGAAGAATGGAGCTGGCTGGAGTGAAGAGATGCTGTGTGACATGTTGTTTCTTTGTGGAAGAAGCTGACAGTTTTTTTTCCTGTAAGGCAATGAGCTAAAACACAGAGAATCTAAAGGAAAAAAAAAAAGCAGCTGAGCTGAATGTGTCTGTAGCAACTGGAGATAAGATGCCATCATGATCAGGAGAAGATTTGGTGGCGGTCAAACAGTCAGGGCCTAACACAGCCCAATGGAAGCAGGCCTTTAGGCCAAGAATCTTCTAACAAAGTTGGCATGGGAGGTCATACGTATTTTCCAGTGGATAGGCCACTGAAAACACTTTGTGGCTATAAATAGTACAGTGACTGTAAAAGGTTCTTGAGCAGATGATTGTTGAGAAACATGTAACCAACCAAGAGGCGTTCGCAGAACAGATCCTGTAGAATTGGCTACAAGTGGCAATGACCCATCAAAGAAGTTCAGTAGCACAGAGTCACTGCCAGGAGCGTCACAGGCTAAGACTGGCTGGAGCTTCCTAGGAGTGTGCAGCGTAAAGTAAAAGGCAAAAGTAAGAGCAGAGAAGAGCTAATAATAGGCCCGTAGGTCAGTGGTAGGTTTCAAAATTTTTTACTACTGATTCTGTGGGTGTGGCTTGGAGGGCATGGCATGGCTTGGTGGGTGTGGAAGGGGAAGGATACTGTAAAATCTCCATTCCCTCCCCCATCCAGGGGAAGGTTACTGCAAAATCCCCATTTCCTCCCGATCAGCTGGGACTTGGGAGGCAGAGAATAGATGGGGATGGGGCCAGTCAGAATTTTTACTACCGGTTCTCTGAACTACTCAAAATTTCCACTACCGGTTCTCCAGAACTGGTCAGAACCTCCTGAAACCCACCTCTGCCGTAGGTGGAGTAAATCTCATCAAGCCTTTAGCTAGAGTCAATCCTAATGCTTCACAGAGGAAATTTGGAGAGAATATGATGAGGGAATTATGCTACCGTCCTGTAATTAAAGTGCCAAAAAGCTGTCCAATTCACGGGGCTTCTCCACTCGTCTGGTTCTGTGCGATACCATCCCCAGTTACTCTCCGTCATGTAAGATAAAGTCTAGGTAGAGATTACCAGCTGGAGGGAGGCAGCTTCCGCAGCTCATCCAGGAGGATCAGCTGATGATTCATCACTGGAACTAATGGCAGAAATGCTTCCCTAATAGCTGGAAATCATCTTGCATGAGAAATTAGATGCCCATAAAAGATTGGAGGAAATGACCTGTTAAACAGAAGAAAGAGGCAAAGAAACAACAGAAGCAGATGGTAGCTTGAATCATGAATCTAAGAGGAAGCTGAGAAAAGATAAGGTGGAAGCTGGGATGCAACCTTAAAGGGTTGCAGTTGGTTGAGAAGTCCTGGGGTATTTGAAGAAGGCCAGGCGTTCCACCTTAGGAGAACATTTCACCATGAACAAAAGAGGATTTTTTTAAAAAAAAAATTAACAATAGGCAAAGAACTAATTCAAATTCTGCTATGTTCCTCCCTTCACCACCATCCCAAAGCACAAATTAAAAATATGCCAGACTGATACCATAAGTAGGAAATGACAAGAGCACATACCTCTCAGTGCTAATGGGGAGTTTTCTCACTCTCTCACTTGTTCTGCTGCTTCCATCTGCAGGAAAAGGGGGGGGAATCTAGAGCATAAAGGGAAGGAAAATGCCCATTGGTAGTTTCCTTGGAGACAAAAGAATGCAAACCTGGTTATCAGTAGTCCTTGGAGCACCATTGGAAGAGATGGACCACACATATTAACAGTTCTCTCTCAGAGTGTATGGGGAGGGAGCAGATAGAGAACATGTGGACAAGGAGAGTGTGCTTGAACTGTAAAGGGACAGAACAAGAAATGTTATTAACCATGTCTGGAACAGCTTCCATGTTGAAGTTATAACAAGGAGATTGAATGAGGAAGCTAATTTACTCTGCAAAGACCAAAAATGTCAGCAGCTAGTTGAGAGAAGGAGATATACCGTAATAGGGGGAAAAAATATGTAGTTTAGAGTCGCTGCTCTCTGAGCTTGACTGTTTGCTTGAAAACGTTTAATTACCCCACAAGGTAACATCATCAGTCCACAGGGATTTCTCCTGGGCAATTTCCCAGGTGGGGAAATTTCCTCAGCCTGTAAATGAAAGATTGCAAAACTGTCACATGTCTGGAAAAAGCTGGGAAATATACCCCGAGCCGCCTTAGCCAGTTCATTTTCCCAAGAGCAAAAGGCTGTATAACATTTTCCTTTGACTGTATGGTCTTTCAGTGAAATTATAAACTGTTTGCTTGAAAGTACTGTTAATACTGAGACCCTTATTTTAGAATTTTGTGTTGAACCTTGAGGAGAGGCACTCCGTAGAGACCTCCATAGTTTCAAAGAATTGAGAGCAGGCCTGCTGGCTACAGGCAATCCTCGACTTACAACCATTCATTTAGTGACTGACGTTACAACAGCACTGGAGAAAAAGTGACATAACCACTTTTCACATGACTGTTGCAGCATCCCCAGGGTAATATGATTAAAATTGGCAACTGAAATGCATTTATGATGGTTGCATTGTCCTGTGGACATATGGTTACCATTTGTAATCTTCCAAGACAGCTTCCGAAAAGCAAAGTGGGAAAGCGAGAATCGCTTAAAACCCACATGATTCATTTAACAACTGCAGTGGTTCGCAACAACTGTGACAAAAAAAAAAAAAGGTTGTAAAATGGGCCAAAAGTCACTTAATAACTGCCTTGCTTAGCAACTGAAATTTTGGGCTCAATTGTCCTGAGTGGAAGACTACCTGTATTAGAGACAACGTCTTCCTTTGAGATTCAACTGAAGTGGCTGTAGGCGACTGGAAAAATATTTGTACAATGAAGGACAGGACACACACAACAGTGGCTAATTTAAAGGCTAATCAAAGTGAACAAAGGGGAGAGTAACATAGGATGGCAACTGCTAACCAGGTTTAGAAAAAGGGTATTAAAAGAGAATTATAGAAATCTCCAAGGTTAATTCTCAAGTTTTATTGCTAGATTTACTATAGTTTATGGCTATTCCTGATTTAATGACAACAAAATGAAGGTATTCCTTCTTCCTGACCATGTAACATTATGTGATCATATGAGTCTCCATAGCACGAGTGTCAAACTCAAGGCCCACAGGCCGGATTTGGACCGTGGGTGTTTACATCTAGCCTGTGGGGCTGCCCTGGAAACAGTAAAGGACTGGCCTGCAGTTTGTCTGTCAGTGAAAATGGACCTCGGGAGGGCTGCATGCGGCCCTCTTGGGCTCCATTTTTGGCCGCAACAGCCTCCTGCTGCCCTCTGCCAGCGAAAATGGACCTGGGGAGTGTTTTTGGCCCCCTGGGCTCCTTTTTGCTAGTTTGTTTTAGGGCTAGCAAAACAACTGAAAACAAAGCAAAATGAGATTTTTTTCCCCTTTTGCATTTTATGAGAATGCAAGAAAGAAAGGAAAAGGAAAGAGGAAATACAAAGAAAAAGAACGGAAGATGGGAAGAGAGCAAGGAAGGAAAAATAAGGAAAGAGGGGAACAAAGAAGAAAGGAGAATTAAGAGGGAAGGAAAAAGAAGAAAAGAGGGAGGGAGGGAGGAGGTGGAGGAAGGAAGGAAGGAAGGAAGGAAGGAAGGAAGGAAGGAAGGAAGGAAGGAAGGAAGGAAGGAAGGAAGGAAGGAGATTATAATGAGAGTCAGGGAGGGTCTGAGGGAAGTCCTGCCTTAACACTTGGCCACCACAGGTGCCCCCAACACAAGTGATGTCGAGCTGGCCATGCCCACCTGGCCATGCCCATCCTGGCCACGCCTACTCCAGCCACACACACACACACTGAGGTCAAACACAACCCTGATCCGGTCCTCAATGAAATCGAGTTTGACACCCCTGCTCCACAGTAACAAAATATTTTTGCAAGATAATATAATAGGGTTACAACCCCAGTTCTGCTATGAGCCTCTTGGAAAGTTTTCAAAAGTAGCAATAGCACTTAGACTTATATACTGGTTCACAGTGCTTTTACAGCCCTCTCTAAGTTGTTTGCAGAGTCAGCATATTACCCCCAATAATATGGGTCCTCATTTTACTGACCTCAGAAAGTTAGAAGAGTGAATCAACCTTGAGTCAATGAGAGTCAAACATCTGGCAGCCGGCAGAATTATCCTGCAATACCGCATTCTAACCACTGCACCACTCCGGCTCATTAAAAAGGGGGAAAGGAGTTATTGTATCAAAAAGTAACCCATCAAGGATTGTAAGTTTCTCCTTCCCAGTATTTTCTGCTGAAGAAGCTGTACAATTGTGACCTTGTGTGGTCAAATAGTCATACTAAGAAAGAGAGAAGAAGGAAAAGAATTCTAACTCAAGGCAACAGTACATGAAGGCTTTTTAAAAACTAAAAATAGAAAGCCAAGACAAAGCGATCGCTCTTTGCCACCCCATGACTTTTGTAAGAAATTTTCAAACCCTGCCTCCTTTCTCTTCTCCCTCTAATTTAAATCCAGCTTTCAGCTTCTGAAATAGGGTGACTTTAAAGCAGAGCACAGGGGTTGAGACGGCATTAGCATGTTTAACTTGGAGAAGACTATTCTGACAGGATAGAGTCGTGATTATGCTCTTAATACGGCTATCGTGTTGGAGAGGGCAAAATGCTCTCTTACTTGGGAGAAGGTGATGGTGGAGCACAGATTAAGCATAATCATGCAATGTGCTGCAGCTGCCCAAAAGCGTCAGTGCAATATTTGGCTGCGTCAACAGAGAGATTGATTGAGATGGTGAGAAAATTATACAGGGGTTCCATTGTGTGCTGCACTGTTCCCACTGCACCTGAATATTGAGTCCAATTCTATTCTATTCTAGTTGCTACACTACAAGAAGGATGCTGAGCTATTGAAAAGTGTGCAGAGAAGAGCAACCAAGAGAGTGAGGGGCTCAGGGGCTAAATCGCATGAAGAACAGTTAAAAAAACTGGGTATGCTTAACCTACAAAAGAGACGGCTAAGGGGAAACATAATAGCACACTTCTGATACTTGAAGAGTTATCATGAGTGTGGATTTATTCTCTATATAGCTACATAGAACTGGACCAGATCAGAAAATCAAATCCATAAAAAGATGAGATCTATCATAACAGAATCTTGCAAGTCTGATTGTGCCTTTCCTTCCCTTTTTTTCTCATATTGTCTGTACTGTGGCTTCCTGACATACATACATACATACATACATACATACATACATTACACACACACACACACACACACACACACACACAATTTTTAAACAGATTTAACAAAGTTGGAAGGGACCTTGTAGGTCATCTAGTCCAACCCCATCCCCCTGCCCAATCAGGAGACCTTACACCATTTCTGACAAATGGCAATCCAGTCTCTTCTTGAAAGCCTGCAGTGATGAAGCTCCCACAACTTCTGAAGGTAACTTCTGTTCCATTGGTTGATTGTTCTCACTGTCAGAAAGTTCCTCCTCATTTCCATGTTGAATGTCTCCTTGTTCAGTTTCCATCCATTATTTCTTGTCTGGTCTTTGGGTGCCTTGGAAAATAGCTAATATTTCTCATGAAGACACTGAGATGTTTTGGGAGGGTCTATGACAATCTGCCACAGCCAACTCGCCCTGACCAAATTGCCACAGCCAACTCACCATGGCTAACTTGCTTCAGGAAAAATTGCCACAGCCCTCTCACCACAGGATAACTTGCTGCAGGACACTAATATTACACTAATATTAAAGAAATGGTGGAATAGAATCATTAAAGATAGGATGCAAAGGAGTGACAGAATAAAATGTGAATGGCAAAAAATTAAAATATTTGTTTATTTATTTTAAATAATGAAATAGAATTATTACATTGTCCTGCAGGGAGTTCTCCCATGACGAGTTGGCCATGGCAAGTTGGCCATGTTGAATTAGCTGCAACAAGTTGGCTATGGTGACTTGGCTGCAGTGAGTTGACTGTGGTAAGTTATCCCATTCCCGTTTTGGGATACCTGTTTTTCTGAGCACTTTCCACGGTTTGACATGATCAACTCAATCAAAGCCATATATATATAGTCTGGGATGGCTCCACAGGTCCCAACCAAATCATATTCAAACCAGCCACAAAGATGAAGCCCTGCCACCTGGTGGAGAAAAACCGACCATACTCCCGAAGCCAAGCAATAAACACATACTGGAACTCCCAACCAATCAGAATGAAAAGGTGGAGCCATCCCAGACTACCAGCACCAGATTTGAAATAGTAACGGCAGTTACTGCAAAAGACTCCTCACATAAGCCTGATGATGGCAGATGAGATTCTGTCGAAACGTCGCTTCTACCCTTTTAGGGATATATCCACAATTACACGGGAAGAAACCCGAAATATTAACTACACACACACACACACACACACACACATATATATAAAATCAATGAAGCATATACTGATGTTTTTGTATTCTTTGATATTTTTTTCAATGATCCAGTATGCATCAGCAATAATGTCTCATGTTCCTTGGCTTTTTCTAAAGCCAGCTTTAACAACTGCATCTCTTGTTCCATGTAGGTCTCTAATCTGCATTGGATGATCCTAAGCATTATTTTGCTGGCATGAAAAATTAAGCTCGTTGTGCAAAAGATTGCACACTCTGTTAAGTCTCCTTTTGGGAGAAGGAGTATTTAAAAGTAGATTGACCTCTCTCCAGATTTACGGGCATAGCTTGGCTAGAACCTTGGCTGAGTCTTCTGTTGTTTTCTATATTTCAATAGGTATTCCATCAGTTCCTAAAGCATTCCAGCTTTTAGTACTAGAGAATCCTGTAAGTAAAGAATATCTTCTAAAATCTAGGATATTAACGTCTCTGCTCTAGAGCCCTTCAATAGACTCCTTTCATCTTCTTTTGATTTTCTTTGAAGCAGTTATTAGCTATCCATTGGCATCCTTTAGTATACCAATTTGAAGTTGAACTTCCTTCTAAGTTCAGAGAACTCTTGAAAGACCTTCCTTGTTTTTCCATGTCTGTTTCCATCTTCAGCGTCTTTAGAGATGTGGTAAAATTAAGATCTAAGGTAAAATTCCTTAGATCATCTAAGTGAGTTGGGGGCAATCAACTAGAAATTCATTCCATCAAGTAGCCAAACCCAAGTTGTACAGTTTTCAGTAATAATCAACATTTTGAATTTCACCCAAAATGGAGGCAAAGTAATACTTTTTAGTAAATATAAAGTTCTTTTTCAACTCTTCCATAAATAAATATGTCTACTGAATCTTTATCCTGGTCTCAATGAT
Source organism: Pantherophis guttatus (assembly GCF_059756535.1). Classification (NCBI taxonomy): domain Eukaryota; kingdom Metazoa; phylum Chordata; class Lepidosauria; order Squamata; family Colubridae; genus Pantherophis; species Pantherophis guttatus. The sequence goes on along the minus strand of NC_142063.1, from coordinate 25,955,275 downwards.
CTAAAGGACCTTAGTAAGGGTCAGGGGTGAAATGCTCCCGGTTCAGACCAGATCGCCCGATCCGGTAGTGATGGTGACGGGTGGTTCGGAGAACCGGTAGCAAAAATCCCTGTCCCCACCCCCACCATGCCCAGCTGAGCCACACGATCATCAGAGGCTTTTTTTTTTAACTTTTAAAAGCACTTTTTCTACAACTTCTCCCAACAAAAAAATCCTTTTAAAAGTAAAAAAAAAAAGCCTCTGATGATCGCGCGGCTCAGCTGGTAACGTCAGAGACTTCTCAAAGCATCCACCTCTTCGGCCAAGAGGTTGCAGAAAAAAATGCTTTGAAAAGCCTCTGACGATCCCAGCTGAGCCGCGCGATCATCAGAGGCTTTTTTTTTTTTACTTTTAAAAGGATTTTTTCGTTGCCTGATCGGCAGAGAGGTATTTTTAAAAGGATTTTTTCGTTGCCTGATCGGCAGAGAGGTATTTTTTAAAAAGCCTCTCTGACGATCCCAGCTGAATTGCCTGATCATCAGAGGCTTTTCAAAGCATTAGAAAAAATGCTTTGAAAAGTTAAAAAAAAAAGTTGGCCACGTCCACCCAGTCACATTACCCCCACCACCACCAAGCCACGCCCATAGAACCGGTAGTAACAAATTTTATATTTCACTCCGGTAAGGGTATTCACAGAGGGAAATACTATAATCAAAAAATTAAATGGCAGCCACAGACATGCAATCAAAGCCTCCATCTTGAATTTTTTACTCACCTCATGACCTTGAGCCTTCAAAAAGTTATGCTTTCAGTGGGTGACAATAATTTTTGTAAAAGTAGTTCTTCTTTACTGTCTGCCTCATTTAGCGACCATTCACATTTTATGACAGCGATAAAATTTTTTTTACAATCAGTCCTTGCATTTATGACTTTTGCAAATCTATAAAGCAAAGGAAAACTGAAGTAAGTTGATGAGCATAGTCGTGGTTTCACTTAGCAACTGCTTGCCATACGAGCTGAGTTACCTATCCCAACTGTGGTTGCCAAACAAGGACTATTCTCCGTGAAATAGATCAGGGGTGTCAAATTCAAACCCGTTTTTGGCTGGCAGAGTGCTTCTGGAGGCCGGGGAGGCCAAAAATGGGCCATGCGGAGGCCCTGTGAGGTTTCTGCATGCCCTGATTTTGGCTTCAGCCTGTGTCAAACACCCACCATGACTACGCCCACCTCCAGCCATACCCACCATGACCATGCCCACCCATCCCCGGCCATGCCCACCATGACCACCCCCAGCCCTCCGAGGTTAAAAACAACCCTAATGCAGCCCTCAATGAAATTGAGTTTGACACCCCTGAAATAGATTGTATAATGTATAATGTAAACCCAACCCTCCCTGAACCAAACCTAGAATCTTCAAGGTTTGCCTCAGAGGTGGGTTTCAGTAGGTTCTGACCAGTTATGGAGAACCGGTAGTGGAAATTTTGAGTAGTTCGGAGAACCGGTAGTAAAAATTCTGATTGCCCTGCCCCCATCTATTCTCTGCCTCCCAAGTCCCAGATGATCGGGAGGAAATGGGGTTTTGCCAATAACCTTTCCCTGGATTGGGGAGGGAATGGAGATTTTACAGCATCCTTCCTCTGCCACGTCCACCAAGCCACACCCACCAAGCCACACCCACAGAACCGGTAGTAAAAAAATTTGAAACCCACCACTGGTTTGCCTCCACCAAGATTTGTTGGGGGAAATAAAGGAAGGAGAGAAAGGTTGGCACGATCCTCGATGTCAGATGTCTAACATCCCATTTTATTGTAGCATTTATGTATAGCAGGGGAAATGAGTGAAACAACAAAAAAGTCATCTCCAAATCAAGATTCATTTCTTGTAAAGTATTCTTTTCCTGTTATTAATTATGATCCAATTGAAATCCCTAATATTAATTATTGTTAACATTAAGAAAAATGTCTAATTTCTGTCAGGTCTGTCCTGTCATCCTTGAATGTAATTATCCCTTATCTTTCAACACAGCCAGGCCTGGCTATATAATTATAGAAATGCATGTTTACTGGAGGGTGCATAGTAAATTCATAAAAATTAATATTGTATTTATCCTTCTACATTTAATAGTTACAAAATGAGCCATGGATTTTCTGGTTGCTGTTCTGGTCTTTTATTTTATTATTTTATTTTATGTACTTTATTATTATTTTTTGCCTGTGATTTCTCTCAGGACAAAGGGATATGCATTAGGAAGAAATTGAATAGATTATATAGTTTTGATATGCGTGGGTTTTGCTTTTTTTTTTTTTTTACTTTATGATCTAGAGCAATAGGCATGCAGAGATGCAGATTAAGAAAAGAAATGCCAACAGTCCATTTAGTTGGGATATTTGCTGCTGATAACATTCTCATTTTAGATATCCTGAAAACATTGATGGTATTCTTATCCAGATTGTATCATATGGGGATTGGCAGTCATTGTAGATAAGAGTCATATTCCCAAGTGTTCAAAAATCTTTTGCAGTGGGATGATAATGAAGAATGAGCATTTTATGAGCGCTGGTGGCACAGTGGTTAAAGTGAAGTACTGCAGGCTACTTCTGCTGACTGCTGATTGCCAGCAGTTTGGCAGTTCAAATCCCACCAGCTCAAGGTTGACTCAGCCTTCCATCCTTCTGAGGTTGGTAAAACAAAGACCCAGATTGTTGGGGGCAATAATGCTGACTCTGTAAACCACTTGAAGAGTGCTGTAAAAGCACAGTGAAGTGGTATATAAGTCTAAGTGCTATTGCTATTGCTATTTTATATTTATATTTTTTTCTGTTGAAAAAGTCCAATCAGGCAAAAACTGCTCCAATGCTTTAGACTCCTTCAGAACCAACTCAAGCTACATCTAAGCAGGTCTGATGTTTCGTAATCCACAGGGTTTTTATTTCTAGCTTTAATCCTTTTAATTCTGGGACTTTCAGAACCAGATTTATGATCATGTACCAGTGTTTGTCAGACATTCATTTAAAAAGTGCAAAGTCTGTGCCAAAACGATACATTTTCTAAGGAGCAATAAATAATTGCATTTTGGAACAGATTGTATGTATGGAAACTGTGAGTTAGATTGAAGGGAGGGGTCAAGTAAGAACCTAGCTTGGAGTCATTGCACAGTTACAAACAGCAGAAGCTTGATTGCCCCTAAGATCCATCAAGCCTTATCTGGTTGTTCCCAGGGAAAGGTGAGCAGTCTGATGGGATTCTTATAACATAGGTGGCAAATAATAAGATTATTGATGTAGGTTATTCACAATTGACTCAGGTTGCTTGCACCTGGGCCTTATCACCACCTTCATCTCTCATACTCCAAGAGAAGAGAGAAAATTGCCAGGATTGAACCACAGGCAATGACTATGAGGTAGTGGAAGCATTGCTATGATGTCAACAGGGGATGGACAGAGAAGAAATTTGGAATTTGGGGACCACGGTGCTTCATTTGGTTCAACAGCAGACTCAGAATGTCCAGCAGCCAGCAGCCTGGGAAGCTGCAGTACCTCCAGCACTTCCAATCATACAGAAGAGATTGGCCAGAGATGTTTGGGGGAGAAGTTGACAAGATAAAAACCTTTGTCATTCAATGTGAGTTGTTTATGGGAACCCAAGCTGTAGGATTCTCCACAGACTCTACAAGGGCGTCCTTTGCATAAACTTTGTTAAAGGAAGTTAGCAGGCAAGTAGGTGCTGCCAATTACAGCTGGCAATGATTTGGTCATGGACAATTACCAGAGAAGGTTTCATGGATCCTGGGGGAGGGCAAGCTTATGCCATTTGCAGCTGCATAATAACTCCAAGCTAGGTCCTTGCTTGACTTTTTCCCTCCAGCCTAGCTAACAGTTTCTCTACATTTCCAAAGATATGAAGATGCTTCATTGGTATCTGGATTAGTAAAACTGGATCTTGGTTAAAATAATATGTTTTTATTTTTAAAAAGAAAAGAAAGAGCAAGAGCAGGATTTAACTTGCACATCCTTTTTTAGTTTTGAAATTTGAAAACCATTCACAATTCTGAAATATATAACAATAATAACAAATAATCCCAGTCTTGAATCTATATGCTTTGTGATTTACACATAAATTAAACTGTTATAAATAAATTGTTTTTCCTTGTCTGCAAGCTACCTAGACATTTTCAACCACTGAGTTTCCCTTGTACAATAAAGTATAGCCTAAGTAGAATACAACACAATGGGGACATTCTCAGAAAAGGTATGGTGTGAACTAAGTCTACCTCCAAATCACTTATTTTGAAAAAAAAAAAAAGATATACTGCTTTCACAGAAATGTATGACACCTTTTCTCTGGCAAACACATATTCGCGGTGGGAAATGAAATAACCAAGTTCAGAAAAATGAATAAAAAACATGATATATACAAGGTGCTTTAAAAAAACATCAAATTTGATTACTCTGTAATACGCTGTACAATATTTCTTTATCCTAGGCATCGCTGAGCCTGTTCAAGCAGTAAATATATGCACTGGCTTTAAGAGTGGGTTATGCTATGTAAACTGCTATTGCACAATGTTGTTCAAGGTGTCAGGCTTGGTGACATATAGAGACAAGTGGAGACGTACAGCAAAGTTACAAGAACAATGTCAGATTATACTTCCCTTCTCACTCCTCCATAGCCAACATGGATTGTACATAATGCTGCTGCTTCTGTATGCCTCCCCCACACAAAAGCTTTAATGTAGTATTCTTATCATGTCTTTAGTTGCAGATTGACACCATAAATCATTGGGAGAAAGTGTTCTATCTATCTACATTTCTATCAGTCTTCCCGACCAGCTTCCTTTAAGGCACTTTCTCTCGTCACCCAAGTAATGCTTATAAGGTTCTTCCAGCCCATTAGGAAAAGAAGAAAAATCAGAAATCAGTTTATGTCTTAAATCAGGGGTGTCAAACTCAAGGCCCAGGGGTCACTTCTGGCCCATGGGGTGCTTACATCTGGCCCACAGGACTGGCCTGAAAACAGGAAAGGATTGGCCCATGGTGCCTCTGCCAGCGAAAATATACACGCCCGCCAGTGGTGGGTTACCCCCGGTTCGCACCGGTTCTTTAGAACCAATAGTAAAAGCGGCGGGAGGCCCCACCCACTGACCCTGATGTCACGAAAATGCTTCTGCGCATTTCTCTTCTGTGCATTTTCACGCATGGCCCCATAGGTAGTAAAGGCAAGTAGAACCCCTGACGCCCGCCCCCCGAGCTCCGTTATCACTGGCAGAGGGCTATCAAAACAAATTTAAAACAAAACAAAAGGAGAAATGTTTTCCCTTTTGCATTTGAGAATGGAAGAAGGGACTGGAAAGGAGAAAGGAAAAGAGGAAAGACAAAGAAAAAAGAAGGGAAGATGGGAAGAGAGCAAGAAAGGAAAAATAAGGAAAGAGGGGAAGGAAGAAGAAAGAAGAATGAAGAGGGAAGGAAAAAGAAGAAAATGGAGGAAGGAAGGAAGGAAGGAAGGAAGGAAGGAAGGAAGGAAGGAAGGAAGGAAGGAAGGAAGGAGATTATAATGAGAGTGAGGGAGGGTCTCAGGGAAGTCATGCCTTAGCACTTGGCCACCACAAGTGCCCCTGACATGAGTCCCATGTCATGTTCACCATGGCCACATCCCCGGCCATGCCCCACCTCCTGACCCTCCAAGGTCAAATACAACCCTGATGCAGCCCTCAATGAAATCGAGTTTGACACCTCTGTCTTACATCAAGGTATATATTCACAGTGAAACTCTTCAGAAAGAACAACCATTATCAGAGATGATATTCAGTCGGTTCAGACCGTTTCGGGCAAACTGGTAGCAGCGAACTGGGAGTGGGTCCAGTGTTCCAGAAGCTCTGACTAAGGGCGAGGTGATTTTTAACTTTTTTTTTATTTTTGACATGTATCATTCAGTAACAATGAAGACAAACCATGTTCCTTAAGGTTGCAATCTCATGTAAATCAAGTCACAAATAGATAACAGACTAGGAGATGCATCTCCAGAAACGTTTTATTTTGTTGCACCAGGAGAGTCATTAGAAGAAGCAATAGTTTTTGTTACAAGATTGAATTGTAAATAGAAGTCAAGTTAATTTAGATAAAGATGTAAACTTAAGATACAGATATTTAGAAGTAGAAGGTTAAATAGGCTAGAGATACCAATGCAGAAAAGTTGTTATTAGTATTGAAATTTTGATATGTTTGTTTTTGGTTGTTTATATTTTTTGGGTTTGTGTGTATGTGTGTGTGTTTTGTTTTGTTTTTTGCTTTTTTTATGTATTATGGCAGTGATAGTGAACCTATGGCACGCGTGCCACAGGTGGCACACGTAGCCATATCAGTGGGCACGGCAGCTTAGCTCTGGTGCGCATGCGCGCACTGGCCAGTTGTTTTTCAGGCCTTCTGGAGGCTCTGGGGGCTAGGGATAGCAAAAAACATCACTTCCTGTCCCACCGGGAATTGGGAAATGGGCCCTTTCAGGCCTCCAGAGGGCCTCCAAGGAAGTGGGGAAGGCTGTTTTTGCCCTCCCCAGATGCATAGAAAGGATCTGGAGCCAGGTGAGAAAGAAAAACGGGCCTACCAGGCCATCACAAGCCAGGAGCGGGGGGGAGGGGGGTTGCGCGTGCATGCGCAGGACGGGGCGCATAAAATTATGGCTGTGGACACGCATGCATGAGAAACCCCCCCGCCCCCCCCTTTCCTGGCATGCAATGGCAAAAAGGTTAGCCATCACTGTATTATGGGTTTTTTTTCTACTGTGTATTTTAATCTTTGGAAATTTAATAAATATATTTTTTTAAAAAAAAGAAAAAAAGAAGAAGAAGCAATAGCAAAAGCAACTCCTATTTAGTTCCTCTTTTTGCCTCTGTCCTGCATTTTCCTGAGTGGAATACTCTTAGATTCTTTTCTTCAGACTGATTTCTACAGTAATAAGGGAATTACTTCTTTCTTCTTTTTCTCACTAGGAGAACAGAAAGCTCAGAGATGCAAGCTTTCAACCGAGCATGGAACCTCCTTAGATAAACTGTCTCTAGATACCCCTAATGGCTTTGAGTACACTCTATATTTTTGCTCAGCTAAACCACATGATGAACAATTATTCTGGAGGCTGAACCATACAATGAACGATTGAGAAAGCTAGGTATGTCTAGTCTAATGAAGAGAAGGACTAATGGTGATATAAAAACAGTCTTCCAGTATTGAGGGGCTGTCAAGAGAAGGGGTCAACCTATCCTCCAAAGCACCTGAGGGCAGGACAAAAAGTAATGGGTGGAAGATAATTAAAGAGAGATCCTACCTAGAGCTATGAAGAAATTTCCAGATAGTAAGAACAATTAATCAGTGGAATGGCTTACCTCTGGAAATTGTGAATGCTCCATCACTGGAGGTTTTCAAAAAGAGATTGGTCAATCATTTGTCTGCAATGATAAGCAGGGTTTCCTGCTTGAGCATGGGGTTGGACTAGAAGACCTCCAGGATCCCTTACTCTATGTTCTACATTGTAATTAATCCAATGAGTGAACTGATTGAAATATTAGAGTTATCACAACATTTAGTCTATTAAAAAAGACAGAAGACCAATGCTTATCTAACCCAGCATTTTTGTATCACACAGTTGCCAATCAGATCTTTTTAAGAGTCTCAGCAACACAAACAGGAGGGCTATAACTCAGCATTGTTCTCTATTAACTAACATGTAACACAACTCCTTGGAGGTTTGGGGGATCCTCTGTTATTCCAAAAATCGGAGTCTCTTTCTTTTATGGGTTTTTCTTGCTAGTGAAAGAGGATAAGTGGACAAGACCAATCACAGAGAATAAAAAGTCATCTCGGAAATAATCTTATATTTTTCTGCCCATAGTGAACTTTCCGAACACATAAATGACTTTCCAACCATTTATTCACTTTCATACAGTCCAAGAAAACCTCATAGAGACTAACAATTTATCAGTATTACCCAGAAAACAAGCAGCCATTGAGACAATTAATTGGCAGGTCCTGCATTTGGACTGCAGTTATACCCTTGGACTTATGAGCAAGAAATGATGCCAAAAAGGCTCTGAGGAGGCAGAGCTTCATAGATTCCCCCAAATAGCAAGCATCAATAATAGTTTTTTTTCTCCTTCTGACAGATTCATTCATTTTTTTTAGATCCATTGCGAGATGCATTATTTCTGAAGCTTTTCTCACTGAACTGAATCATGAATGATAGAACTGACATCAGATGTTGAAGGGTTTGACTTAAGGGCATTCCACCACTGAAAGTCATCAGAAAAATATAATCGAATAGGTACCTTTTCAGGAAAATTCTAAATTTCTGTCATCATTTCTACATATTCAGGAAAAATTGAGTTAGGACAGACATGTTCACTGGCCCTTGCCTTATGCAATATATTTTAGTCAGTCATTGAAGTCCAACATTTTATTACATAGACTAGTTTTAAAATCCAGATGAGGAAGACATATTTCAGAGATTGTAAAAATTTTACTTGCAGATGAAAATCCTAAGATTTACAATGGTCCAATTTTTAACAATGACTATAAAAACAAGGCTTTGAGTTACAAATCAATGAGTTGGGGTTGTAGGTCTATTAGGTAATATTTATTAAACATGTTACTGTTTAACTAACCCCAAGTTTATAGTTGTAACTTGCTTTGGGGCCTTTTAAATAAAATTGAACTGAATGTAACACAACCTAAGGAAAGCAATTGCAAGATTTCCTGAATTATTTTCCCTACCCACTTAGTATAAAATGCCAGCTGGAAAAGCAAACCCTAATTGTTTTTCTTAATGTAAGATGAATATGGCGGAATGACTGAAAAAAAGTGCTTTATAGGCAGGTTTAGTCTCGATAAGTTGCCCAAACAACAGGTTCCATATATGGAAAGGCACCACACCTGTAACCTGTTAAATTTGTTCTGAACACAGATCTAGGGTAGGAAGAAGCAGGAGAAACTTCCTGCAACTTCAAAGGGGTGCTAGAACTCTGTTCATAAATAGCCCTACTGACAGGTCACAGACCTGAAGGATGGGTTGGGAGGTATATTCAGGCTACTTCTTCTATTTCTCTGCACACTGTAAATCAGACTAAGAGGAATGAAGACAAGGTCCAAAGAGAAGCAGAAGGAAGAGCTAAATCTCATTCTCAGTTGATACGGCAAATGAATGGCCGTACCAAACCCTTTGTCACCATTGAAAAACAATGAAAGCAGCAGAAAACCTGTAATTCATTCAGTAGTGGCAGAACTAGCCACCCAAAGCTGGTAGAAATTTCACAAGTTACATCAGCTTTCGGGTGTAGCATAGAACTAGTGCTTTCTCAAAAACTTTTCAGAAAATGCCAATCAGGCATTACATGGGCA